>NC_067495.1:124493605-125093605 GCF_947179515.1 Apodemus sylvaticus
TTCTTTCTTTCTTTCTCTTCTTTATTTCTTTCTTCTTCTTTCTCTCTTTCTTCTTTCCTTTCTTCCTCTTTCTTTCCTTTCTTCCTTTCTTTCTTCTTCTTCTCTTTCTTTCTTTTTCTTTCTTTCTTTCTTTCTTTCTTTCTTTCTTTTCTTTCTTTCTTTCTTTCTTTCCTTCCTTCCTTTCTTTCTTACTTTCTTTTTTCTCTCTCCTTCTTTCTTTTGTTTTTTTCCATGCCATATTTTATTTCCTCCTTCTGGTTCACCCTCCAACTGTTCCACATTCCATACCTTTTCCCTGCCCCCTGTCTCCATGAGGATGTCCCCACCCCTAACCCCAACCCAACCAGACATCTAAGTTCCCTGGGGCCTCCATTCTCCTGAGGGTTAGGTAATCTTCTCTGACTGATCCCACACCCTGCAATCTTCCCTTGTATATGTGTTGGGGGTGGGAATAGGCAACTTCTGGATGTTTGGGGAACCCTCCAAAATTCACCAGAGACCTGAGATGTGAGAGACTCTCAGGACTCAAAGGAGGGATCTTGGATGAAATGTTTGACAGTGGGGATCAAGCGAAGAAAGGGCTTGTCATCCCATAGCCAAAACTCTGACCCATAATTGTTTCTGTCTGAAAAAAACTGCAGGGATGGAAATGGAGAAGAGCCTGAGGAAAAGAATGTCCAGGGACAGACCCAAACTGGGATCCAGCTCAAGGGGAGGTACCAAAACCTGACAGTATTACTGAGGCCATGGAGTGCCTCACAAACAAGGAGCTAGCATGACCCCACTCCAGAAGACCCAAAAAGTAGCTGAAAGAGTCAGATGCAGATATTTGTGCCCAACCAATGGACAAAAGCTGCTGATTTCTGTGGTTGAAATAGAGAAATACTGGAAGAAGCTGAGGAGGAGGGCAACCCTATAGGAGGACCAGCAGTCTCAATTAAGTTGGACCCCCCTGAGATTTCTCAACACTGGACCACCAACCAGATAGTATACATTACACACTTTTAGAAAAATTATAGTATTTTCATTTTGTAAACAGAAGAGTTGAGGTGTAAAATCTAGAACACCTCACAGTATATATAAAAATTAAACCGTTTATATGATATTAATTTTGTTGATTAAAAAAGCACTATATAGTGGAGAAGTTATATGATTCTCTACATAAATAGAATGTCAAAAAGATGTATTTCAGTTTAATGGAAAGCATGAGAAAATTGGTACATTTCAGATAAAAAACAAAGCAACTTGAGAAAATTGACTTTTCAGTATATTACTTCTGGTAAGCAGTATACCACTTTTATGATTATGATTACTGTAAGATTTTCTTTTTTTCCAAGTACAAAGCATAAAGAAGAATGTAGAGCTTTTGATTAGGCTTATGTGGTAAATGGAGTCCCGATATTCTTGGGTTTTCCTTACAGAATCATAAATAATTTAAATGCAAATTGCCATCATTAAGAAATCAATCATATCACCCTGCGTTCATGATTCTCAAAGTGTTGATTACCATTATAGGCAAAGTTTATGAGGACATAAAATTAGTACAAAAGAAGAAAATGTTTCTTTTTTGATTCAGATAGGTACTAAAATAGGTACTCTGTGAAGTGGCTTCTTTATATCTAGTTGTACATAATAACTCAGGTCAATGGATAAATGCAGGTCTCACATTTTACTACATTATTTTATTTCTGATTTATGGACACAAATACATTTTATTTCTTAAATAAAGAAATTAATTTTTAAAAAATGATTTCTTAATATGTTATGGGATCTTTTTAGGTGAGATATATAATAAATTTTCAGAGGGTGGAATAGTTGACATTTAGATGATCAAGACTTAAACACATTATTTGTTACCATTAACTATTGAGATAATACATTAGAATGGATTATAAAAATATGCAATTCAATATTTGTATCATTCTTTCCCACTCCGGTGCTAAGGGGAAATATTAAATCCCTCAGATATTTTCTTCTTAATGACTATATTCAAATGAGAAATATTATGGACTTCACAAAGTAATATTTTATTCCTCACTTCTGTCAATTGAAAAAGAAATCAAGAAAGCAGACACACATTTACACATGCATATTCACATATACATAGAGAAAAATCTGACTTATTATACACTGAATGTGAAAGCACTACCCTGACCATACCTGAATAATTAAATATCTCTATGTAATATTCAATATCAAAACAGAAAATATCCTTAACACATAAAATAGCATGTCTAAATTATATTTATGGAAAACGAATGAAGGAAAAGTGGGTTATTTAACAAGCTAAACTCACAGCATTCCATTTAGCAGTCTGTTATAGAAACAAATTAAGTATATAATTGCAGATCACAAAGAAATTCTAGATTCCTAGGAACTGAAATTGACTTGTATTTAATTTTGATTTTCAGCACTGCCACCAAGGAGACTGACTTGACTTACTAAAATAGTATCAAGAAACATGATTCTTGGTTTCCTATGGCTAGAAGTACTAATATATTTTAAATGCACCTTGAATGTCACCATTATGTAGAACATTGGTTAAATATATATTCTATATATAGTTTATGAAATATTTAGTCTTAAATAAATTTTATTATTGCTGCTTTCCTTTTTTAATTTTTTGTTTGATTTTGAGATCGATTCTTGAGATGTCTTTAATAGTCATTTCAGACTGATAGGGTCAAGTGATTTTCCTGCTCCAGTATCATGAATAACTAAGACTATTAGAATTGGCCATTCCATAAAATTTAAAACAACTATCTTATCTTCAGACTTAAACTTTCCTTGGCTATATAAAATGATATATAGCTATCCCAGAGTGTCTTTGTGTTTTTCTAATTGAATGTAAAGATATTGAGTTGGAGCCTTAATGGAGACTTCATCCCTATGTACTAGAATCTTTGGTACAGAATGGTACTCTCCAAGTTCCCAAAAGTGAAACCTGGATATCAGGCACAAAACCCTAAATATACAATCTATCCAGCCTGCAGATGTTCTGGGGAAATGGTGGCAAGAAATTTAAATGGTTTAAATTTAATTTAAAGAAATTTAAATTTAAATGGTTGCATTTAACTTGAGGCTTACTCATTGAGGGGGAGCCCATACCCTACACTGCTTGGGTGGTCAGGAACCAGAGACTGGATAGCTTAGGGACCTAATGTAGAACCAATGAAGAAAAAATGGAAAGAAATTCTTAATGTTTTTCTGCTATAATCATAGACCAATGCCTTGTATAGTCACAATCATCAGAGTTCCTTCATCTGGCTTATGGGATACACTGTGCACAGTGCTGCACAATGGAGAATAGTGCAGAAGCCCACAGCTACACATGTTTTTTTTAAAAATTATTTGTTATTTGATATATTCTTTATTTATATTTCAAATTATTTCCCCTTTCCAGAATCCCCTCTCCCCAAAAGTCCCATAAGCCCTCTTCCCTCTCCCTGTTCCCCAATCAACCCCATCTCGCTTCTGCTTCCGTGTCCTGGTATTCCCCTACACTTCTGCACTGAGCCTTTCTAGGATGAGGGGCCTCTTCTTCCTTATTCTTGGGCATCAATGGATATGTGAATTGTGTCTTGGGTATTCTGAGCTTCTGGGCTAATATATGCTTATCAGTGAGTGCATACCATGTGTGTTCTTTTGTGATTGGGTTACCTCACTCAGGATGGCATTCTCCAGTTCCAACCACTTGCCTAAGAATTTCATGAATTCATTGTTTTTAATAGATGAGTGGTATTCCATAGTGTAAATATACCACATTTTCTTCATTTTCTATCCATTCTTCTGTTGAGGGATATCTGGGTTCTTTCCAGCTTCTGCCATTATAAATAGGGCTGGGAAACAGATAAATTTCATGAAAAAGTTTTCTCAGTCTCATTAGAATATCAAATATAAAGCAATAACATTACGTCAATCCATTAGGCTGAATTTAGAATCAGTGCATAATTTTGCTTTAAGTCATATATGTCTTTTAGAAAGAGTGCTAACTTAGTTAAGTGCTAGGTATATGTTTCCATGAGTCTGTCGTAGCACTTATCAAAACTTCATTTCCATCGAGAGTTTAATGAATTAATTGGTTTGGTTTAATTTTAAACTATGATTTAAATTTACTCACTGACAATGTGACTGAGTGTTACTATCCTTTATGTCAGCTCTTCTCAGGTTGAAAATAAAGGTCATATTTTCTGTGTTACATAATGTTGTACTGATTAAGTTTCATAATGCAAATAGATTGGTAGGATAGTGTCTGATAATATTCATGAAACAGAAATGTCCAATCATAGACAAGGAATATGGCATGCAGCTAAATTGTATTTGTGAAAATAATAATTTATCACTATTTATGGTTAAATACTAGTAAAATGTATAACAACAGTTTACCTGAAACTAAGATATTTTTGAAACCATTAATTGAACAGCAAGGATACTGTGCAAATCAAATATATAAAATATATGAAGATATTCCAGTAGAAAATACACATTTTATTGTTACCAAAACATTTATGTTATACTTAACATAAAACATTAGCTTTCTGATTAAGTAAAATCACTTTAATAACCATATTAACACATACATGACAATGCTTCAGAAAGAAATGGACAAGTACATTAAAAGTTTACCCTTGCCGACAGATTTCTTTAAAAAAAAATGCATTTAGGGGCTGATAAAAATCAACCTTCAAGGTAAAATTGGAGCTGAAAGCATTTTTAGTTCATTTCAGTCTTATCTATGAAGGTCATCATTTTTTGTTCTAATGCATTTAGCTAACAACAGAAAAGAAAAGGAAGTCTTCCCAATTCTACTTCAATATATCCTGTGATTCTAATTAATTTGTTTCACCTGTACATATACCTGTAACAATACTCTCCTCCTTTGAGGCTTTTGACCTAGAAGACATTCTGAAAGCACAAAGTTTTCTTTCTTTCTTTTTTCTTTTCTTTTCTTTTTTTTTTTTTTTGGTATGAACAAACTTTGGCAGTTTTGTCTAGATTACTACCTAGCTTGGAACACTTCAAAATTTTGTGTATTGAATGAAGTAATATGAATAAAGTGAAGTAAATTTATTGTCAAAAAAGTTAAAAATTAAGAAGATGATAGAAACTAGTTAAAAAAAAAATGAAACAAGTAGAAATTCAGATTAATGTGGCCCAACACTTAGGTCTCAAGAAGAAAATAGAATATGCTAGTACTAAGGGTCAAAAAAGATATTAAGAGTAAAAGAAGAAACACTATATAGGTCATCTAGATTAGCAATAATATAGAGTAATATGGAGTTGAAATACATTTGTAAAATTTATTAATTCAATTTATTAGCATGTATACATGAAAATCCATTTGTTTAAACTTTATTTTTCAATTAATTAAATAAAGCACAAAATAAGAAAGAAAACTATTAAAAATATTATACAGTTCATTATCTCTATTATATGAACAACTGTGGTTAATGTAAGCATTTCGATACTGTTCAAAACATCCTCACCATAAAAAGAATACATAAAACACATGAGAATTTGAAAAGATGCTATGATTATGTTAAGGGAAAACTTAAAAATAACTATTAATATATTACCAAATTGTATAAAGCTTTCAGGAATCTTACTTGTTATAGCTGGTATATAAAATCTTATTGCATTTTTAGATATCCAAATCTAGCATGAAAGACAGTGTAATTCTAAACTACACACATTATGGTAAGCAGAGGCACCATGAAATTTTCTCTTTCTGAAATACAAAAGAAAGAAGTTCCAAATGAAAAGCAGACATATACTAAGCATTGAGCCTTAAAGAACTCAATCCTTCCGCCATCATGTTGGAATACTGCTTTCTGTGGTGTTAATTTAGGAGACTCTAGTAGACTAATGAATACAAATTATAAACTTTCAGACTGAAAAATTATCAAATATATATTTTAGTAAAATAATCCACAGACTTATTTTTATGTTTAAGAGCCAAAAATATTTCTTGAGTTACTACTGCATATTAAACATGGTTTTAGTCAAATAGTAAAATGTAGAATATTTAACACAAGAACCACTATCATGATAGATGTAACTTTGTTGTTAATAAGATAAACAGTCACTTATTTTAAAAGAAAAACTGTGTTTGGATAATGTGTAAATTCAAAGCAAATCCAAGATTTTTGGGGAATTTTTTTGTTTTTTGTTTGTTTGGTTTTTTTTTTTGGTTTATTGTTGTTGTTGTTGTTTTGAGACAGAGTTTCTCTGTATAGCCCCGACTGTCCTGGAAGCTATGTCCTGGTCTGTAGACCAGGCTGGCCTTGAATTCAGAAATCTGCATGCCTCTGCTTCCCAAGTGCTGGGATGAAAGGCATGTGCCACCACTGCCCAGCTTACTGGATTTTTAAAATGTGATGTATTAATGTAATTTTAGTGTGTGTGTATGTATGTATATATGTATATATATACATATATATATGCATGTATATATGTGTATATGTATATGTGTGTGTAGATACATATTCAAAGTTTAATGCTTCCAAACAATCTGGGCAAGGAAAAACATCACTGAAGAACTATCCATCAGACGCATCAAATATTGTTGTGTGTTAATTCAATATAGTCAGTCAGGAAATATGAAATGGAAAAGATGTTCAGTGATCATAATATAGATTTCAAGAACAAAAACATTTTTAAATGAAAATTTTATCTATAAACAATTAAATTTTATATAGTTTTAATTATATTTTACAAATAATTGCTACTATATGTTTAAAAATAAAAATAACTGTAATTCAAAATATTCATGGGCTGAATTGATTTTAAATTAATATAAAGTAAAAATCAAAACTATAGACATATCAAGTTGTAGAATTTTTACAGTTTCAAGCCCCTGGGATAAAATATCAATAAGGCAAGTGATGTCAAATAATTGATTTCTTAGGCACATACAATGATAGTTTTCTTATTACCTAATTATTGCACAACAAAATATCACTGTTAATTGCCTTAATGTAGGTCTTCTTTGCAAGTACATATTTGCTAGCAGAACCTTTAAACATATCTTTCCTTCTAACTGTAATAAATGGTATGATTTCTTAATTTTTTTTAAATAAGAGGCATACTCCTGAAGATAACCCATTTAACATTATTTCTATTGTTGTACCTCACAAAATAGAATATCTCAAGGCAAATAAAAGGGATGGTGGAGAGACTTTACAGAGAAATAATCAGTACATACACAACATTTTTAATTAGTGTGGATCATCATTTATTGATGCTGTTCTGAAACTCAGAAGACTGAAACGGCAACACTGATGATTACTGATCACAGATCACCATAACTAATATAAAGATGATGCAAAAGATTGAAATATTGTGAGAATTATCAAAATGTGACAGTAATGAAGTGGGCACAACACTTTTGAAATAATTGGATATACTTGTTCAGTGGGTGTGTTTTTATAACAGTGGAATATTCAAATTACTACCAGTCAAGAGTATCTCTCTACTATAGTTTAGGTAGTAAAAGCAGGAAGAGTGTATTGGTCAGATATAGTAGCAGACATAGAACTTATTTTGTTTTAAAATAATACCTAAAAATCACAGTGCTTTGGAGTCCAGTAAAGTTAAAATGAGAAATGGCTCATATTTCTAAACAATTTTAATAAAGATTTAGAAAGCAAAAGAATCATATACTGACTGAAGAGTTATAAGAGTTTTAAGATTCTAAACCATAAGAATATCTAATGACTCAGTGCTAGTGAAGTCATGTTTATTTTTGGAGAATATATAACTACTGTTTTAATAAATCAGCATAATCTTTTCACAACAATTTATATATAGTTGTCTTTATACCCACAGAGAAATGAAGTGTGTACATATTTTTGAAATAAGTGAATATATTTGTCTCATGGGGTAAGTCTCAAAAATAAAATGGAATATTCAAATACTGCCAGTCAGATTAGACAGAGATAAAGATAAAGATAGATAGAGACAGAGATAGATTTTGATTTAGATATATAGAGAGATACATGTATTAATAATTACTGAAAAAGAGGGCATGAATATGAAGGAGGTCATAAAGAGACATCAAAATATTTTGCAAGAGGTAGGTAAGAAATTTTGTAATTAAATTATAATCATAATAATTTATAAAAAATTATTAAAAATAACATTCACTAGTTAATTTCAATACTCATGAAAAATGGGATAAAATATCAATTTTGGTAGAATATGATGAAAAATATTTATTTACTATATATGAAGTTAGATTTTATGCTACAGTTAAAAGGCAGTATATATCTTGTTGACATAAAGAATAATTAAGCAGGAAATGATAATAAAACATACATAAATTGATTCTATATATATTTAACTCTATCTCTTTTACTTTCCATCCCTACTTTTTTATCTATACTTCTCTATCTCTAGTTGCATATAATATATGTCTAATACTGATAAATTAAGTACAAAACTATCATTGAAAAACAATATAAAGATGCAGAATTGTTTTATAAAAATTAATTAGGCTGGGCAGTGGTGGCACATGCCTTTAATCCCAGCACTTGGGAGGCAGAGGCAGGCAGATATCTGAGTTAAAGTCTAGCCTGGTTTACAGGGTGAGTTCCAGGACAGCTAGCGCTCTGCAGAGAAACCCTGTCTCACAAAAACAGTGATGATGATGATGATGATGATAATGATAAATAAATGTATAGAACTGAGTTACTTTTCTAATACTGTGAACAGAGATGGTAAGCAATAAATTACAAATGAAAGAAATTTGAATTTTGAGTTTCAAAGAGGAAGGCCATGACCACTATGGGGGGGGGGGGCTGTACATGAGCAAAGAAGCAGGTATATTATTGGAGCTATACATGAGAACTTATATTTAGATACAGAACCAGGAGATAGAGAGAGAGAGAGAGAGAGAGAGAGAGAGAGAGAGAGAGAGAGAGAAAGAGAGAGAGAGAAGAAAAGGTAGGCTAAGACTCAGAGTCTATCCTATTAACTTCCCACAAGGTACATCTCCTTATCCTTCCTAAACATATCCACCAGATGGGAACCAGGTATTTAAATATACTAGCATATAGAGGACATTATTCCTTAAACCCCTACACTATCTATGTTATAAATCAATATGAAAGAATATTTTTCATAAGAACTAAATTAAATCATAGGTTATTATCTTATGGTTGTTTTATTTTCATAATATAGAGAATTTTTATGTCAAATGTTATTTTCTATCAGATCATGCTGACAAAATGTCAAAATTAATATTTTAACAATAGATAAAAATGTGAAATAACACAATTATATTAATACTAAGAATTTATATATTGATACTTAAAAGATATGCAGATGAATAATCTTGATTTGAAATTTGATGTGAGCAAAAATTCCTACAATAAATCATATGGATCAGATAAAGTATAATAAGTAAGCATTTGTCGATATCATCATTACATGTAGTGGATTCCTGTGCTGAGTAAAAATGAGTGAAGTGTGGTGAGCCATAACTTTCATGTCTATATACTTCCTGACTGCATATAAAAATTTCCCAGCAACTCAATCTTCTCTAATCATGACTTTCTTATCACAACAATCTATATCCTCACATTGTAAGATAAAATGTCTTTCCTTCCTTAAATTGCTTTTTCATATATTTTATCACAATATAAAAAAGTAAGTTGATAGGAATATATAGCACATGGTCCAGGAATATGACACTCAGAAATGTCTATGAAAATATCATATATATATATATATATATATATATATATGAAAATGTCATATATATGTATATACATATGATAAGAACACACACATACATATATAAACTATGATTTGTACAAAATATATATATATATATATTTAAATATTTTTCTATTTGTGACAAATATATTAGAAATCCAATATATGTGCACACACAAAAAGATAAATTATTGTGTAGGACATAATATATCATGGTTTCACATTATCAGAAATGATTACCTCTAAACATGTGCTATCCCAAATATTTTTTAAATATTTTTATTTTCTATATTCTTTGTTTACATTCCAAATGATTTCCCCTTTCCCAGATCCCCCCTCCCCATATGTTCCATAAACCTTCTTCTCGCCACCCATTCTCCAATCACCTCCCTCCTTTTTCTCTGTCCTTATATTCCCCTCCAACGCTAGATCGATCCTTTCCAAGATCAGGACCCTCTCCATACTTCTTCATGGGAGTCATTTGTTATGCAATTTGTGCCTTGGGTATTCAGGGCTTCTGGGCTAATTAATATCCACTTATCAGAGATTGCATTCTATGTGTATTCTTTTGTGATTGGGTTACTTCACTTAGGATGATATTTTCCAGATCAAACCATTTGCCTAAAAATTTTGTGAATTCATTGTTTCTAATTGCTAAGTAGTATTCCATTGTGTAAATATACCACATTTTCTGTATCCATTCCTCCTTTGAGGGGCATCTGGGTTCTTTCCAGCTTCTGGCTATTATAAATAAGGCTGCTATGAACATAATGGAGCATGTGTCTTTATTGCATGCCGGGGAATCCTTTAGGTATATGCCCAGGAGAGGTATAGCAGGGTCCTCCGGAAGTGTCATGTCCAGTTTTCTGAGTAACCGCCTATTTTAAATGCTACATAATATTCAAATAATACTGAATTCTTGATATACATCTTTAAAAATTAAAATGAGAGTGATTTTAAGAAAGTCAAAAAATGTAAAGGAAAAAGAAATTGAAATATTAAAAAATTCAAGATACTCTAACTATGGGCAAAAATTTGAATGGATTTCTTAAATGTACACAGTACACATCAACAGTAGCTTTTGTCAGTTTTTAATAAGAATATAGGTAGTTAATACATAACCTATTGAAGCATGAGTATATTTGATATTGAATAATATAACAAAAATAGCTTCTATGATTCATAAAAAATTATTAAATTTTATATAAATATATAGAAAATTATTGTGTCATATTGTCTTTGGAGCTAATTTCAGTGTAGGTTAATTTTTCACCTTTCCACATTAATTTATTTATCACCATCATAGAAAAGCAGCAAGAGGCTGACCACTATTTAACCACATGATCTTTCGTTGTCTATTTACACTGAGTTCACCTCAGTCAACAATTATATAAAAAGACTGCCTGTCTCTTAGAGATGAAAGAATCTGAATGCTAATAGGGAAAAATGTCTTTATTTCTAGTTGATCCACAGGTTGGATTATTAGCATGCTATCTGCATATTAAATAGTTATCTTAAGTAATTCCTTGTTCTTCCCAACATTTTTTTTGTTGTTGTTGAAGACATACTGTATAAACCTCTTGGCATTCATTTATTTTATTTTATTTTATTTTATTTCATTTCATTTCATTTCATTTCATTTTTTATTATATACTTGTGTTATTTACATGTCAAATGGTATCCCCTTTCCAAGTTACACCTCTTAAATTCCCCTATCCAATGCCCACTCCCCCTGGTCACCCCCTAACTTCCTGACTTGCAAACCCCAATTCTGGGGAATCAAACCTTCACAGCACCCATGGTATCTCCTCTCTTTGATGTCTGAAATGGTCATCTCCTGCTACATATGAAGCTGGAGCCATGGGTCCCTCAATGTGTACTTTTTGTTTGGTGGTTTAGCCCCTGGGAGCTCTGGGGTAATGGTTGATACATATTATTGTTCCTCCTACAGGACAGCAAACCTCTTCAGCTTCATTGGTCCTTTCTCTAGCTGCTCTACTGGGGAGCTTATGTTCATTCTATTGGTTGGATGTGAACCATGGGTATTTTGATCCACTTTCCAATACTGATCAAAGTATCCACTCATTGGTCTTCCTTCTTATTGAGCTTCATGTAGTCTGTGAGTTGTATCTGGGTATTCCGAGCTTTTGGGATGATATCACTTATCAGTGAGTGCATACCATGTGTGTTCCTTTGTGATTGGGTTACCTCACTCAGGATCATATTTTCTAGATCCAGTCATTCACCTAAGAATTTCACAAATTCATTGTTTTTAATAGCTGGGTAGTGACTCCATTGTGTAAATGTACCACATTTTCTGTATCTATTCCTATGTTGAGGGACATCAGGGTTCTTTCCAGCTTCTGGCTATTATAAATATGGCTGCTATGAACAAAGTGGAACACGTGTCCTTATTACATGTTGGATCATATTCTCGATATATGCCTAGGAGTGGTATAGGTGGGTCCTCAGGTATTGCTATCTCCAATTTTCTGAGGAACCATCAAGCTGATTGCTAGAGTGGTTTTATCAGCTTGCAATCCCACCAGCAATGTAGTATTGCTCCTCTTTCTCCATATCCTAGCCAGCATTTTCTGTCTCCTGAGATTTTGATCTTTGCCATTATCATTGGTGTTAGGTGGACTCTCAAGGCTATTTTGATTTGCATTTCCCTGATTATCAAGGATGTTGGACATTTCCTTAGGTGTTTCTCAGCCATATGATATTGCTCAGTTTGGAATTTGTTTAGCTCCATGCCCCATTTTTAATGGGGCTGTTTGCTTCTCTGGAGTCTTAACTTCTTGAGATCTTTGCGTATGTTGGATATTAGCTCTGTATCAGATGTAGAATTGATAAAGATATTTTTTCCCAATCTTCTAGTTGTTGTTTTGTCCTATTGACAGTGTCCTTTGCCTTACAGAAACTTTCCAATTTTATGAGGTCTCATTTGTCAATTTTTGATCTTAGAATATAAGCTATTGGTGTTCTGTTCAGGAAAATTTCCTCTGTGCACAAGTACTCAAGGATTTGCCCAACTTTCTCTTCTATTAGATTCAGTGTATCTGGTTTCATGAGGAGGTCCTTGATTCACTTGGACTTGAGTTTATTACAGGGAGATAAAAAGGAATCAATTTGTATTCTTCTATACTTTGACTGCCATTTTAAATAGCACCAGCTGTTGAAAATGCTATCTTTATTACATTGGATGTTTTTAGCTCCATTGTCAAATATCAAGTGACCATAGGTGTGTGGTTTCATTTCTGGGTCATGAATTATATTCCATAGAACTTCCTGACTGTCTCTGTACCAATACCACACAGTTTTTATTACTATTGCTCTGAAGTAGAGATTGAGGTCAGGGATGGTGATTGCTCCAAAAGTTCTTTTGTTGTGGAGAATATTTTCACCATCCTGGGTTTTTGTTATACCAAATGAAATTTCATATTGCTCTTTCTAGCTCTATGAAGAATAAATTTGGAATTGTGATGGGGATTGCATTGAATCTGTAATTTACTTTTGGCAAGATGGCCATTTTTACTATATTAGTCCTGCCAATCGATGAGCATGAGGGATCTTTACATCTTCTGAGATATTCTTCGATTTCTTTCTTCAGACTCTTGATGTTCTTGTCATAAGGATATTCCACTTGCTTGCTTAGAGTCACACCAAGCCATGTAATATTATTTGTGACTATTATGAAGGGTGTCATTTCCCTAATTTCTTTCTCAGCTTGTTATCTTTGAGTAGCAGAAGGCTACTGATTGAGTTAATTTTATATTCAGCCACTTTGATGAAGTTGATTATCAGCTTTAGGAATTCTCTGGTGGAGTTTCTGGGGTCACATAAATATACGATCATATCACCTGCAAATAGTGATAATTTGACTTTTTCCTTTCCAATTTGTATTCATTTGATCCCCTTTTGTTGTCTAATTGCTCTAGCTAGAACTTCAAGTACTACATTGAATAGAGAGAGAGCCTTGTCTGGTCCCTGATTTTAGTGGAATTGCTTCAAGTTTCTCTCCATTTAGTTTGATGCTGGCTACTGGTTTGCTGTATATTGCTTTTACTATATTTAGGTATGGGCCTTGAATTCCTGATCTCTCCAAGACTTTTAACATGAAGGGGTGCTGAATTTTTTCAAATGCTTTTATCAACAGCTAATGAAATTATCATGTGACTTTTTTCTTTGAGTTTGTTTATGTAGTGGATTACATAGTCAGATTTCCACACATTGAACCATCCCTGCATCCCTGGGATGAAGCCTACTTTATCATGGTGAATTACCCGTTTGATGTATTCTTAGATTCAGTTGGCAATCATTTTATTGAGTATTTTTGCATCAATGTTCATAAGATAAATTGGTCTGAATTTTCCTTTCCTTGTTTGGTCTTTGTTTTGATTAGGTATAAGTGTTGTTGTGGCTTCATAGAATGAATTGGGTAGTATTACTTGAGTTTCTATTTTGTTGAATATTTTGAAGAGTATCTGTATTAGGTTTTCTTTGAAGATCTGATATCATTCCCCACTAAACATATCTGGTCCTGGTCTTTTTTGATTGGTAAACTTTTAATGACTGTTTCCATTTCTTCAGGTCTTATAGGATTATTTAGATGGTTTATCTTATCCTACTTTAACATTAGCACCTGGTATGTATCTAGAAAATTGTCCATTTCATCTCGATTTTCCAATTTTGTTACTTATAACTCTTATAGTAGGATCAGAGGATTTTTGAATTTCCACAATTTCTGTTGTTATGTCTCCCTTTTCAATTCTGATTTTATTAATTTGGGTATTGCCTCTTTGCCCTCTGGTTAGTCTTGCTAAGTGTTTATCTATCATATTGATTTTCTCAAAGAACCAGCTCCTTGTTTTGTTGATTGTATAGTTCTTTTTGTTTCTATTTGGTTGATTTCATCCCTGAGTTTGATTACTTCCTGCCATCTACTCTCTTGGGTGCATTTGCTACTTTTGTTCTAGAGCTTTAAGGTGCACTGTCCAGCTGCTAGTGTAATCTCTCTCTCTCTCTCTCTCTCTCTCTCTCTCTCTCTCTCTCTCTCTCTCTCTCTCTCTCTCTTTCTCTCTCTCTCTCTCTCTCTCTCTTCTTTTAGAGGCACTTAGAGCTATGCATTTTCCTCTTAGCACTCCCTTTATTGTGTCTCATAAGTTTTGGTATGATGTGTTTTCATTTTCATTTAATTCTAAAATGTCTTTAATTTCTTTCTTTATTTCTTCTTTGACCAATATATCATTGAGTAGACCATTGTTCAGCTTCCATGTGTATGTGTGTTTTTGTTGTTTTTGTTGAAACTTAAGACCAGCCTTATACTGAGGTGATCTGATAGGGTGCATGGAATATTTCAATATTCTTATAGCTGTTGAGGCCTGTTTTATGAGCAATTATATGTCCAATTTTGGAGAAGGTACCATGAGATCGTGAGAAAAAGGTATTTTTTTTTTTGCTTTATTATGAAATCTTCTATAAATATCTGTTAGATCCATTTGGTTCATAACTTCTGTTAGTTTCAAAGTGTCTCTGTTTATTTTTAGTTTCCATGATTTGTCCACTGCTGAGTGTGGGGTGTTAAATTCTCCCACTATTATTGTGTGGGGTGAAATGTGTGCTTTGAGCTTTATAAAGTTTCTTTAATGAATCTGGGTGCCCTTGCGTTTTGACTATAAATGTTCAGAATTGATAGTTCATCTTGGTAGATTTTTCATTTGACCATTTGCTTGGTCCCAAGAAATGTTTTCTTCTATAATTTTGCTGAAGATAATTACTGGCCCTTTAATTTGTATATCTTTGCTCTTTTCTATAACTGTAATCCTTAGGTTTGGTCTTCTCATTGTGTCCTGGATTTCTTTCATATTTTGTGTTACAAGTTCTTTGCATTTTGCATTTTCTTTGACTATTGATTCAATGTTTTTTATGGTATCTTCAACACCTGAGATTGCTTATTCTATCTCTTGTATTCTTGTATCTCTTGCTTCTAGGACATCTGATTTCTTTCCAAGGTTTTCTATATACAGAGTTTCCCCTTTGTTAATTTTTTTATTGATTCACCTTCCATTTTTATATCCTGGATGGTTTAGTTCAGTTCCTTCACTTGTTTGTTTTTTCCTGAAATTCTTTAAGGGTTTTTTTTGTGTGTGTGTGTGTTTCCTCTTTAAGGTCTTCTGCATGTTTACCCATGTTTTCCTGTATTTCTTTAAGGGATTTATTTATATCCTTCTTAAATTTCTCTATCATCATCATGACATGTGATTTTAAAACCAGATCTTGCTTTTCTGGAGTATTGGTGTATCCAGGACTTGCTGTTGTGGGAGAACTGGGTTCAGATCATGACGTGTTGCCTAGGTTTCTATCGGTAATGTTCTTGCATTTTCCTTTTACCATCTTGTTATCTCTGGTGTTAGCTGGTCTTCCTGTCTCTGACTGTGACTTATCTATCCTGCAAGCCTGTGTATCTGTACTCCTGGGATTCTCGTTCTTTCTGTACACATAGGGATGTAGGCACTCCTGGGAGACCAGCTCTCTTGTAGTGGTATTTGTGTATGTAGCTCTGTGGTCCAGGATCATCTCTGTATTCTCCATGGTCTCTTTAGTCTTTTAAAAGACATATACAGAAAAAAATTCCCACAAACTCTCTATATAAGTGTATCATTGAATTGTAACTTACGACTACCATCATTATTAACCTGAAAACTTGTATTTATTGCTAGATATATATTATACTCTCTTTGTTGTCTTGCTTATTCTTTTCTCTGAAATCTAGCAGAGAATTTTAATCCTTAATATAACTATCCATGAACACTATTTTTGAATCAAAACATTGAAGAAGGTAAGTAGCGCTCATGAAACAGAATCTACCTTCCAAATATTTTATGCAAAATTTGCAACAAAAGGAGACATAGCACCAGTATTTAAAATTTCATGATACCTGAATCAGTTTATCTGAAAGGGACCTCATGTGATGGCTCCATATGGCAATATTAAATAGTATGACAAATATTTCTGAGAGCTTATTTGAGTAATCATCTCTCTGCCATTTTTATTTATGTATTTATTTGCTTTACATCCCAATAACTGCTCCTCTCCTACTAGTCTCCCCTTACACATTACCTTTTATACTCTCCTGTTCTCCTCTGAGAAGGTATAAGCCCCACTTATGTATCCCCTACTCTGGTACATCAACTTTCTGCTGGGATAAAGTATATTGTCTCCCAGTGAGGCCAAACAGGGCAGTTCATTTAGGAGAAAGGACCACAAAACAGGCAATAGCTGTAAGGTTAGTCCCCACTCTAGTTGTTGGGGCTCCCACATGAAGAGCAAATTGTACATCTGCTACATATGAGTCGGGGACCTAGGCCTAGCCAGTGTATGCTCTTTGATTGTTTGTTCAATCTATGAGATCTCTGAGGATCCAGGTTACTTGAGTCTGTTGGTCTTCCTATGGGGTCACTATCCCCTTCTGAGGACCTTGATTATTCCCCCAACTCTTCCAAAAGACTCCTGTAGCTCTGTCCAATGTTTGACTGTGGGACTCTGTATCTGTTTCAGCCAGCTGCTGGGTAGAGTCTCTCAGAGGACATTTATAGCTGTCTCCTTAGAGACTGCCAGAACCTGACAAATACAGACATGGATGCTTACAACAAACCTTGGAACTGAGCACAGGGTCCCCAAAGGAGGAGTTAGAGTGAGGAATAATGGAGCTGAAGGGGATTGCAACCCAATAGGAAGAACAACAATATCAACCAACCAGAACCCCCAGAGCTCCCAGGAACTAATCACCTACCAAAGAGTACACATGGATGGACCCACATCTCCAGCCTCATATGTAGCAGAGGATAGCCTTGTTGGGCATCAATAGGAGAAGAGGCCCTTGGTCCTGGGAAGGCATGATGTCCCATTGTAGAGGAATGTGAGGGTGGGAAGCAGGAGTGGATGGGTGATTGGGGGAAATACCATCATAGAAGTAGGGGAGGGGGAAGAGATAGGGTAAGTGGATAACATTTAAAATTTAAATAAAGAAAATATCCAATTGAAAAAAGGAAAAAGGAGCCAGGAATTGGTGCTTACCCTTGGAATAGGTCTCATATTGAGCCAGTTATTAGGTTGGTCATTCCTTCAGTCTCTGTTTCATCTTTGTCCCTCTGTTTCTTACAGACAAGACAAATTTTGGGTAGAAAGTTTTGTGGGTGGGTTGGTGTCCTTTGCCCTCCACTGGGGGCCTTAGAATCCTTTTATGTTCAGTATAATATTTGTCTGTCAGTTTACCATTGAGAAAATTATATGTAGTACATCCATTTCCTGCAAAATAAAACTACATCTTACAGGGTGACTCATTAAGATGCAGAAAATTCTAAAAGGATGTGAAATATTTGCTGCATAGAAGCTCCTTGATCTTAAAAATAACAATTCAGAAACTTCAGGAAGCTCATGAAACAGATCAGATGTGCTGGATACCTTTTGCCCAAGGTATATATAAGCAGTAAATACTATTGCTTATTCAGAGAAGCCATGGTGTCTCAAAGAGAATCACACTTTCTGAGCTTCTTGGAAGAGGCAGAGGACCTGCCAAACTGTGCATGAGCTTATAACAAAGCTACCTTCAAAGGACAACTTCTACCCTGTTAAGATTTCTGCTGATTGTTCAGTATGTTCCAGGTTTTCTTTCTTCTTCCTTCCTTCTTTCCTTCCTTCCTTCCTTCCTCCCTCCTTCCTTCCTTCCTTCCTTCCTTCCTTCCTTTCTTTCTTTCTTTTTTTCTTTCTTTCTTTCTTTCTTTCTTTCTTTCTTTCTTTCTTTCTTTCTTTCTTTCTTTCTTTCTTTCTTTCTTTCTTTCTTTCTATTGAGCTGCAACCCATGTTATGGGGACATTTGTGGTACAGTTGTTGTTAGTAATTTCAGCCTCCTTTAAGAAACTTCTTGCCCATAGTCCTATGAATAACCTCAATAAATTCATTGGCTCCCCAAATTGGACTAGGGCTGTAGCCTTACTTTGTTATGATATTGTCTCTCTGACTTTAACAAGTAGATTTGCTCATGACCTCAGGGAGAGTTTCCAAGAATATCTGATCAGCAATTAGAAACAATGAATTCACAAAATTTTTAGGCAAATGGTTTGATCTGGAAAATATCATCCTAAGTCACAAAAGAATACACATGTAATGCAATCTCTGGTAAGTGGATATTAATTAGCCCAGAAGCCCTGAATACCCAAGGCACAAATCGCATAACAAATGACACCCATGAAGAAGTATGGAGAAGGCCCTGATCCTGGAAAGGATTGATCTAGCATTGGAGGGGAATATAAGGACAGAGAAAAAGAGGGAGGTGATTGGAGAATGGATGGAGAGAAGAAGGTTTATGGGACACATGGGGAGGGGGGATCCGGGAAAGGGGAAATCATTTGGAATGTAAACAAAGAATATAGAAAATAAAAATATATATAAAAAATGCATTTTAGTTGCTTTATCACCTACAGATAAATAGGAATAGAACTTTAGTTTTCTTTTTCTTTCTTTAATTTATTGAGATCATAATTACTTAATTCCTCATTCCCTTTCCTTCTGGAAAATCCTCTCATATACTCTAACTTTATTTAGTTCAAATTAATAAATTAATTATCTCTTGTTTTGCTAATTATTGTTATATATATTTATACAAACACACACACACACACACACACACATATATATAACACACACACACACACACATATATATATATATATATATATATATATATATATGCAATCTACTTGGTCTGTATATTGTTATTTATATGTACACCGTTTTGGGGATGACCAGTAAAGAAACTTCTCTTTCTTCTCTTTGCCAGAGACAGAAACTATTACAAGATACCACAACTATTCAAAATTTACAGTTGAGAAGTACTGTTCCAAATAATATATCTACAATAGAACTTCTCCATCTAAACTTCAGGAATTATTGTAGGAGTGGGGACAGAAATATTTTAATATCCAAAGGACAGGAGCAGGTAATTTACTCTGGCATTACATCTCCTATTAATGACAGAAGCCACAATTGTGAAGTCTCATGAACCTACCTGCCTACATGGGATCTAAACAAGAACATCAGTAGACTAATATGGAAGATGGAAAGCCTGGAAAGTACAAAAGGACAACTAAGGAAATGCAGAGAGTAGGAGAAATAGTCTTTTCTAGGGTGAAACTGGGATTTTAACACAGGTTATATATTCCATATAGTTCCATATATTTAGACTTTTATTATTTTTAAACATGTGTTCTGGGTTCTAATCTGGTTCTTCCCAAACTCTTCCCAGATCCAAAACAGAAGAGAGAGAAACCAAACTTTATGTTCTCTACCAATAGAGGATAGAAATTTACAACTTCACTCCTCTTCATGTTTTATAAACCTCCCAAAACATTTCAGGGAGTAAACATCAGATTATGTGTAAATCATGTTTCATAGAGAAACTAATTGCATTCACTAAATTTGGAAACTATTCAATATGAAAAATGTTTCTTCTTTTTCCTCAGAGCTCTTATGATTATAATTTACTATAGCAAAATTGAGGTTAGTATAGGGACTGATATTTAAAAATATAAATACAAGTTAAGATTCTTTTATATTCTGAACAAAAACTAAAAATGTTAGCTCAAAGCTGATAAATATATTTTAAGTGACTTGGATTATTAATGACAACATGTTTTAAAAATAATAATGTGAAGATGTTAATGTTATCTTAGGCCAAACACAGTGCAAAGAATAAAATTCAAAAAACTGCAACTATTAAATTTTTAAAGAAAATTGGTAAGACCATGTATGTATATAAAATAAATACTTATGCAAATTATGCTTAACTCATGTTGCCTTTATAAGAATATTAATGATGTTATTCTTTCACATATAGCAAATAACAAAAATATTAATTTCCTAGAGTTTAAGCTGCCTGTTTTCTGTTCAGATCTGTACAGCTGGATGCACTTAAATAAATGTACTCTTTTGGTTTGTATTTCTCAACACTTGTTACCTGATGTTAGCTTAAATGTATATATATATATATATATATATATATATATATATATATATATATATTCAAGCTAATATACATACAATTTTATTGTTGATTAGAGATTTCACAATCACTATATTAATGAATCTAAATTAGGCACCTTAAAATACATATTTCAAAGTGATAATTTTATGTGAAAATTAGTGTCTTTTGAGTCTGAGGGCATCATATCTCATTAGTAAAGTGCAATTCTAATAATTTTCTTGCCACAGAAATTGTAGAATCTGTAAAACACTCTGATGCTAATTAATAAAACAATTTAAGTAGCATGGCAAACAGAAACATGGATAAAGAGATTCAACATGCCAAACTCTGTTACCTGATATGAGGCCACAATAATGGATATGTCTCTAGTTCTATCAAATTAAAGCATGTCTTATTTAAAAACAAATTTCTAATGACTTCAACAAAAATGAGAAGCCAATTCTTTGGCATAAGAAGTGAATTATCTGCCATATATTCCCATGATTTTCTTTTGACAAATTCTGGATAATCATCAAATTTTGCAGCAACCATATATGAAGGTGAAAAAAATAAAACAAAATGAAATGAAACAGGATATCATTAAGAAAATGTTGTCAAAAATGTACGACCCTAATTCTATCCTGTATTTCTCAGTATGATAATACCCTTTAAGAATTTTGTCTGCTTTTTAGTCAACCATATTAACTATTGCAGTCATGCTCACCATACACATATAATCTGGCAAACCTGAGATATTTTTGTTCAGCTGGTTTTTAAAATATAAGGAAATATCAGTTGAATCACTAACTCAGAACTCTTTAATTGAAAAGAGCCTTTTATTGAAACAACAAAGCAGTTTAGAGAATTAGATGTTAATATAAGATTTGAGTAATATATTTTATGAACATTTCACCACAGTTCCATATAACTGAATACTTGAAGAAAAAAAAAAGTAACTTCAGACAAAATCAGAGGGTAAGATTATAGTGTCTTTTTAAATATAAAAAAATGGAAAAAATGGTAAAGAGGAAAATCTCTAATACTGCCTCCTATGGTGTCATGTAGGTCATCATGGGGAAAAAATATGACTTGTCCTTGGGAAAGACAGGTTGACCTGAAGCCGCATAATAGACTGGTTTTGATATTCTAGTACTAGACAAGTAAAACCTAGTGCATAACAAAACCCTAAAACCCACATAGCCAGATATATTACTGGTAATTGGCAGAGTCCAGAAATTGCCTAAAAATATAAGTAATCCTATAGCACTGAAGGGGAGAAAAGTCGACAAAACTCTAATCACTGAGGATCAGGATAACAAAGCTAGTGCATTTTTTTGTCCTAGATATTACTGAGATACAGAAATTAACAAATGGAAGTTTATGTAACTTTCTTGGCTCTCAGAAGATACTTACCAAAGAGCATACATGGGCTGGACCTAGGGCCCCTGGACATATGTGGCAGATGTACATCTCTATATTCTTGGAGGATCTGCCAACAAATGCAGTGGTAGCTTTCCCCGATTTTTTGCTTGTCAGTGAATACTGTCCCCCTAACTGTGCTGCTTAGGTTTGGCCTCAGTGTGAACAATGTGCCTAGCCCTTCAGAGACTTGATGTGCCAGAGTTTGTGGATACTTGGGGAACCTTCTACCATCTCAGAAGAGAAGCAGAGAGAAGATGGGGGAGGATCTGTGTGAGGTGCACACCAGGAGGAAGAAAGCAGTGGTAGGCATGTTAAAATAAAAAAAAAAGTTTTTAAAAAGAAAAATTCATGGACTAGCTAGATGGTACTTAGAAAACTTTTAGAATAACCTGGAAATCAGATTATAGATAGCCTGTGTACCAGGAGATAAAATAGTTGTCTGGAGAATATACTATTACTATCCTTGGAGTAAACCCTAGTTATATCTACTGTCCTCGAGAAGTTTTTCATTGTTATCAGACATTAGTGATCATATAAAACATAATTTAGCACCATGACAGATATGTTTCTCAGCAACACAATCCTAAATACAAGTAGTACTACACTTTGCAAGACTGCAGATAGAACAGAGTAATAAGAAGGGGTCTTTTCATTGGGGCTAAATGATTAGCTAGGTAAAGTGTACTGGCTGGTTTTGTGTGTCAACCTGACACAGGCTGGAGTTATTACAGAGAAAGGAGATTCAGTTGCGGAAGTGCCTCCATGATCTCCAACAGTGAGGCATTTTCTCAATTAGTGATCAAGTTGGGAGGGCCCCTTGGGAGTGGTACCACCTTTGGGCTGGTAGTCTTGGGTTCTATAAGAGAGCAGGCTGAGCAAGCCAGGGGAAGCAAGCCAGTAAGAAACACCCCTCCATGGCCTCTGCATCAGCTCCTGCTTCCTGACCTGCTTGAGTTTCAGTCCTGACTTCCTTTTGTGATGAACAGCAATGCAGAAGTGTAAGCTCAATAAATCCTTTCCTCCCAATCTTGCTTCTTGGTCATGATGTTTGTGCAGGAATAGAAACCCTGACTAAGACAAATTGGAACCAGGAGTGGGGTGTATTCCTGCAACAACCTGACCACGTTTGGGGGAGGACCATGGAAGGACTTTGGAACTTTGGGCTAGAAATCTGTTAGAATATTAAGAGCTCAGTGGAACGTTCTGTAGGAGCTTGGAAGACAATGTTAAGAACAGTATAGAAGATGGAGCCCTGGCTTGTGAAATTTCAGAGGGAAGATTAAAGAATCTTACAGTGGCCATGTTTTGATTGTGAAGATTATGTGGTTTTGGTTAGCTGGGGCTGAAGAATCAGCTGTGATTAACAAGACACCAGAACCACTAAAGCAACCCTTTGTGTTACTGAGACTATTGATGCTGGTTAGCTGGAGCTAAGAAATTAGCGGTGATTAAGAAGAGACCAGCATCACTGAGGTGAAATCTTCTGGGAAGTGTTTTCTGAGAGCTCAGAGAGTGTGTTACAGAGATATCCACAGTTGTATTTTGCACTGTGGCTGGACTTAGTACTGTGTAAGAGTCACCTAGATTGTACTGGTTTTGAAGGCATGAAGGGGTCATGAAGAGCAGCTGAGGCTCTTGGCACAGTGAGAGGCCACGGAAGTCCATTGGTGAAGGTGCAGCCTCAGTTGCAATTGATGGCCCAGGACTTGAAGGGGTCATGCATAGGAGCAGAGGATTGTCACCATGAAGAGAGCCTATGAGAGGCTATTGGTGAAGCCTAATTACAGTGGAAAATAGCATCATTTTGGAGATGACAGTACCATGTGATGAGCACCAAGAACATCAGCAGCAGTGGAGTACAGGCAGCTGGAGCCTAGAAGACAAGCTGTGTGCTAAAAAGGGCAGAGCTGGAGATGTGACCCAAGCCCTTGGAGGAGCCCAGAAGATCATGAGTTGGATCCCAGACATTGAACCATTGGAGACTGAGTTTTGCTTTTGGTTGTGACTGTGCGCTGATATGTTTCCCTCTTGAAGGAAGAAAGCATTTTAGTGGAGCCCACAGTTGAGAGACTTTGAATTTTTAAAAGACTTTGAATTTTAAAGATATTGGACATTTTGAAGTGATTGAACTTTTAATGTATAAAGACTGTGGGACTTTTAAAGTAATTTAGATCTTGGGGATGAATAAAAAAGAAGGGGTTGAGGTTTAATAGTGATGTGTTTGTGTGTCAAGTTGACAAGGGGTCAACTGTACTGGCTAGTTTTGAGTGTCAACTTGACACAGGCTGGAGTTATCACAGAGAAAGGAGTTTCAGTTGGGGAAGTGCCTCCATGAGATCCAACTGTAAGGCATTTTCTCAATTAGTGATCAAGGGGGGGGGGGCTTGGGAGTGGTGTCACTTTCGGGCTGGTGTTCTTGGGTTCTATAAGAGAGCAGGCTGAGCAAGCCAGGGGAAGCAAGCCAGTAAGAAAGATTCCTCCATGGCCTCTGCATCAGCTCCTGCTTCCTGACCTGCTTGAGTTCCAGCCCTGACTTCCTTTAGTGATGAACTGCAACATGGAAGTGTAAAGTCAATAAACCCTTTCCTCCCCAACTTGCTTCTTGGTCATGATGTTTGTGCAGGAATAGAAACCCTGACTAAGACATAAAGTCACTCAAGAATTCCCTAATGGATCACACCCACAGGCCTGTATTTGAAGCAACTTCAGAGAAAGGGAAAGACACATAAAACAAAATCTGTAAGAATTTTATTTCTTTTAGTATCTTGTGTAAATGTTTAGAGTTGTCTTAGCTTGAAATCCAACTTGGTAACCAACAGCCTGCAGAAGTATGGCCTTTGTTCTAACAGTGTCATTGATTCTTGGCAGGTAGAATGCTCAAGAATAGTTTGTGTCATTGGTAGTCACAAATATGACAATATAGCTTCCTGAAGTAAGCTCATTCATTATAACTCTATTGACAATTAAGTAGAATCCTACAGCAATGACACACAGGCTGCTAAAGCAGAAACCAACTTGGTTTAGTCCTGACCAAGGAGGAAGATTTGTGTAAAAGCTATCTTAATAAATACTTCTCAAGTTGATTTTCAACAAGGAAAATATAGGATATTTCAGTTAAACATTGACTTGGTTTCCCTCCAACACTTAAAGAATGAAAACATACCATGAACAAACTTTTATCTGGTGATAAAATATGAAGTTATTACAGGCTCAAAGAAAATGAACATTATGCTTAGAATTTCTCTCCCACAAAAATAATGATGTAAAAGGCAACAATTCTGGAGTTAAGCATTACCATGGAACTAAAACCAGATGAGGACACAACAAAATTAAAAAGTACAGTGTCAATAATTCCATTTTTATGTATATCTTGTCATGTTTGTTACTGTAATGATTAATAGTTGTTGTCGCTTGGTTGGATTCTTGGCAGTTTGAATAGTATTTCTTGCAATCATGGAAACTAGACCATTGGAAAGAAGCTTTAAAGATAGTTCCATCTCAAATCATCTGAGTTACTTATTCTCACTGTGTGGCATTTTCAGTCAAAGAGATGTTTTCTCAATACCTGAGAAAGGATCATGTGTTACCTGGAAAATTTAAACTGTTTTTACAATCACTTGGATTACCCTGGCTAATCATTTTGAAGGAGGTTTGTTATGCCCAATACTGGACTTTTTGTTAGTCTATGGTTCTTCTGTTTAGCATTGTATTGTCAGTCCAAGTGTCTGAAATTTCTTTGAGACACACCTATATGCACGTACTTGCGGATGTGCGCACAAACACACATGACCACACATATACATGAAGAAATAGGGAGAATATATATATATATATATATATATATATATATATATATATATATATATATATATATACACACACACGTATATGTGTATTCTTAATTGTTATCTTAAAGTAAAGAATACAATTTCTTGAGACTTTATCAAACAAGGTTGGTGTTATGTAGACCTTGTCTCTCTGTCTCTTTCTGTACTAGACTCCCTCAAAACAAGTTAAAGTGCCTCCTCACCATTCCGTTACCCACTTTATATAACCTATATCCTGCTATTCCCTTCCCAAGGCACACACAATACCTATGGTTTCTTTATACATTATGGGTTTCTGTGATCATGGGATGCTGTATACTCATATCTGAGAATGGCAGGTGAGAGCAAACACAGCATTTGTCTTTCTGAGTCAGCTGGACTTCACTCAATATGATCATTTCTACATTCATCCATTTACCTTAAAATTTTGTAATTTCACTTTTATGTGCTGCTTCATAGAATTCCACTGTGATTATGCACTACATCTTCTGTATTTGCTTATTTGTTGAGAGCATGTTGTAGTTTCTGTGTCCTGGATATTGTGAATAGTGTAGGAATGTGCATTGCTTGGTGAATGTCTGTAAACTAGGATTGCAAGGTATTTGGGCATTACCCAGGAGGGTTATAGCTTGGCCATATGTTTTTTTTTTTGTTTTGTTTTGTTTTGTTTTGTTTTGTTTGAGGATGCTTCTTACTGACATTCAGAGTGGCTGTACTTCTTTCTATTACTGATAGTGAATAGGGATTTTTGTCTTTCACAAATTTTTCAGCATTTGCTTTTAAATAATTTGTTGATCCTAGCAATTCTGACTGTGGTAATATGAAATCTCTACTCAAAGTAAGATTTTGGTTGTTTTGTTTGTTTTTGTCTTTGATACTTTTATATGAATTAATTTTAATTATTCACTTTAAATCCCAACATCACCCTCTCATTCTCAGGGCTCCTTCACCCATTCCTCTCTCCCCTTCTTATTCTAAGAAGGATGGGCCCCTGCTGAGTATCACACCCCCTTAGTAACTGTCCCAGTACATCAAATCACTGAAGGACTAGCACATCCTCTCTTACTGGGGCCAGAGAAGGTGGCCCAGTAGAGGGAAAGGTATCCACAGGCAGGCAGAAGATTCAAGAATAACACCACCATTGTTGTAGACTGGCAAATAGACCAAGCTGTACATCTACTACATATGTGGTGGCAAGAGTGTAGGTCCAGACCATGCTTGCTCTTTGACTGTTGATTCAGTCTCTGGAATCACAAGGTACAGTTTAATTGACTCTGTTGGTCTTCTTATAGGTTCTCTATCCTTCCCAAACATTTCCAGAGGACTCTGTGAGCTCGATCTAATCTTTGGCTCTGTACATCTGTTTTAGTCAGCTGTTGAGCGAAGCCTCTCAGAGGACAGTTATGCTATGATCCTTTCTGCATTCTAGAATATCATAAATAGTGTCAAGGATTGGTTCTTGCCCATGGAACATGTCTCAATTTGGGCCTGTCATTGGGTGGCCATTACCTCTGTCTCTGCTCTAGCATTGTCCCTGCACATCTTATAGGCAAGAAACATTTTGGGTGGAAGTTTTTGTGGTAGGTCACTATCCTTTTTCCTCCATTGATAGTCTTGCCTGCCTACGGTAAGTAGCCACTTCAGCTAGAGTCATCTCCATAGACACTGTGGAGCCTCCCTTGTCCCAGGTCTCTGGCATGTCCTAGAGAAGCCTCCACGTGGCTAATTTCCATTCTCTCTTCCCACTTCCCTCTACATTTAAACCCTACATCCCACTCCCTTCCACATTCCATCTCCCATCCAGTTTCCTCCCTCCACCTTTGATCTTTTTTATTTCTCCTTCTGAGAAAGATTTAACCATCTTTCCATGGGTATTCCTTGTTATTTGGTTTCTTTGAGTCTGTGGATCTTACCATGTTTATCTTCTACTTTATGGCTAATATCTACTTATAAGTGAGCACAAACCATCCATGTATTTTGGGATTTGAGTTATCCCACTCAGGATAATATTCTTAAATTTCATCCATTTGCCTGCAAAATTCATGTCTTTGTTTTTAATAGCAGAGTGCTATTCCATTCTGTAAGTGAACTACATTTTTGTTATCCATTTGTCAGCTGTGAGGCATTTAGGTTGTTTTCAGTTTCTGGCTATTATGAATAAAGCTACAATGAACTAGTCAAGGCAGTGTTCTTGTGAGATTGTGGAGCCATAAAGTATAGGACAGCCTTGCTATAATCCATGAACCAAAAGAAACTGGGTAATTAGGAGAGGAGCTTCCAAAGGAGGTTATTTGAATCTCAGAAGGGTGAAACTAAGTAGTCACTGGAGGTGGGTGGAAAAAGGAAACTGAGTAGAAGAGGGGGTAAGGGGGAAAGGGAGATAAAGATCAGGTGTGGGAAGGAGAGCAAGAGGGGAGACTCTAGCTGAGATTCCTGCAAGAGGGTATATAGAAACTGAATTGGTAATCTCCTTTAGCCAAGCCAGACTTTCAAAGGAGGGAAGGGGAAATCAATCCACACACAAAACCTTCTACCCAAAATTTGTCTTGCCTAAAGGCTGTGCAGGGATAAAGGGGGAACAGCTGTCCCAAATTGAGACCCATCCCATTTGAGAGAGAAAATCCATGACACTATTAATAATACTCTCCTGTACTTACAGAAAGGAACTTACCATCACTGTCCCCTGAAAGGCTTCATCCAGCAGGGGATAGAGGCAGAGTCATAGACCCACAGCCGAATATCAGGCAGAGCCAGGGCATATTGAAGAAGAGTGTGGGATAAAAGTATACAAGATGGATAAGTCAAGGAAAGCACAAGAAGATCAAGGAAAGCACAGTGTCAACTAACCTGGGAACATGGGAGATCATAGAGCCTGGGCCATCAACCAGAGAACATTCAGGACCTAGACCTAGGCCCCCTACTCATTTGTAATAGATGCACAACTTGGTATTTATGTGGGTCCCCTAATAATCAGAGTGAGGCGGTCTGAGTCTCTGTTGCTTCCCATTGCATCCTCTTCACCCTATCTAGACTTCCTGGTTGGGCCTCAATGAGAGAGAATGTTCCTTGTCCCACTTGGATTAGATTTTCCAAGGTAGGATGTTATTCAAGAGGAAACTCTGCTGGTTTGTGGAGACAGCATGGGGGCAATGATGGCAGAGATTTGTAATGGATGGGACTGGAAAGAGAGGAATGAGGGGTGTGATGATCAGGTTATAAAGTGAATAAAATAAAAGAAAGAAGAAATGTCCATAAGGCAAGGATTCATTATTTATTTAATTTTAGGAATACTTTGTCTGCAAGTAGTCTCTGTGTGAAGGGTTTTAAGAGGCCAGAAAATGAAAGATCTCTTTGTCATGGATTGACTTAAGGCTCTGAGCTGCTATGTGATTGATAGGAATCAAAATCTGGTCTTCTGGAAACACAGCAAGTGCTGTTAATTGCTGAGCAATATCTCACATGCTCAGACCATTGTCTTTGATGAACATAGATGCAAAAGTATTCAAAAAAGTACTTGGGAATTGAACCTAACATTATTTATCATGATCAATTGAATGAAACCCAGATATGGTAGATGGCTCTCCATATACAAATTGATAAATATGATATACATATAAATAATGATAAAACAATGTAGCAGTATTACTATATACAAAAGTCTTTTATATGAAATCAATATGATTTCTCCATTGATAATACACATTTTATCCATGAGATTAATATCTCCCATATAATAAAGAACATCTATATATGTATGTATGTATGTATTTATGCATGTAATTATATATTTATTTATTTAAGTCAATAGCGAAAATCATGCTGAATCAGAAAGATTTAAAAATTCGTATGTGAAATTTTATTTTTATTCCATCTAAAGCTAGAAGTCCTATCCAAAATAATCAGCCTAAAGAAGGAAACAGAATCAATTCCTCAATGAGAGAAACACAGAATTTCAGTTGTTACCTTTAAAAATGGCATACCCTGTATCTGGAAAACTATAAAAATTCCAAGATACTACTAAAAGTAAATTCTTCAAATTTGCAGAATGCAAAATTGATGTATAAAACCAGTATTGTTATTCTATGCTAACAGAAAATTATCTGAAATGCCAATTAAGCAAAGAATCTTAATTTCAATAGTTATACAACTTTAAAGTACCAAGGAATTAATTCAACCATAGTGGTAGAAAAAATTTATACTGCAAATTATAAATCACTTGGGAAAGAAACTGTAGAGGAAATTAAATTCTAGAAAGATATCCCTTTTTCACAGATGATTCAACTACTCAAAGTGATTCACAGACTTAATATAATTTCTTTCACACTCTTCAAAGTACTAGAAAAATTCTAAAAATTTGATGGAACGAAAAGTTGTTAAATAAACAATGATGAGTCATGAGACATTATACTATATGAAAAATATACCATGACTCTCCTAAATTTGTAATAGTTAATATTCCAAAGACATACTCAAGCTGAATGAATGATACTTAGTCATGAGACTGAAGCAACAGTCATTATCTAGAAATTGTAAATCACTAGGTACACAGAACAGAAAAAGGTGAATGTTGTAAATATCAGGTTGGCATATGTGACAGAGGGGTTATTTATCCTAAGGCAAGCAAAGCCAGGGAAACTGGTCTTCCCAAGTGTTTTATAGCATACTCCTCTCACCACTAATTATGCATTATATGCTTGAGTCTCAAAATGCCATATCTGTGTTGCCAAGTATCATTTTTTTCTTTGGACCCATTATTCTGTTTTACCTCTCTGTTTCACTCACTGCAATCATATTGATCCTTATACAACATTGTTTCTTGAAAGTAGATGATTTGGGGGGCTTTCATTGAAAGGAATTTGCTTTGTTCTCAGAAGCAGCCTTTTGACAGACACCAGACTGAGTTAATATATTGGAAATATTTATGAGCGAACAGATATAATTTACACTGCAAGAAACCCCTAATATCTAAAAGCCAAGGGACAAATATTGTGATTTTTATATGATTTATCATGCAAATTTTCATGTTTTAGACTCTTGTCTGAAAGATTAGCAATATGAGAATGGGTAAGATATAGTGACCCATGAAAGGTTGTTACATTAATATGAGTACTATCTTTAAAATACATTCAGGTATTTTTAGAGCCCCTTACTAATTTTTATGATTGTACACTGTTTGAATAAAAGCGAGATTGATCCTTAAATCTCTCTCTCTCTGGTTTACTGTCTTACTATGTAGCCTCTTCTATATATACTTCTATTATATTAATGTATCCAGAATTTAGATGAAGCTACTTAAGTCTTGCAGTGCTTCCATAGCTATTAGATTATTATGCCTTGTTTCTTTATTAGTTACAGTCCCTTAGATGTTTTTGCAGTATTTGAAATAAGAATAATAAGTACTCTAAGAGATCTAAAGTTTCATGGTGATCAATATTAAAATTTCAACATCATGTTCACATAAATAAAATATAGATAATATTAAATTTTATCTTGCAACAAAAATATCTCACAAAGGTAAAAATATCTTGATTCAAGCAATGAAACTGTAAGCATTTCACTTCCAGACATCAAAACATGCATAAAGAGTATGGTGCTGGGATTTTTGAAAGAAAGAATATATTCAATATTGGAACAATGTAGGCATAAGAAAAGTAAAAGTAACCACTCATGATCAGTGCATTTTTATCAAAAACTCTAAAATAACACAATTAATTTAGGAAATTTTTGTTAATATATATTTTGTGAATATTGGATATGTTACCAAAGCAGAAAAAAAATTAATATACTCTTAACTAATTTTATATAAAAGTAGGTAGGAGAGGCCTGTGTTTAAGAGAGTTATTTAAAAATATCTAATTATTTCAAAGAAAAACAAACAATAATGTCAAAATATCTTAAAGGGTCAGGATCAGTAATTCTCATTGAAATTACTTCAACCCAACATATATATGAAAGGCCAAATAATCATTAATCATCAATGAAACGTAAGTTAGAATTATAAGATATCCACTTACACATAAATGAATAATATTAAAAAGGACACTCACAAATCCTAGGAAATATGTTCAAGCAACAAAAAGTTTATCGTGAACCATTGCTAAAAGGTAAAATAACAATCATAAACATAATTATGAATTTCACTCAGGCAATTAAATAAAGGGTAATAGGACCGACTTCTCTGTACATACCTAAATTAATGAAATCAGTTTGTTCAACCAAAACCCACACCCAGTTACTAGTCACAGCAATATAACTGATAACAAAGATGTAGGAAGAATGCACTTCTAAATTATTAGGTTAATGGATGAAACTAATGTGTTACACATATGCATATGCTCTACTTTCTTAGGAAGAAGGAATCTGTTATTTTATAAAATTTTTGAATAAGATGAATAACATTATATTCAGTGACATACACTAGTCACAGGGGAATCAATAGCTTTTTTTCTATAAAAAACTATTAATCGTAGTCACAAAATGTATGAAAATGAATAGGATAAGAAGATCAAGAATTGATAAATGGAACCTAATGAATCTGGAAAGCTTCTGCAAGGCAAAGGACATGGTCAATAAGATAATCTGTAACCTACAGATTGGGAAAAACTCTTACCTAACGTCACATCCAATAGGGAGCTTATTTCCAAAATTTATAAAGAACTCAAGAAGCTAATCACCAAAACACCAAACAACCCAATCAAAAATGGGGTATAGAATTAAACAGATATTTCATAATTGAGGAAATAAATCTCCCTGAAGATCCAGCAATACAACTTTTGCGAATATATGCAAAAGATGCTCCACCATGCCACAGGGGCATGTGTTCCACTATCTTCATACCAGTCTTTTCTTTTGTTGAATATTCATTCATTTTTATTAGATATTTTCTTTATTTACATTTCAAACGTTATCCACTTTCCTGGTTTTCCCTCCTAATTCATAGCAGTCTTATAAGTCATAGCCAGAAGCTGGAAACAACCTAGGTGTACCATGACAGAAGAATGGATAGAGACAATGTGGTTCATTTACACAATGGAACACTATTCAGCTATTAAGAATGAGGGCATCCGGAGTTTTTCAGGCAAATGGATGGAACTAGAAAATATCGTCCTAAGTGAGGTAACTCAGACACAAAAGGACATGCATGGTATGTACTCACTAATAAGTGGATATTAGCCTCAGAACTCACAAAGGTCAACAAACTGAAGTGCCCAAGTGAGGATACCTTAGTCCCAGTTGGGAGGGAGAAGAAAGCAATCAATATGGGGAAGGAGGGAGGGACCTGGGAGGGAAAGTGGAAGGGGTAAGGGTTTAGGGAGGAGTAGGCAACCTGGTCTGCTATTGGGTGAGGAAAAGGACTGAAGCACTGAAGGTCAGCAGAAATAAGTGAAATAGGCAACCTCTGGAGATTGGAGGTTGGGGGACCCTCCAAATAAACCAGAGACCTGGGAGGTGAGAGACTCTCAGGACTAAAGGACCCTTGATGAAATGCTTGACAATAGGGAGAGGGAACTTGTAGAGCCCACCTTCAACAGGAAGACAGGGCATCAAATGAGAGAGAGGGGGACCATCCTACAGTCACAACTCTGACTCATAAATGTTCCTGTCTGAAAGAACTACAGGGATGGAAATGGAGAGGAGCCCAAGGAAAACAAGGTGCAGCGACAGGCCCAAAGTAGGATCCAGCTAAAGAACAGGTCCCAAGGCCTGACATTGTTATTGATGTTATGGGGCACTCACAGAAAGGGACCTAGCATGACCACACTCCAGAAGACTCAATAAGCAGCTGAAAGGGTCAGATGCAGATATTTCCCACACAACTCATGGACAGAAGCAGCTGACCCCTGTGGTTAAATTAGGGAAGGCTGAGGAGAGGGGCAGCATTGTAGGAAGACTAGCAGTATCAATTAATCTGGACCCTTAAGATATCTCATACACAAGACCTCCAAACAGGCAGGATGCACCAGGTGATATGATGCCCCCCAACACACATACATCAGAGGACTGCAGGGTCTGTGTTCATTCAGAGATGATGCACCTAAGCCTCCAGAGACTGGAGACCTCAGGGAATTTAGAGGTCAGGTGAGGTGGGGTAAGGGGACATCCACGTGGAGACAAGGGGTAGGGAGGATGTATGGATGTGATACAGTAGGGGGAGGGGGTTGGATAAAATATGGAGTGTAAAAAATACATAAATAATTTTTTTAAAAATTAGTAGGCTTAAGAAGATATTTAAAAGTGTATGCAGTAAAACATTTATCTAATTTGTTTTTTATTTATATTTTTTTTACTTCAACATTCTTTGTTTGCATTCAAAATGGTTTTCCCTTTCCCGGTTCCCCCCCTCCTCATAAGTTCCCTAAGCCCTCTTCCCTCTGCCCATTCTCCTACCAACCCCCTGCTACTTCTCTGTCCTGGTATTACCCTACAATGCTGGAACAAGCATTTTCTGGACCAGGGACCTCTCTTTTCTCCTTCTTGGGAGTCATTTGATATGTGAATTTTGTCTTGGGTTTTCAGAGTTTCTGAGCTAATATCCACTTATCAGTAACTGAATTCTATGTGTGTTCTTTTGTGAATGGGTTACCTCACTTAGGATGATATTTTCCAGATCCAACAATTTGTCTAAGAATTTCATGAATTCATTGTTTTTAATGGCTGAATAGTATTCCATTGTGTATATATACCACATTTTCTGTATCCATTCCTCCACTGAGGGACATCTGGGTTCTTTCCAGCTTCTGGCTATTATAAATAGGGCTGCTATGAACATAGTGGAGCATTTGTCTTTATTGCATGCTGGGAATCCTCTGGTTTAAAAAAATGTTTATTGAAATAGATTATTTTTACAACATGTCTTGTTAATAGTTTTCCATCTCATTAATACTCCCAGACCTCCCCAACCTCCCAATCAATCTAGATCCACTCCTTTTCTAGCTTTCATTTAAAAATTGCATGCTTCTAGGAAGTAACAAATACAACAAAATAAAGTATAATAAAATAAAACAAAAGCTATCACATTCAGGTAGGACAAGGCAGTCCAATAGAAGGAAAACTGCTCCAACACTAGACCTAAGAATTAAAGGTGCATTCATCCATATACTTAGGAATCCCATAAAAATACTAGTCTGAAAGCTATATTATGTAGGTAGAGGCCCTACTGCAGACAAATGTAGGCTCTGTTTTTGCTGTTTCAGTATCAGAGTTACATGAGTTTATATAAGCCTTGCTCAGTTGTTTCAGAGGGCTTCTTTTCTCCTGGTGTCCTTCATCACATTTCTGTCTCTTCTTTATGGTTACCTGAATAATGAGAGGAGGGATTGAATGAAAACCCTTCATTAAGAGCTTTGTGCCCCAAGTTGTCTCACTTTCTCTGTAGTGTCTGGCTATGTGTCTCCTTATTTGTTCCCGTCTACTGCAGAAAGATACCTTTCTAAAAATGGACAAATAAAGTACCTATCTTTGAATAGAGTATATCATTAGGAGTCATTTTATTATTACTTGTGGGTTTTCATTAGACTAGTAGTATTTGGTTTTACCCTAGCTCTCTGGTCTCCTAGTGTCTGGTTCTTGGTCAAACAAAGAGTGTCCAATATGAGTTCTGTCATGTGGAGTGAGTCTTAAGTCAAATATGAGATTGGTCTTAAGGGTAGGTTGCATGCCCAGCAGTAAATAGCAACAACAACAACAACAACAACAACAAAACCATCTCAACCATATCTTCAGCAGTTCTTTATCTTAAAATTTCATATCATTGCTTTTTTTGTTTCTTTGTTCTGTCTTCCTTTCTCTTCTTTCTTTCTGTCTTTCTTATTTGTAAGCTTATCTTTTATACAATTTTTAATTTTTATATATTTTCTTCTTTTTTACTCTCTCATAGACTGAACCACCAACCAAAGAGTGTACACAGGCTGGAACCAGGCCCTTGATATATGTAGCAGGTGAGAAAGTTGGTCTTCATGTGGGTCTCCCAACAACTTGAGTGTGTGTGAGGTTATCCCTTAAGATGTTGCCTCTCTGTGGATTCTGATCCCCCTAACTGGCGTCACTTATCTGGCCTTAGTGGGAGAGGATGAGACTAACATCATAGAGAGTTTACTAGGATCCAGAGATACCCAGTGGTCCTCTACCCTCTCAGAGGAAAAGGGGAGGAGGGAATGGGGGGATGGACTGTGTGAGGGAGGAGGGAATGGGCAGATGAACTGTGTGAGGTAGGACTAGGAAGGGGTGAAAGTGATCCACACATTAAATAAATAAATAAATAAATACATAAATAAATACATAAATACATAAATAAAATGCGGGAAAGATGTCTGTTTTCTAATGAGAGACAGAATTGGGGTAAATATTCCAGCCAGGGGAACTAAACGCGTGTGCTAATATTGATCCATATTAGAACCAAAATCATGCTTTTCTAGTAAAAAGAAAATAAAACAACCCACAGGCCCCCAAAGTACACATACAGTAGAAGACTGCCAGTTCTGTGTTCATTTAGAGATGATGTACCTATACCTCAAGAGACTGGAGGCCCCAGAGTGTTTAGAGGTCAGGTGGGGTGGGTGGTAGGGACATCCATGTGGAGACAAGGGGTGGGGAGGAGGTATGGGATGTGGAACAGATGGAGGGTGGACAGAGCAGGGGAATGAAATATGGGGTATAAAAATAAATTAAGAAAAAAAACAGGGTTCACAGGGTGATTCTATAACTTGTAACACTATATATATATTGCACATGGAACAGTTAAATGTTAATCAAACCCAGTGACAATGTCAGAGAATTATTCAGTAGGAGCATACTATGAATGGTTTCTTATTATTTTATATGCAAATTTTGATTAAAGAAGGAATACACTTGCTTATAACTTCAGGGTTGTGGCATACTGAGAAAGACAATTCTGAGGAGCTTGCTAGACATGCAGCCAAAATAAAACAGTGAATACCAGGTTTCATGAGATTCTCTCAAAAATAAGTAGAGCAAGAGAGTAAGACAACAGTAGTCGATCTCTGTCTTTTGGTACATACAGACATTAGCAAGTCTGTTTATGCACATAGAGGAAGAGGAGGATAGAAAGTTTGTAATGTTAAAGACTGTAAATTTTTATCATCACTGATTTAGTTTAAATTTAGAATGTATTTGTTGATGCTTTTATTTCTGACTTTTAAGCATATATTAGATTTTTACATGTTCAAAACTTGCAGATCTTTTTGCTCATATTTACCGAACAAACTACTAGCATAGAGAAATCTACATTATTAGAACACGTTTGAGAGAATAAGTGAGATGTAATGATACTGAATATATTTTTGATGCTTCGTGACATTCACAAAACATGAGGGCCAGAATTTGTAGAATATGGTAGGCAATTTGTTTTAATGAAACATTTATTCTCTTGATGAGAAGTTGTATTTTATTATTTAGTGCTTGGTAGCAGTGCATACTCTTTTAATAACTTAATTTATCATTCATTTCCTCTGGCAATTTTTTCTTCTCTGAGTAACATGGGTTAATATTTTAAAATGAAACCCCTTCAGTTCCTTAGGACCTTTCTATAGCTCCTCCATTGGGGACGTTGTACTGAGTCCAGTGTGGCTAAGAGCATCTCCTTCTGAATTTATCAGACACTGGCAAAGCCTCGAAGGAAACAGCCATATCAGGCTCCTTTCAGCATGAACTTGTTGGCATCCATAATAGTGTCTGGGTTTGGTTGCTGTATATTGGATGAATCCCCAGAATCAGCAGTCTCTGGATAGTCTTAACTTCAGTATCTGTCCCACACTTTGTATCTCCTCCCATGGGTATTTTGTTTCCCCCTTTTTTATTTTTAGTTTTTTATTAGATATATTCTTTATTTGCACTTCAAATGATTTCCCCGTTCCTGGATCCCCCCTCTCTGAAAGTCCCATAAGCCCTCTTCCCTCCCCCTGTTCCCCAATCAACCCCTTCCCGCTTCCCTGTCCTGTTATTACCCTACACTGCTGCATTAAGCCTTTCCAGAACCAGGACCCTCTCCTTCTTCTTGAGCATCATTTGATATGGGAATTGTTTCTTGGTTATTCCGAGCTCTGGCACTAATATCTGATTATCAGTGAGTGCATACCATGAGTGTTCTTTTGTGATTGAGTCACCTCACTCAGGATGACATTCTCCAGTTCCACCCACTTGCCTAAGAATTTCATGAATTCATTATTTTTAATAGATGAGTAGTATTCCATAGTGTAAATATACCACATTTTCTGTATCCATTCCTCTGTTAAGGGACCAATAGTGTTAAAAAGTGCATGGTATTGGTACAGTGACAGGCAAGTAAATCAACAGAATAGAACTGAAGACCCAGAAAAGAACCCACACACCTATGGTCACTTTATCTTTGACAAAGGAGCTAAAACCGTCCAGTGAAAAACAGAAAGGACTTTCAACAAATGGTGCTGATTCCACTGGAGGTCAGCATGCAGAAGGATGCAAATCGATCCATACTTATATCCTTGTACAAAGCTCAAGTCTGAGTGGATCAAAGACCTCCACATAAAACCAGAAACACTGAAACTAATAGAAAAGAATGTGGGAAGAGCCTTGAGCACATGGGCACAGGGGACATTTTTCTGAACAGAACACCAATAGTTTATGCCCTAAGATCAAGAATTCACAAATGTGATCTCATAAAATTGTAAAGCTTCTGTTGGGCAAAGGACACTATCAATAAGACAAAACAGCAACCGACAGATTGGTAGAAGATCTTTACCAATCTTACATCTGATAGAAGACTAATATTCAATATATATAAAGAACTCAAGAAGTTAGATTTCAGAGAACCAAATAACACTATTAAAATGGGGCACAGAGCTAAGCAAAGAATTTTCACCTGAGGAATACTGAATGAGTGAGAAGCACCTAAAGAAATGTTCAACATCTTTAATCATTAGGGCAATGCAAATCAAAACAACTCTGAAATTTCACCTCTCACCAATCAGAATGGCTAAGATCAAAAACTCTGGCAGCAGACACTGGAGAATTGGAGAAAGAGGAACTATCTTTCATTGTTGGTGGTAAGATTGCAATCTGGTACAACCACTCTGCAAATCAGTTTGGCTTTTCCTCAGAAAATTGGATATAGTTTACAAGCATTTTTAATTGATTTGTTTTAAATATCATATGCAACTTTGCATAGTTGTGGTAAAGAAAAATTCAGTTTGTCATAAGAAAGACTTATTTTGGTGTAAAATATTAGATCTGCCTCTGTCTATGATTACCTGTATTCATTGTTTATGAACTTTGTTGAGGCAGATCACATTGTAGGACTTTATGATAAAATCAACCTATTTGTTTCATTAGCACCAGTAAACAAAAAAAAATGTAGGAAGGAGAGAGGGGGGAGAGTGAGGGAGAGAGGGAGAGGGAAATAGGGAGCAGGAGACAGAGAGAGAGGGAGAGAGAGGGGAAGAGGGAGATGTTAAACTTTGTGATGACTTTTTTCCAACATGGACCAGACTCAGTTATAATGTTCTGCAACTGTATATATTCTCCCATTTACTTAATCCTCAAAGGCCAATGACATGATACATAGATCAATGGTTCAACACATTAACAAAATCAAAGCTGCCATCTAATCACTTCGAAAACTTCACTTATAAGTGTTGCTGAATTCAGTACAATGCCTTGAAGTTATAAATATTTTTGGTACAAGGAAACTAAGTCAATTGCTAGGTAATGAGATTATTCTCAACTTAAATCTCTGTCATTGCATTATCTAGTATATGCTTATATACATTTTCAAAGGAAAATAAAAGAAAATTGTAAAATATTTTAAGGTGATGTCCTTTTAATGAAGTAATGTGATGTATTAAACACTCATCCAAAATCACACATCCAAGTACAAGACACAATTTAAATATCTGATTTTCAGTTTATAACTTCTATATGATCTTTAATACAGTAAACTGCTTCTTTAAGGACACAGAAATATTATATATATATATAAATCAGCAAAGAACTTATCTACTACATATTTTTATATGGATATTGAAGTTATTTACTGGAACTTTATATGCATTTAGCATAAGAGATCAAAGAAAGCTATCACTTGACAGTTTTTTAACCACATCTGATCAAATTTTTCTAGACTGATGTGAAATGGAGTAATGAATCATGTTCACTAGCATCAGTCATGTTGGATTATCTTATTATGTCCTAATTTAAAATAAATGCATTCAATGAAATTGAGCATGGCACAAGGGAGAAGTGCAGCTTGAAAATTTAAAAGCATTGCAATGAGAAACACAAGGCAATAGAATTATAGTCGCCTGGGAAAAGAGTTTATCTAGTTGTGCTTAAAATAACTTTATTTTTTTTTTATATTGTAGGGAATTATAAATATTCAATACAGAAGAAAATTCCAAGAAACAGAATGTTTAGATATTCAGTCTTAATACAAATAGAAACTAAGTATTTGCTGTGTACATCCTGTGGGCCAAATATTATGATATATAGATAGATATAGATATAGATATAGGTATGGATATGGATATGGATATAGATATAGGTATATAGAGATATATTTATATAACTATATATACATTTATTTTTATATTTATATATTTAATAATATATCTTTAAATATATTTAAAACTTTTGTCTAGCAAATCAAATAATTACAAAGGGGAAATAACTATAGCTATAATAACAACAAAAGAGCTACCAGAGGCAGCAGAACAAATAATTCATAACATAATTTGAAATTCATTATTTTCTCAATATATCTCATTCTGTTAGAACATTTTAATGACAGTTTTGATAAAGTATATTCATTTATGTTCATTGAATGCCAAGAGGATATGTTATGGTAGTGATATAAATGTCTGAGTTAGTTTATGCTACAAAACTAACAGTGAAAAAACATTTTCATTTCCATCAAATAATTATCTTCAATAGCCTATTTAGTGTGTGTGTTTGAGTTTGTGTGTGTGTGTGTGTGTGTGTGTGTGTGTGTGATTAGACAAGAAGCATGCAAATGTACAAAGATATGCAAAAGAATGTATATAAAACTAGTGGAAAATATTAGGAATAATTTCTTGTCTTCATTTTATTGAGGCAATCTCTTCTTGTATTGCTGTACTCACAGCCTGTGGGAAAGTGGACATCTAGGTTATTCTTCTTTCTTTGTTTTCAGTTCCACTGTCTGCTTACAGGAATTGTGCCAAGTCCTACATGGCTATAAAAGGGACACCATAATAGAGTTCCTTCTCCTGGAGGAGATCTAGCAGGGGAGGTGCCTCCAAGGGTGTTGAATATTGCTAGGTATGAGGCTTTTTTATAATAATGTATATATTTTACTTCATGCTTTTCCTTCAGGAAATATTCTCCCTGCAGTGGTTATTGGGGAATGTTCTCTCTGCAAAGGTTAATGACTCCATGATAATTAGAAACAGCATGATACTGGAGATGAGGTTGCGTCTGGTATTCTTCAGCAAAGTGGTGAATGTTGTGATCTTCAGTAGAGTCTTTAAGACTGTGGAAAAGAACTCTAAAAAGATGAGTTCAAGAATATATAAACAGGAATTCTCAAATATGCAAACTATAAGGATGCACTATAAAAGATATGAGGGACTTCAAAGAAGAAAGGCAGCATCACTAATAAGTCAGCTTGTCAGAAAGAAATACAGGTATATTTCTGAGTTCAAGGTCAGCCTGAGACAGAGCAAATTTAGGTTGAATCATGGTCCAGGAAGTGGTGATCTCAAGAGCCATATTCCACCCATCTAACAGGTCACTGAACTGATTTACTATGTTAAAAAAATGCATTTGTTGACTTTTCAGTGGTGGTGCATGCCTTTAATCCCAGCACTTGGGAGTCAGATGCAGGTGAATTTCTGATTTCAAGGTCAGCCTGGTCTATAGAGTATGTGCCAGGGCTATACAGGGAAACCCTGTTTTGAAAAACAAAACCAAAAAAAAAAAAGAAAGAGAAAGAAAGAAAGAAAGAAAGAAAGAAAGAAAGAAAGAAAGAAAGAAAGAAAGAAAGAAAGAAAGAAAGAAAGAAAGAAAGAAAGAAAGAAAGAAATTAAGTGGCTAAGATCATAAAGTGATGATTTATCCAGTGATCTAAAGGGAACCTAGGGTAATCATTTTATTGATATGTAAATAAAAGCCTGGGCTTTGGTCTACAAGATCTGAGCTATCTAGAAATCTATCAAGAAAGCTGTCACAAGCAGAAACATAGCTGTCAGCTTGTATCCATCATTGACTTCAAATCATTTCTCCCATTGCTCCAAACATACTCCTTCCTCAAGACTCCTGCTAGCCATGACTAGTCCTTGATACAATTACATTTGCATTCTACCTGCTTTGTAATTTATCATCTGGAAATTGAAAATCAGCTCTCTTTCTTCCTTTCTTTTTTTCTTTCCTTTCTTCTCTCTCTCTCTCTCTCTCTCTCTCTCTCTCTCTCTCTCTCTCTCTCTCTCTTCCCTTCTCTTTCCTCCTTTTTTGGCCAACAAGTAATCTTACTGACCTTATGAAACATTAAATTATGGATGTTTATGATTATTATTACATTTCATTTAATCTGAATCTTCAAAATATGTTTTAATTGAATGAGAGGTCCTAGGAATTTTAATAGATTTATGATTGACATATTTCCCAGGTCAAATAGCATTGTACATTTTATACTAGGATATAAGTGGGTTGGCAATTCATTATAGTTATATTTTATTATTTCTAATTATATTGTTACCAGACACAAGTAACAAATCTACATTAGTTCTAAAAATGTGTGTTAACATAATATTGTCCCAACATCCACAAAATCTTTTTACTTGTATTTGAATTTTATTTCATTTTATACTTTAAATAAAATGTATTGAACACAGTTTGTCGACTAGTATCAGGAGTCCCTAAGTCATTATTTTACAGATTTGGAATGGAAATCAATAGTAGTCACATAATAAAACTAGTGGATTTCACCAACAATTTAAAAAGTAAAGAGCATTAAAAGTGCCATTGCTTTTTATAAGCACTGCTTTATTTAGAAGCAAACAAAATTAAGTCAAATCTCATCATGTAAAAGAAAGAGGGGGCTCTGTTTCCAACTCTAGTTATGGAGTTAATGGTAATTACTAGCTGCTGGGAAAAGAAGAGTCCATTTTCTCTAAGAGTTTATCCATAGTAGGTCAGACATGCTCCAATGGAAGACCACATAGCCAGAAATATTTGCTGTAGCAAAGACTGTATTTTCAGTTTTTTATCATGTACATTTTGAGAATAAGGTAGAAAATAAGAACAAATATGAATCAGATGGGTCCTAAGGATGAAAAAGGATTTCTAAATAGTCAACAGAAAAATGTTACATTTTACAAGCTATTTCAGCCCTGGATTCACTAACTAAACCTATGGGGACACATTGCTATGGTGACACATGGTTAAGTACCAACAGTTCTGCCACTCACCAACAGAAGTGAATTTGGTTCTCCATCATCTGAGATTCCTCAGTTGAGAATTCTTTTTTTTTTTCTGTTTTATGTCCTTTTGTTTGTTTGTTTTATTTTTATTAGATATATTCTATGTATGCATTTCAAATAATTTCCCCTTTCCTGGTTTCCCACTCCCTGAGAGTCCCATAAGCCCCCTCCCTTTCCCCTGTTCCCCAATCATCCCTCTCCAGCTTCTTTGTCCTGATATTCCCCTATACTGCTTCATCGAGTCTTTCCAGGACCAGAGGAATTCTTTGTTTAGCTCTGAACCAAATTTTTAAATTGGGTTATTTGGTCCTCTGGGATCAAACGTTTTGAGTTCTTTGTATATATTTGATATTAACCCTCTGTCATATGTAGGGTTGGTAAAGATTTTTTGCTAATCTGTAGGTTACCATTTTGTCCTATTGAGAAATTGCTTGTGATGACAAGGAGAAATGTCTCTGGCAGGGGTGACACAGATTTTTTTTGTTGTTTTGTTTTGTTTTTTCCAAAGGATTTTTTAGTTTTGGGGGATGGTGGATTTTTTAAATAATAAATGTGTGTTCTGTGCCTGGAGCACACAATATGCACTCTTAGCAAGAACTGCTGAAAAGAAGGGCCTCAGGAATTTTCTTACTGTGATTGTAAAATCTTTTTAATGCTATGACACATGTGGTACAATAGGTATATAAAATTGTAATGGATATTTAGTTTGGTCTTCCCTTTTATAGTAAAAATTCAAGAGATATAATGCTAATAAGCATTGCCTTTTAAAAAATGAAGTTGATATCACTTGATAATGAGCAAGATATTTTAATTCACCTTTACTTATATTAATTCTATGATATAGGTAAATCTGCACAGAAAACTGGTCTATCTCTAGGATCTCAACTCTTCCTATGACCTGAACCAATTATTAAATTGGTTACTTCCAGTAAATAGTCTCCATCATTATTTATCATGTTTGCATTTCACACATTTCCATATTTTATTAATTCATATATAAAAATACATCCAGTATATTAGAACTGAAATGCCTTTCTCAATTATAACATTATAAACTATTTCTCAACAGTATATAGAACGTATTAAAGTTCAAGATATATTAGGACCAAGGCACATCTCACTGAATACAGGGAAATTTAAATGGGTTTACATATTCTATATTATCAGAAAACAATAAAGCTAGCAAGAAATAGGGAAAGAAAGGTCAGGAAAAATACAATATAATAAAATCTATTATTATCTGAATACTATGTGAATCAATGAAAATAATCAGAAACAAAATCCAGTTTACCTCAAATTGGGATTTGGTGGCTAAAGACACGTGCTACCAAGCCTAGTGACCTGGGTTTAATCTCATGGACCCACTGTATAAAAGAAGAAAAAATGATTCCCATATGTCATCTTATGACATTTAAGCATACATACATGATTACACCTATGCACATATACACATACACACAGAGTGAATAACTGTTTAGATTTTTCCTAGAATTTAATGAAAACTCAAGACATTAAGATTTATTAAAATAGACCTCATTTATCTAAGGAGTCTGCATTATGATCTCTTGAATTTCTGATAATACATGTATTTAATTTCTTGGAATGTTTCAAACTTGTTGCTGTGCTACTCCAATTACTATGTACAACAAATCTGTACTTATCTTTTGTTATCCATATGAATATTTTCCTGAAATTCTATTTTTTCTCTCAGAGCTCTTTTCAGTGTATAAGTATATAATCAATAGTGCACAATCAATATGGGTGATAAACTGACGTATTAAAATTTCTAATTATATCTTATATACATATGCATTATTCTTAGAAATTTAGTGATGTTTAATGGAAAAATACAGAGTTAGAAATAAGCTATTCTTTTGAACAATGAGGTTGGATAACTATATTTTGTTCATTGTAAATAAAACTGACAAATAAAAAGCAAAACAAAAAATTATATATATATATATATATATATATATATATATATATATATATATTCCACAACATATCAACTTATATTTAATATGAATTTTATTGTAGAACATTACTATATATCAAAGACAAAGCTCAATGGGTGAAGTAAAGCTTATGTGTAATAGTAATTATGCATATTTTTAGGAGAGTATACAAATTATAAATGGGAATAAAGAAATTTAGATAACAAATTTGAAAATAGAGCAATAAAAATATATACAACATGTCATATAATTTGATTACACATAGCTTTTGCATTCTCTATGATATCCTTGAGAAAAAATTTTACTCAATATCTCAAATGAAAGCACTTATTCAGAATAATTCCATTTATTTCATGTATTACTCCATATTTTCTATAAAATAAAATGAAGTAATTTATGCATAGGTACCTAAGAATACAGATATAAAAAAAGAAAAAAGATAAATTGTGCCTTTTTCTCAAAGGTATTAAAATAATTTAGATCACCACGCTTAGTTGTGAGATGTTTGGAACATAATTATTTAGGAAACACTCAGTGTTTTGAATGTGTACTTTCTTATTTTCTTACCACATTGAACCAATATATTGCAATTATTACCAAAAGGCACAATTGCATAAATCAACACTAGAAACTCTGAAAAATAAACATAAACTATTTAATATATATAATCCTATTGATATTAAACAACTTAATTTAATTTTATCAAATTTTATGTGTATGGGTGTCTTACATCTGTGTTTGTGCATTGCGTGCATGCAGTATCCACAGTGAATAAGTGACAGATACTTGACATTAGAATTACAGAAGGTTGAGAGATGACATTTTCATGCTGGGAATAGAACCCAGAGATCCTTAACTGCTATTAACTGATAAACCCAGCTGTACTTCAGTTGTCTTAGTTTTAGAAAAAGACATGGATCAAAGAACTCAATATTCTATAAACTCAATTTTCACAGTATTGCCAGGTGCATTTAACTAAAGAAATGAAGCCCATTTGCTGTCTTACCTTTAATCAGGAATCATAATCAACACGTCTAAGAGTAAGAAGAGTAAGTGTTCTAAAATATATATACACACACACACACACACACACTCACACACACACACACACACACATATATATATATATATATATATATATCACAAAATACAAACTTTTGTCTAATCATGAAAGAATACAAAAAAGTAAAGAAGTCAAAGAATATAATTAGCTAGCTAGGTTTCGCCATATTAAAGCATTTTTTCCAAAAGAATATTTTTTAGAAATTCCTGAATAGATTTTGGCAGATTTAAACTTCCTGGTTCACTTAGCGACTGTACCATGTCATTCCAAACTGACCAGTATCAATGGGAATTATAACATTCTGTTATAATGAGTGATAATAATTTCCATATTCCATTTTTCTTTTCCTCAAATCTGGGGTAATTTAGCTATGATTTGACAATAATATGTCATTTATATTCTTGATGCAAGTATGATGATTCCTTATTATTCATTTCCTAACAAAAAGTAATCTATTACTTTCCAAGTTCATGCCCTATTACTCACCCTACTCTCTTTCCTTTCAATGAGAAATCTGCCTTCAAGGAATTGGATCTCTGTCACTTTTTTGTGTTTTTTTAATGTTTAATTAACAACTGGTGTGTGTGTCTTAATTTATTATCCCAAAGACTAAAGTGAAAGTTCACTCTTCAAACGGGATCAACTGTTTAAAGCTTATCTTTAATTTCACTGCTGAATGGTACAGACATTTACTTAATAATAATATTTTCTTCAAAGAGTTGTTCTTTTCTGAAATCTTGTTCATAACTTTTATAACGTTTTTTTTGAGAAATTGTTTGAAATTTATTGCAACTGAAGATGTGGTATATGTTTACAGCAACTGATAGTAAGTCAATGAAATATATCCTAAACCATTACAGAGATAATAACTAAGATACTGAGACTCAGATGAATACAGTTTTGCTTTTAAGAACTGGGGAATAAGCTTGTGTGTAGGTGTTTGTTTGTGTGTGCTTGTGTTTTTTTAATTCGATATATTTTTTATTTACATTTCAAATGATTTCCCCTTTTCTGGCTCTCCACTCCCTGAAAGTCCCATAAGCCCTCTTTCCTCCCCCTATTGCCCCATCTACCCCTTCCCACTTTCCTCTTCTGGTATTGCCCTATACTGCTGCACTGAGTCTTTCCAGAACCAGGGGCCACTCCTCCATTCTTCTTGGACATCATTTGATGTATGCATTATGTTTTGGGTATTCCAATTTTCTAGGTTAATATCCACTTATTACTGAGGGCATACCGTGATTGATCTTTTGAGACTGGGTTACCTCACTTAGTATGATGTTCTCCAGTTCCCCAGCAAAATGTAGATAAAGGTTTAATGTATTATTACTAGCATGATAAACACATTTTAAAATAAGATGATGCTTGATGACCATAGAGAAAACTGTATAGTCTATTCAATTGCTTCCTGGTATGTACTAAACTGGAGTTTTGCATTTATTCTACAACTTATTAAACATAATCTTGATAATCTTCTTTTCCAACTATGAAATACAAAAATGTGTCTTGTACACTTGATGATGTAAGAATGAGTCTAGCTTTTTATGTGCTAACATCAAATCACCCATACTTAAAAGGTTGTTGTTGCTTCTACAGAAAGCATAGGTAAGCGACTTTATGTCAAAATAAAATTTGAAGAAGTAAAGAGGGATATGCTAATGTTTTCTAAATAAAAGAAAATATTTGGATAACATTGTAATGTAGTCATTTCTCATTTATACTATAGCAGACTTTAGATATAATCCTTTTGTCTCCTTCACATGTCAATTATAAAGTTTGTTTCCCATTTTTCTAGAAGTCATTAATCAAGCCATTGATTGATGCTTGAAATCATGCAGGTGCTGCTATTACATATTCATTATTAATCATATTATTTATTCAGTTATGGAATTTTGCATACCCAACACAGTCTCAGACAAATCCTCATGCTATCTACAATCAAAACTATATCAGTGTTATTCATAAAAATGTGTAGGCTTAGATTTCATTCAAAATCTACATTATTTATTATTCATTTTTTTATATATTGTTTACATTTCAAATGTTATCTTTTTTCCCAGTTTCCCCTCTGGAAATCCCCTATCCCATTCCCCTACCCCTGCTTTTATGAGAGTGCTTCCAAATCCATGCATCCATCCATGCCTGCCTCACTGCCCTAGCATTACCCTAAGCTCCAACATTAAGCCTCCACATGTCCAAGGCCCTACCCTCCCTTTGATGCCAGATAAAGCAATCCTCTGCTACATATGCAGCCTCCCTTCTAACTCCTGGTAGGGGGAAAAGAAGGTTAATAGGGGAAGGGTGCTGTAGTTATTTAGAAGTAGTGGCTTGTAGAGATACATTGTAAGGACATCAGCAGTTCAATAGCAAACACCAAAATAAATCAGTACCTGCAGCAAGATCCAAAAGCAAGAGCAAATCTCTGCATAGCAATTCAAGTGTATCCTTTCATGGTTTGTAGGGTTCCATTATGTTCTTTCTAAACATCATACACACAAGTGTTGGTCTTCAGTTAAACATCACATGCCTTTTCAAAAGAAAGCTTCCAGAAAAACATCACATGACACAACTGAGTTGTCAAAGAACCCAGAAATTTTCACTTCAAAAATGTCTATGAGAGTTATACAAGATACAATTTCTCAAATTACAGGTGTCAGAAGCCTAGTTGCTCTACTGTGCCTTCATATTTTATGTAACCTGTAACATTTTAAAAATAAAATTTCATTAGTTTTTTAAAATATTTTAATATGTAAAATCATACTTTAAAAGTTATTTTGAGGAAATTTATGTGGTGATGATTTTCATATTATTTTAATTCCATCAGTTTATAGTCATGAAACCTAGCAATGGAAGTAAATAGTTCAAGATATGTTGTGAATAGAATGCAATTATAGAAACTTGCCCATGACTCTCTGAGTTCATCATCCCCAGAAGGCTATAGTCTTAAACAGTTATTACCTCATTCACTATTTCTGTAATTTTGAACACTAGTTGTTAACAGTGTTTTAATTGATGTGTATCAAACATTATCACTGTCCATCACATTTTCACATACATGTCTTCTTTATCTCTATGCTGTTTTCCTTCATTTATTTTACTGCTTAAATATTGATGCACACTCCTCTACAAGTTTCTACAAATCAAAATTCTCTAAATAGCACCCCCTAGGATGACCCACAGTAAACAAAACTATCAACCAAATAGACACTTTGGAAAGTGCAGGTAAAACTTTAAGACACGTCTATGCAGATATTCAACACACACACACACACACACACACACAAATTGTATGGATTTCTCAAAGACAAAGTAATATGTGTGTGTGTGTGTGTTCAAATAATTTAGAAATAAAAAAGAAAGTCCTGAATAAATTTTAAGATGAAATAATAATGCATTAAATTAATTCCATTTGCATATAAGTAGTAATATGTCCTGTATATGTACTTAGATTACTTAAAGTTGTATTTATTTCCCAATATTTTCTTTGTTTCCATAAGCACTCATTGCGATTATAATGTAAAAATCATCAATATCTCACTTATCCAATTTCTTTTCATATTTAATCATTATTAAATTATTTTATATATGTATTAATTATAAAGTGATAGTATTATAACTAGTAGTAATAGTGGAAATAATTTAAAATACTAAATTCATAACATACTGGAAAACCATGCTATAATCAACCGAGCCATAGAAACTCAGTATAAAAGAACTTGGCAAGGGAGGATAGTTGAATCTATCTCAGAAGGGAAAATAATAATAATTATATATATATATATATATATGTATATTGGTTGTAGATGGAAGGAGGGAACTGGGTAGAAGAGGTAATGGGGAGGAAGTGTGGCAGGGGGTGGAATCATAAGTAGGGAACAAGGTAGAGAGAAGGTAGATCATATTGGGGTAGGGCCAGTTTCTAGAATATGCTAGAGACCTGGGATAGGGAGAGACCCCAGAGGGTCTGTGGGGATGACTCTACATGAGATTCCTAGCATTGGGGGATATTCCTTAAGTGGCCTTTTCTTATAACCAGGGAGGAATCTTACTGGAAGGAGAAGGACAGCAACCTACCTTCAAAGCCTTCAATCCAAAATGTGGAGGGAAAAAGATGGATCAGAGACTGAGGGAATGACCACTCAATGACTGTCCCAAATTGAGACATATCCCATGGGCTATTAATGATACTCCATTATGTTTGTAGAGAGGAACATAGCATAGTTGTACTCTCAGAGGCTCCACTCAATAGCCATGGAATGAGATAGAGAGACTCACACTCTCAAGCAGTAGACATAGGGCCGGGAGTCTTATGGTAAAGTTGGGAGAAAGATTGAAGGACCTGAAGAGGACAGAAACTCTACAAGAAAACCAACAGAGTCAACTAACCTGAACACTTGGAGGCTCCCAGAGATTGAATTACCAACCAAAGAGTGAGGATTAGGACCTAGGTCCCCTGCACTTATTTAGATATGTAGCTTAGTCTTCATGCAGGTTCTCTAACAAGTGCAGTAGGAGCTGTCCCTGAGTTTTGTAGCATACCTTCCTTCTTATGGATACTTCACCCCTAAACGAATAGCCTTGTCTGGCCTCTTTGGGAGAGGATGTGTCAAGTCTGAGTCTCCAAATAACTTGATGTGCAATGTGGCGGTGAAGAATTGAGGGTAGGGAGTGGGGAATGGGGGTATGGTTGGGGTGAGGAACTGGGTTGGGTGATGGGGGTTGACACACAGAGGAGCTCAGGAGTTATTGAGCAAAAGAAAAACGAACTCCGATGGGATTTTTAATACATTTTTTGTTTTGTTTTGTTTTGGCTTCTGTGTATGCATGTGTGTGTGTGTGTGTGTGTGTGTGTGTGTGCGCGCGCTACTCTTTTAGTTTGCTTTGATTTCAATATTTTTTTTAGAATTGGCTTTGTTTTATTTTAGAGAATGAGAAAAAAACATGAAGCTAGAGGAATAGTGAGGGTGAGAGGATCTATGAAGATTTGTGGTATAGAAAAACATGATATAAAATATATCAGAATAAGGATTTAAATTACAATATATATATACATATATATATATATATGTGTATATATATATATGGGCTAACTAGCTAATGGGATATCAGCTGTTCTGACTATAGTGCCCATGCTCAATGACTATGAACTCTTTCTAGAACTATTAGTTCAGGAAAATGCTTTTGTGAATTGGTTGACTTAGTCCTGATGTTTATCACTCTGATAGAAGAGCAACTAAAACAATTTCATACAGCTTTTTTCTTTCTTATATAAATGAGTAATTTACAGTTTATTTTTTGAAAATTTTATTTAATTTAACTTTTGTAATATGAATTCCATCTGAAATTATCCAAACATATACCCTTTTTCTAAAAGAAAAATCTAAGAATATTATCTTAATTATATCCTTTCAATGGTGGTACATGCCTATAATCCCAGCACTTGTAAGGCAGAGGGAGGCAGATCTCAGAGAGTTTGAGGCCAGCCTGGTTCACAGAGTTAGTTCCAGGGCAACCAATGATGCACAAAGAAACCCTGTCTTAAGAAATAAATAACCAGTTTCTTTTCTATTAGCTTCAGAGTATCTGGCTTTATGTGGAGGTCCTTGATCCATTTGGATTTGAGCTTAGTACAAGGAGACAAGGATGGATCAATTCTCATTCTTCTGCATGCAGACTTCCAGTTGAACCAGCACCATTTGTTGAAAAGGCTATCTTTTTTCCATTGGATGTTTTCAGCCCCTTTGTCGAGGATCAAGTGTCCATAGGTGTGTGGGTTCATTTCTGGATCTTCAATCCTGTTCCATTGATCCTCCTGCCTGTCACTGTACCAATACCATGCAGTTTTTAACACTATTGCTCTGTAGTATTGCTTGAGGTCAGGGATACTGATTCCCCCAGAATTTCTTTTGTTGTTAGGAATAGTTTTAGCTATCCTGGGTTTTTGTTATTCCAGATGAATTTGATAATTGCTCTTTCTAACTCTGCGAAGAATTGAGTTGGGATTTTGATGGGTATTGCATTGAATCTGTATATTGCTTTTGGCAAAATGGCCATTTTAACTATATTGATGTAGAATTCATTTGGTGAAGACATGACAGTATAATTGTTTATTTGTGATTAATGTTCCTGAACTTATAGTTCTAGAAAGAGTTCATAGTCATTGAGCATGGGCACTATAGTCAGAACAGCTGATATCCCATTAGCTAGTTAGCCCATATATATATATTTTGTAATTTAAATCTTTATTCTGATATATTTTATATCATGTTTTTCTATACCACAAATCTTCATAGATCCTCTCACATCATTTTCTCCATTTTTCTTTTTCTCAAATCCTAATCCCTTCCCATTTAACTGTGTACATTTCAGGGTATATCTTCCTTTTATAGTGAAACATCTCTTGAATATACAAATGTTTGCTTGATAGTTGATTGTAAACCTAATGATGGTGACAAATTAATGTCAACTATCACAACCTTTATATTTTTCAGTATTCACTTGTGAAGCAAATCTTTTCTCATACTTGATAGAATTACTTACTTTTGAAGAATGTTTATATGTAATGAAACCTTATGTTAAAATTTTCTCTCAGCCACTGGTTTTGTCAATACTTTTTAAAAGTAAAATAAGACTTAAACTGCATCTATACCACTCTAATTTTTCTTCTCATTTGGATTATTGCCCAAATATTTGTTGTTTTGATTTCTGTTATCACCATTCAAGGTACTCTTTCTTGTATAAACTACTATTTGTATGGTGTTTATTACAATTTTGCTCTTTACAAGCCTTATATAAGATTCTATCATATAGTTATTCATTAATTTCTTAACATGAAATTTTATTTCACTGCAAATCAAACCAACCCTGAAATTTCACCTCACACCAGTCAGATGGCTAAGATGAAAAACACAGGAGACAGCAGGTATTGATGAGGATGTGGAGAAAAAGAAAGACTCCTCCACTGTTCGTGGGTTTGCAAGCTGTACAACCACTCTGGAAATCAGTTTTGCAGTTCCTCAGAAATCTGGGCATAATACTACTGGAAGACGCTGTTATACTACTTCTTGGCATATACACAGAGGCTTCTCCAGCATGTAATAAGGACACATTCTACACTAAGTTCATAGCAGCCCTATTTATAATAGCCAGAACCTGGAAAGAACCAAGATGTCCATCAACAGAGGAATGGATACAGAAAATATGGGATATTTACACAATGGAATACTACTCATCTATGAAAAACAATGAATTCATAAAATTCTTAGGCAAATGGGTGGAACTTGAAAATATCATCCTGAGTAAGGTAGCCCAATTACAAAAGAACATTTATGGTATGCACTCACTGATAAGTAGATATTATCCCAGAAGCTTGGACTACCTAAGACACATTTCACATATCAAATGATGCCCAAGAAGGAGGAAGAACAAAGTATGGACACTCTGGTCATTCTTAGAAGGGGGAACAAAATACCCACAGAAGGAGATACAGAGACAAAGTGTGGAGCAGAGACTGAGGGAAAGACCATCCAGAGACTACCCCACCCACGGATCAATTCCATATATAGTTACAAAACCAAAACTCTATTATCAATGCCCACAAATGCTTGCTACCAAGAACTGGATATAGCGGTCACCTGGGAGTTTCTGCTAGTGCATGAGAAATACAGAATTGGACACTCTCAGCCACATATTGAATTGAGTGAGCACAGGGTCCCCAATGGAGGAGCAGGAGAAAGGACCCAAGGAACTGAAGGAGTTTGCAGTGCCATAGGAGGAATAACATGAGCCACCCAGTATTTACAGAGCTCCCAGGGACAAAACCATCATTGAAAGAGAACGCATGAAGTTAAGCATGTCTCCAGACACATAGGCAGCAGAGGATGGCCTTGTTAGACACCAAATGGAGGAGAGGGCTTTGGTCCTGGAAAGGCTTGATGCCCCAGTGTAAAGGAATGCCAGGACAGGGAAGCAGGAAAGGGTTGATTGGGGAACAGGGGGAATGGAGATGGATTATGGGATTTGGGGGGGGGGACCAGGAAAGAGGACAACATTTGAAATGTAAATAAAGAATATATCTAATAAAAATTAATGTTGTTTCACTATTCATAATTATTATAAATTTTCTTGACAAAGTTACATTGGGTAGTTTTTAATATTTGATGCTACAGACTAAAACTTTTCAAAATACTGTGAGTACTATTGCCATTCTTTCAACAGATGAATGTTTAAAATAATTGGATCACCATCTACTAAGACAGATACATTTAATTCATTTCTAATGCATACTTAGATTTTATGACTAGATGCTATGTTATAATAGGTCTTACGTAATAACCTGAGTTTGCTCTTGTGTCTGTGATATCCCACTTGACCTGATTTTGTTTTGCACATACAGGCACTTCTTTGTCTCTTGTTCACAATTTCTGATCTCTTTCAACACAGATAAATTATAATTTTTGCAATAATAATTGGGACCCATTACTTTTTAGTTGCTAAATTCACATGAAGGGTCTTCTTTATTACTTCAGTTTTCAACAAATTTTCTTAGAGAAACATTTCCTGAAGTTACAGATTAACTTGATTTCTTTTCTTCTGCTCTGCAGTTTTGTAGCATGTTGTACTTTAGTTCACATTATTTCTCACAAATGAAATTAATAAACTAATGACAATTTACATAAATACTGAAAAAATTGTTTAAATTCCTAACACACACACACACACAAAAAATACTGTAGATGAATCAATGTAATTCCTTCTGGCTTACTCTGAACATTGTTATCTATGAGGGTTAGGATTTGCTCCTATTTAACAGCGTCTGGTGTCTCTTAGATTTGAAGAGATTATGGGAGTACATGTGAGGTATTAGGCTCATTAGGGTAACTGAGGTTTAATTCAAAGAGTCACACTAAAAGTGGGCAATAAGATTTTCTGTATTTGAACCTTGGGATGTGCCCAATAAAGAATGGTGGCTGTACACAAATATTTAACATTCTGTTTCCTAACTGTGCATACAATGTGGCTACTACCATCAGGCTCCAGAAAACTAGAATTTGAGTCTTATATATATACATAGACTATATATAATTTTGAACTAAGAGTCACATAAAACCCTTTCTTCTTTGAGTTGTTTTTGTCAGAGAAACTTAATTACAACAATAAAGAAACTATACCACCATCTTTTCATAATATTTAACACAATTTAAGTGTGAACTTTGATCCTTTTCTAAATGAATGAATTTGCTTTACTCAAACATCTTGATCTGTTGATCTCCCAAGTTATAATATGTATAGTTATGCACAGTGCTCTTTCTAAATATAATTAACTGGAGTCATAGAACTTCTTTTGAGTTTGCCTTTCAACACTAATTAGAAGAGCTTTGTTTTTGACTTCCTTACACTTCCTCCTATCTCTGCAGAAAGAAAATTTACTAACCCTTTGTGAAATTCCATGACACAAAGCACGACAGTATGTTATTAGTATAGGTAATGAAGAGATTCAAATAGAGTTGAAATATAGCCTACTAATAAATCCATGTGATTAAGAAACAATAAACAAAATTACAAGTGGGATAATATCCAGGATGCCAAACAACTATTAAGAGTCACCAAATCTTTCACACAATAAAATGGAGAGAATGATGGTCTCAATAGATGATTGAGCTAAAACCTTTTGAACATAATCTCATTTTATATTTAACTTTGTTATTATGAAATTAATATTACAGAACTATAAATTTCCTCATATGTTTGTTGCAACAATAATAAACTAAGGGACTTTAAAATCATTGTATTCTAATTTTCAATTAAAAATTACAATTTACTTGCTTTCCGTAAGGAAATAGAGAGACATGGTGGGGTTCATCCTCTTGAAGACAAGGAGGCAAACAATGGAATGAGGAAGTGTGAGTGGGTAGACTGGGAGGGGACAACTGGAGTGTGAAAAAATAAAAATAATAGAAAATAATTTTCAATATATGAAGTTCTTGGTGTAGTAAACTGGATTAAAATTTCTTCAAACATATGTTACTACTGTTATTGTGTGTACTACTTCAGCTATTCTGGAGTTGGTATATTTTATTGTAATATTTGTTGAAGAATTACAATAAAGGAAATAAATAAATTTAAACATTGGTACAGTAACTGCATTATTTTTCCTTATGTTTTAACTATTTCAATTGTTCTTACACAGAAAATCAATTAAAATAATCACAAGCTCTAGAACAGAATGTTCACTAAATGTCAGCATTAATATTGCCCTATATTTCTGTACTATTACAAGAAAAGTCTGCCCCACCTGGGAATCCATCCCATATACAGATACGAAGCCTAAACACTATTGCAGATGCCAACAAGTGCTAGCTGACAGGAACCTGATATAGCTATTTCCCGAGAGGCCCTGCCAGTGCAAATACAGAAGTTGATGCTCACAGCCAACCAATAGACTAAACACAGGGTCCCCAATGGAGGGGCTAGACAAAGGACCCATGGAAGTGAAGGGATTTGCATCCCCATAGGAGAAAAAATAATATGTACCAACCAGTATCCCCAGAGTTCCCAGGGACTAAACCACCAACCAAAGTGTGCACATGGAAGGACCCATGACTCCAGCTGCATATGTAGCAGAGGATGGCCTTGTTGGACATCAAAGGGAGGAGACACCCTTGGTCCAGAGAAGGCTTGAAGCTCCAGGGTAGGAGAATGCCAGGACAAGGAAGCAGGAGTAGGTTGGTTTGTGAGCAGGGGGTGGGGTAATGTGTTAGGGGATTTTTGGAAGGGAAAAGAGGAAAACAGGTAACCTTTGAAATGTAAATAAAGCTAATATGTAATTTTAAAATTTACAAAAATATAAAGCAAATATCTAATAAAAAGAATTGAAAGAAAGAAAGAAAGAAAGAAAGAAAGAAAGAAAGAAAGAAAGAAAGAAAGAAAGAAAGAAAGAAAGAAAAAACATTATTACTTTCAACACTTTGGAAATTGTTTAGAAATTTGCAATGTATTTGGTACATAAACAGTACAGTATTAGTGCTGTGTCCAAGATATTAATGTTGTGTTTTTATTTCTCTTGATTTAGAGTTAAGAGAAATAAAAATGACTGGGTCATGTCCTCCTCCTCCTCTTCCTCCTCCTCCTCCTCCTCTTCCTCCTCCTCCTCCTCCTCCTTCTCCTCCTTCTCCTCCTCATCCATCTTCTTTCCCATGTAATTGATCAATTCAGCACACAAGTTATCAAAATTAGAATAATTTTGGAAAATGATTATTCTATCAATGGACAACAGTTAAAGAATAAAAATTTGCCCCATTGTTTATTCAGTATAGTCTCAAAGGAGGACACATGTTAAATCTTTTCATAACCAGCATCAAGTATCATGGAGTAGTTCTTTTACTATATTTTGATTAAAACTCCTTCACAGAATTGCATTTATAATTTTAGGCATTAATAAGTTTTAATGGTTGCTTCTTTTGAAGCAGCATTTCAGTGCCCATTTATTCAGAGTCTATTGTCATGTGATTTTTTTTCTTTTTAAATATAATTTTGTCTTTTAAAACATCTGCCTCATTATCTCTTCAATCTCACATGCCATATGGAATAAAAATAGTCATTATGTGCAATCAAAGTCAATGATGCAATTCTCCTTAGCATAGATAATTTTCATTGCTTTTTTATATAAGATGTACAGAGAGTTCTAGATCTCTCCATCAAGTAAGAGAAAAAACTGGAGCCACCTTTTGCTTGAAGTATGTATCTGAGTCCCCAAATAACTTTTAATCATTTTATTAAAAGTGTTTTCTTTTTTGATTTTCTAATTTTATTTTTTTGATAATTAATATTTTAGAACAAGTATTACATCATCTGTACCTTCCTTTTCCAATCTCTAATATTTCTATTGAAATCCTTGCATCCTCTAAAACTAATGAGCTTTGATTTAGTTGTTGCTTTATACACACACACATACACACACACACACACACACACACACACACACACGTTCATGGCTAAATACATAAGTATAACCTATTAATTATGTTTAGTGTTACTTTCATATATATGGTTTAAGGGCTTATTTCACAATATTGAATGGCTAATGGAGGTAGGGGCAATTTTTGTCTTTAGTTTTTTCTCTTTGAATGAGTGTATGAGATTTCCTTTGTGAATATTAGAATTTCTACTAGTGTTGTACTTCTCATGGTCTTGTTTAACGGCCATAGTTTGGGAATATCACAGGTCATGTCTAGGAATCACAGTCTCATGGAAGATCTTGTCTTGTTGCTCATACAATTTTTCTGCTCCTCTCATTCAATATACCTTGAGATTAAGATGCAGGAGTTGTGTTGCAGGTTTATCAACTGGGCCTGTGCACAACTGTCATCACTTTTTCTCTGATATTTGAATAGTAGTTTTCTGTAATGATCTCTGTCTACTGCAATGAGAAGCTTCTTTGAAGGACAGTGAGAGCTACACTTACAGGTGGATATAAGTATTCAGAATGCAAATAGGAATTGTGCCAATTGTGCCGACTTAGTAGAGTTATGGTAATGAGTTATCTTCTAAGCTCTGTGACTACACTAGCCACAGGTATTTGTCTAGGCATCCAGTACTAGGCATGAGTTCCATACCATTGAGCAGGCATACAATTAGAAAACTGTCAGTTGCTACCAACATATGTGAATTATTATTAACACTTAGAGTTACCATACCATTCTGGTCACTATTATATTTCATAAACATTGCATCTGTGGATAACTATTGTTTATTTCCACTGATTGACATATCCCATTGCACTTTCTCATAGTATAAAGCATTTTCTCAAGAAGCAAGCATTTAAGCCACAACCAATCTTCTGTCTTCTGGATTTAAAATAAAGTGAATGATGTCTTAGGTATTTACATAAACGAAGTATTTTCTTAAAATGAAATAAGTATTAAAAATAAGATGAAAATGTCCATGAATTCAGTAATATTGGTACAGACTAAAATATCAATGGACAATTCCTGTCAAGAACCAGTCAGAAAACAAAATGAATATCAGTGGTAATCCTGTTACAAGAAATGGCAGCTTTCATTTGAAGTATTCACTTAAGAAGGCTGCAAATTTATTAATACAAACCATGGCATTTTGTCTTAGGCCCCAACATCTTGGAAGTTACACAAAATGCAGAAAAGTATACATTTGAATGTTACAATTATGTTGAGGGACTCTTACATTTATTTATATGTTGAGATCCCAGTGAGTGTACAAAATAATTTGTTGGGTATTCATGAAAAATACTCAGTAAATTAGAGACATGACAATTGGCCTTTTGGAACTTGCAGTTTCCTGTAGAAAATAGAATGAAATGCCAGAATATAGTATGAAAGATATTACATAGAAATATGGCTATAATTTTTTTGTTTGTTTTTGTTTGTTTTTTTTATTCAATATAATTTTTATTTACATTTCAAATGATTTCCCCTTTTCTAGCCCCCCACTCTCTGAAAGCTCCTTAATCCCCCTTCACTCCCCCTGTCCTCCCACCCACCCCTTCCCACTTCCCCGTTCTGGTTTTGCCGAATACTGCTTCACTGAGTCTTTCCAGAACAAGGGGCCACTCCTCCTTTCTACTTGTACCTCATTTGATGTGTGGATTATGTTTTGGGTATTCCAGTTTTCTAGGTTAATATCCACTTATTAGTGAGTGCATACCATGATTCACCTTTTGAGTCTGGGTTACCTCACTTAGTATGATGTTCTCTAGCTCCATCCATTTGCCTAAGAATTTCATGAATTCATTGTTTCTAATGGCTGAATAGTACTCCATTGTGTAGATATACCACATTTTTTGCATCCACTCTTCTGTTGAGGGATACCTGGGTTCTTTCCAGCATCTGGCAATTATAAATAGGGCTGCTATGAACATAGTAGAGCATGTATCCTTATTACATGGTGGGGAATCCTCTGGGTATATGCCCAGGAGTGGTATAGCAGGATCTTCTGGAAGTGATGTGCCCAGTTTTAGGAGGAACCGCCAGACTGATTTCCAGAGTGGTTGTACCAATTTGCAACCCCACCAGCAGTGGAGGAGTGTTCCTCTTTCTCCACACCCTCTCCAACACCTGCTGTCTCCTGAATTTTTAATCTTAGCCATTCTGACTGGTGTAAGGTGAAATCTTAGGGTTGTTTTGATTTGCATTTCCCTAATGACTAATGAAGTTGAGCATTTTTTAAGATGCTTCTCCACCATCCGAAGTTCTTCAGGTGAGAATTCTTTGTTTAACTCTGTACCCCATTTTTAATAGGGTTGTTTGGTTTTCTGGAGTCTAACTTCTTGAGTTCTTTATATATATTGGATATTAGCCCTTTATCTGATGTAGGATTGGTGAAGATCTTTTCCCAATTTGTTGGTTGCCGATTTGTCTTCTTGATGGTGTCCTTTGCCTTACAGAAACTTTGTAATTTTATGAGATGCCATTTGTCAATTCTTGATCTTAGAGCATATGCTATTGGTGTTCTGTTCATAAACTTTCTCCCTGTACCGATGTCCTCAAGGGTCTTCCCCAGTTTCTTTTCTATTAGCTTCAGAGTGTCTGGCTTTATGTGGAGGTCCTTGATCCATTTGGATTTGAGCTTAGTACAAGGAGACAAGGATGGATCAATTCGCATTCTTCTGCATGCTGACCTCCAGTTGAACCAGCACCATTTGTTGAAAAGGCTATCTTTTTTCCATTGGATGTTTTCAGCCTTTTTGTCGAGGATCAAGTGGCCATAGGTATGTGGGTTCATTTCTGGATCTTCAATCCTGTTCCATTGATCCTCCTGCCTGTCACTGTACCAATACCATGCAGTTTTTAACACTATTGCTCTGTAGTATTGCTTGAGGTCAGGGATACTGATTCCCCCAGATTTTCTTTTGTTGCTGAGAATAGTTTTAGCTATCCTGGGTTTTTTGTTGTTCCAGATGAATTTGATAATTGCTCTTTCTAACTCTGTGAAGAATTGAGTTGGGATTTTGATGGGTATTGCATTGAATTTGTATATTGCTTTTGGCAAAATGGCCATTTTAACTATATTGATTCTATCGATCCATGAGCATGGGAGTTTTCCCATTTTTTGAAGTCTTCTTCCATTTCCTTCTTCAGAGTCTTGAAGTTCTTATCATACAGATCTTTCACATGTTTGGTAAGAGTCACCCCAAGATACTTTATACTGTTTGTGGCTATTGTGAAGGGGGTCATTTCCCTAATTTCTTTCTCAGCCTGCTTATCCTTTGAGTATAGGAAGGCCACTGATTTGCTTGAGTTGATTTTATAACCTGCCACTTTGCTGAAGTTGTTTATCAGCTGTAAGAGCTCTCTAGTGGAGTTTTTTGGGTCACTTAGGTAGACTATCATGTCGTCTGCAAATAATGATAGTTTGACTTCTTCCTTTTCGATTTGTATCCCTTTGACCTCCTTATGTTGTCTAATTGCGTGAGCTAGTACCTCAAGTACAATATTTAAAAGATAAGGAGAAAGGGGGCAGCCTTGTCTGGTCCCTGATTTCAGTGGGATTGCTTCATGTTTCTCTCCATTTCATTTGATGCTGGCTACCAGTTTGCTGTATATTGCTTTTACTATGTTTAGGTATGGGCCTTGAATTCCTGTTCTCTCCAAGACTTTAAGCATGAAAGGATGCTGAATTTTGTCAAATGCTTTTTCACATCCAATGAAATCACCATGTGGTTTTTTTCTTTGAGTTTGTTTATGTAGTGGATTGCATTGATGGATTTCCGTATATTGAACCATCCCTGCATTCCCGGGATAAAGCCTACTTGATCATGGTGGATGATCGTTTTGATGTGTTCTTTGATTCGGTTGGCAAGAATTTTATTGAGTATTTTTGCATCGATGTTCATAAGGGAAATTGGTCTGAAGTTCTCTTTCTTTGTTGGATCTTTGTGTGGTTTTGGTATCAGCGTAATTGTGGCTTCGTAGAAGGAATTGGGTAGTGTTCCTTCTGTTTCTATTTTGTGGAATAGTTTGAAGAGTATTGGTGTTAACTCTTCTTTGAAGGTCTGATAGAATTCTGCACTGAAACCATCTGGTCCTGTGCTTTTTTTGGTTGGAAGACTTTCTATGACTCCTTCTATTTCTTTAGGCATTATGGGACTGTTTTTAGTTGGTCTAGTTGGTCCTGATTTAATTTTGGTATTTGGTGTCTGTCAAGGAAATTGTCCATTTCCTCCAGATTCTCCAGTTGTGTTGAGTACAGGCTCTTGTAGTAGGATCTGATGATTTTTTGGATTTCCTCAGTTTCTGTTGTTATATCTCCCTTTTCATTTCTAAGTTTGTTAATTTGGATACGTTCTCTGTGCCATTTGGTCAGTCTGGCTAAGGGTTTATATATCTTGTTGATTTTTCAAAGAACCAGCTCCTGATTTTGTTGATTCTTTGTATGGTTCTCTTTGTTTCTACTTGATTGATTTCGGCCCTGAGTTTGATGATTTCCTGCCTTCTACTCCTCCTGGGTGAAATAGCTTCTTTTTGTTCCAGCGCTTTCAGGTGTGCCATTAAGCTGGTAATGTATGTTCTCTCCATTTTCTTTTTGGAGGCCCTCAGGGCTATGAGTTTTCCTCTTAGCACTGCTTTCATTGTGTCCCATAGATTTGGGTATGTTGTGTCTTCAATTTCATTGTGTTCTAAAAAGTCTTTAATTTCTTTCCTTATTTCTTCCTTGACCAAGGTATCATTGAGTAGAATATTGTTCAGTTTCCACGTGTATGTCAGTTTTCTATTGTTTTTGTTGCTATTGAAGACCACTTTTACTCCATAGTGATCTGATAGGAGGCATGGGATTAGTTCGATCTTCTTGTATTTGTTGAGGTCTGTCTTGTGACCAATTATATGGTCGATTTTGGAGAAGGTACCATGAGGTGCTTAGAAAAAGGTATATTCTTTTGCTTTAGGATAGAATGTTCTATATATATCTGTTAAATCTAATTGGTCCAAAGCTTCAATTAGTTTCATTGTGTCCCTGTTTAGTTTCTGTTTTCCTGATCAGTCAGTTGAGGAAAGTGCAGTGTTGAAGTCACCCACAATTATTGTGTTAGGTGCAATGTGTGCTTTGAGTTTTAATAAAGTTTCTTTTACGAAAGAGGGTGCCCTTGCATTTGGAGCATAGATGTTCAGGATTGAGAGTTCTTCTTGTTGTATTTTTCCTTTGACCAACAAGAAGTGTCCCTCAGAGTCTCTTTTGATGACTTTGGGTTGAAAGTCAATTTTATCTGATATTAAAATGGCTACTCCAGCTTGTTTCCTGAGACCATTTGCTTGTAAAATTGTCTTCCAGCCTTTTACTCTAAGGTAGTGTTTGTCTTTGACCCTGAGGTGTGTTTCCTTTAAGTAGCAAAATGTAGGGTCCTGTTTACGTATCCAGTCAGTTAGTCTGTGTCTTTTTATTGGGGCATTAAGTCCATTGATGTTAAGAGATATTAAGGAATAGTGATTGCTACTACCTATCATTTTTGACATTATTTTTAAATTTTGATTGCTTAACTTCTTTTGGGTTTGATGAAAGGTTACTATCTTGCTTTTTCCAGGGTGAAGTTTCCCTCCTTGTATTGGTGTTTTCCTCCTATTATCCTTTGTAGGGCTGGGTTTGTGGATAGATATTGGGTAAACTTGGTTTTGTCATGAAATATCTTAGTTTCTCTATCTACGGTGATTGAGAGTTTTGCTGGATATAGTAGTTTTGGCTGGCATTTGTGTTCTCTTAGAGTCTGCATGAGATCTGCCCAGGACCTTCTAGCCTTCATAGTCTCAGGTGAAAAGTCTGCTGTGATTCTGATAGGTCTTCCTTTATATGTTACTTGGCCTTTTTCTCTTACTGCCTTTAATATTCTTTCTTTGTTTAGAACATTTGGTGTTTTGATTATTATGTGACGGGAAGTATTTCTGTTCTGGTCCAGTCTGTTTGGAGTTCTGTATGCTTCTTGTATATTCATGGGCATCTCTCTCTTTAGGTTAGGGAAGTTTTCTTCCATAATTTTATTGAAGATATTTGCTTGCCCTTTAAGTTGTAAATCTTCACTCTCATCTATGCCTATAATCCTTAGGTTTGGTCTTTTTAAAGCAAACAAATGCAAACCATTCACGTAGAGGAACACAAATGTAGAATGTGTAGTAACAAGCATAGGAATTAATGTGATTTTTTTTTCCTCCAGGATGAAATTCTGTATATTTTTTTCAATTACCTCCAATTTATATACCAACAATAGAGATGATAACTAGGGAAATATCATAAACAGGAAGGTAACAATAAGTCTTTGTGATATCAATACATTCCACTTCTGCCGTCAAATACCTTCCATGGTAGAGTTCCCTTCTTTTACATAACTGAAACTATACTTGTCATTATGGTAATGTACACATTTTACCTTGTTTCTTCCTGATAACAGAGAAAAATCATATCTTCAAAATTTACATCTTTTTCTTTTTGTGTGTGTAGGATGGACTTTTTTTAATTTTCAAATTGGGAATTTTGTTTATTTACATTTCAAATGTTATCTCCTTTCTCAGGCCTCCCCCCAAAAAAACTCTCTGTCCCATTCCCCTTCCCCCTGATTCTATGAAGGTGTTACCCCACCCACCCACTCCCACCTTCCCACCCTGGCATTCCCCTACACTGGAGCATCAAGCCTTCACAGAACCAAGGGCCTCTCTTCCCACTGATGCCCGACAAAGCCATAGGGATGGATATTGTAACAATGGTAATTCTCTCAAAGGGCGTAGCATATCTTGCAAATTGTTTATAGTCTTGTTCATGGTAGCTTAGATTTTACCTGTTTAACTTTGTTCTATATCATTTTATGTAGTTTTGCATATTGTATAATATATTGGTTTTTAAATTTCTACCTTTTATTTTTTATTTTTTTATTTATTAATATATTTTTTATTTACATTTCAAATGATTTCGCCTTTTCTGAGTCCCCACTCCCCACAAGTCCCATAAGACCTCTTCCCTCCCCCTGTTCCTCCATCTACCCTTCCTACTTCCCTGTTCTGGAATTCCCCTATACTCTTGCACTGAGTCTTTCCAGAACCATTCTTTTTGGACATCATTTAATTTGTGGATTATGTCCAGGGTATTCAAAGTATCTAGGCTAATATCCACTTATCAGTGAGTGCATATCATGATTGATCTTTTAAGACTGGGTTACCTCACTTAGTATGATGTTCTCCAGCTCCATCCATTTGTCTAAGAATTTCATGAATTCATTGTTTCTAATAGCTGAATAGTACTCCATTGTGTAAATATACCACATTTTTTTGTATCCATTTCTCCATTGAAGGACACCTGGGTTCTTTCCAGCTTCTGGCTACTACAAATAGGGCTGCTATGAACATAGTGGAGCATGTGTCCTTATTGCATGCCAGGGAATCCTCTGGGTATATGCCCAGGACTGGTATAACAGGGTCCTGAGGAAGTGTCATGTCCAGTTTTCTGACGAACTGCCAGACTGATTTCCAAAGTGGTTGCACCATCTTGCAATCCCACCAGCAGTGGAGGAGTGTTCCTCTTTCTCCACATCCTTGCCAACACCTGCTGTCTCCTGAGTTTTTGACCTTAGCCATTCTGACTGGTGTGAGGTGGAATCTCAAAGTTGTTTTGATTTGCATTTCCCTAATGATTAATGATGTTGAACATTTCTTAAGGTGTTTCTCAGCTCTCCGAAGTTCTTCATGTGAAAATTCTTTGTTTAGCTCCGTACCCCACGTTTTAATGGGGTTATTTGGTTCTCTGGGTTCTACTTTCTTGTGTTCTTTGTATATATTAGATATTAGCCCTCTGTTGCATTTAGGGTTGGTGAAGATCCTTTCCCAATCTGTTGGTTGACATTTTGTCCTTTTGACAGTGTCCTTTGCCTTACAGAAACTTTGTAGTTTTATGAGGTCCCATGTGTCAATTCTTGATCTTAGAGAATGAGCTATTGGTGTTCTATTCCGGAACTTTTCCCCTGTGCCCATGTCCTCCAGGGTCTTCTCCAGTTTCTTTTCGATTAGTTTCAGTGTGTCAGGTTTTATGTGGAGGTCCTTGATCAATTTGGAGTTGAGCTTAGTACAAGGAGATAAGAATGGATCCATTCTCATTCTTCTGCATGCTGACCTCCAATTGAACCAGCGCCATATGTTGAAAAGACTATCTTTTTTCCACTGGATGCTTTCAGCTCCTTTTTCGAAGATCAAGTGACCATGGGTGTGTTGGTTCATTTCTGAGTCTTCAATCCTATTCCATTGATCCGCTTGCCTGATATTGTACCTATACCATGCAGTTCTTATCACTATTGCTCTGTAGTAAAGTTTAAAGTCTAAGATACTGAATCCCCCTGAAGTTCTTTTACTGTTGAGAATAATTTTAGCTATTCTGGGTTTTTTGTTATTCCAGATGAATATAAGAATTGCTCTTTCTAGCTCTATGAAGAACTGGGTTGGGATTTTTATGGGGATAGCACTGAATTTGTAGATTGCCTTTGGCAAGATGGCCATTTTAACTATATTAATCCTGCCAATCCATGAGCATGGAAGGTTTTTCCATTTCTGAGATCTTCTTCGATTTCCTTCTTCAGAGATCTGAAGTTCTTGTCATATAGGTCTTTCACTTGTTTGGTTAGAGTCACCCCAAGATACTTTATGCTATTTGTGGCTATTGTGAAGGGAGTCATTTCCTTAATTTCTTTTTCAATCTGCTTATACTTTGAATATATAAAGGCTACTGATTTGCTTGCGTTGATTTTGCAGCCAGCCACTTTGCTGAAGTTGTTTATCAGCTGTAGGAATTCTCTAGTAGAGTTTTTAGGGTCACTTAAGTATACGATCATATCTTCTGCAAATACTGTTTCACTGAGTCTTTCCAGAACCAGGGGCGACTCCTCCTTTCTTCTTGTATCTCATTTGATGTGTGGCTTATGTTTTGGGTATTCCAGTTTTCTAGGTTAATAACCACTTATTAGTGAGTGCATACCATGATTCACCTTTTGAGTCTGGGTTACCTCACTTAGTATGATGTTCTCTAGCTCCATCCATTTGCCTAAGAATTTCATGAATTCATTGTTTCTAATGGCTGAATAGTACTCCATTGTGTAGATATACCACATTTTTTGCATCCACTCTTCTGTTGAGGGATACCTGGGTTCTTTCCAGCATCTGGCAATTATAAATAGGGCTGCTATGAACATAGTAGAGCATGTATCCTTATTACATGGTGGGGAATCCTCTGGATATATGCCCAGGAGTGGTATAGCAGGATCTTCTGGAAGTGATGTGCCCAGTTTTCGGAGGAACCGCCAGACTGATTTCCAGAGTGGTTGTACCAATTTGCAACCCCACCAGCAGTGGAGGAGTGTTCCTCTTTCTCCACACCCTCTCCAACACCTGCTGTCTCCTGAATTTTTAATCTTAGCCATTCTGACTGGTGTAAGATGAAATCTTAGGGTTGTTTTGATTTGCATTTCCCTAATGACTAATGAAGTTGAGCATTTCTTAAGATGCCTCTCCGCCATTGGTACAGTGACAGGCAGGAGGATCAATGGAACAGGATTGAAGATCCAGAAATGAACCCACACACCTATGGCCACTTGATCCTTGACAAAGGGGCTGAAAACAGCCAATGGAAAAAAGATAGCCTTTTCAACAAATGGTGATGGTTCAACTGGAGGTCAGCATGCAGAAGAATGCGAATTGATCCATCCTTGTCTCCTTGTACTAAGCTCAAATCCAAATGGATCAAGGACCTCCACATAAAGCCAGACACTCTCAAGCTAATAGAAAAGAAACTGGGGAAGACCCTTGAGGACATCGGTACAGGGAGAAAGTTTCTGAACAGAACACCAATAGCGTATGCTCTAAGAGCAAGAATTGACAAATGCAACCTCATAAGGTTACAGAGTTTCTGTAAGGCAAAGGACACCATCAAGAGGACAGATCGGCAACCAACAAATTGGGAAAAGATCTTCACCAATCCTACATCAGACAGAGGGCTAATATCCAATATATATAAAGATCTCAAGAAGTTAGATGCCAGAAAACTGAACAACCCTATTAAAAAATGGGGTACAGAGTTAAACAAAGAATTCTCACCTGAAGAACTTCGGATGGCGGAGAAGCATTTGTCAATTCTTGATCTTAGAGCATACGCTATTGGTGTTCTGTTCAGAAATTTTCTCCCTGTACCAATGTCCTCAAGGGTCTTCCCCAGTTTCTTTTCTATTAGCTTCAGAGTGTCTGGCTTTATGTGGAGGTCCTTGATCCATTTGGATTCTTTGCACGGTTGTCTTGGTTTCTAATTGATTGATTTCAGCCCTGAGCTTGATGACTTCCTGTCTTCTTCTCCACCTGGGTGAATTAGCTTCTTGTTCCACGGCTTTCAGTTTTTCTGTTAATCTTCTAGTGTATGCTCTCTCGAATTTCTTTTTGGAGGCACTCAAAGCTATGAATTTTCCTCTTAGCACTGCTTTCACTGTGTCCCGTAGATTTGTGTATGTTGTGCTTTCATTTTCATTAAATTCTAAGAAATATTTGATTTCTTTCTTTCTTTCTTCCTTGACCAAGGTATCATTGAGTAGAATATTGTTCAGTTTCCATGTGTATGTGAACTTTCTGTTGTTTTTACTGTTATTAAAGACCACCTTTACTCCATAGTGATCTGATAGGAGGCATGGGATTATGTCAATCTTCTTATATTTGTTGAGGTCTGTCTTGTGACCAACTATATGATCTATTTTGGAGAAGGTACCATGAGGTGCTGAGAAAAAGGTATATTTTTTTGCTTTGGGATGAAAACTTATATATATATATATACATATATATATATATATATATATATATATATATATATATGTATATATATATATATATATATCTGTTAACTCCAATTGGTTCAAAGCTTCAATTAGTTTCACTGTCTCCCTGTTTAGTTTCTGTTTTCCTGATCAGTCCATTGGTGAGAGTGGAGTGTTGAAGTCACCCACAATTATTGTGTTAGGTGCAATGTGTACTTTGAGCTTTAGTAAAGTTTCTTTTATGAATGGGGGAACCCTTGTATTTGGGGCATAGATGTTCAGGATTGAGAGTTATTTTTGTTGGATTTTTCCTTTGAACAGCAAGTAGTGACCTTCCATATCTCTTCGGATGAAATTAGGTTGAAAGACAATTTTATCTGAAATTAGAATGGCAACTCTGGCTTATTTCCTGGGACCATTTGCTTGTAGAATTGTCTTCCAGCCTTTTACTCTAAGGTAGTTTTTGTCTTTGACACTGAGGTGTATTTCCTGTATTCAGCAAAAGGTAGGGTCCTGTTTATGTAACCAGTCTGTTAGTCTATGTCTTTTTATTGGGGAATTGAGTCCATTGATGTTAAGAGATATTAAGGAGTAGTGGTTATTGCTTCCTATCATTTTGTATTTTAATTTTATATGTGTGTGGTTATCTTCTTTGGGTTTGATGAAAGAAGCTTGATATCCTGCTTTTTCCAGGGTATATTATCCCTTGTTGTAATGGTGTTTTCCCCCAGTTATCCCTTTGTAGGGCTGGGTTTATAGAAAGATATTGTTTAAATTTGGTTTTGTCATGGAATATCTTGGTTTCTCCATCTATTGTGATTGAGAGTTTTGCTGGGTATAGTAGTGTCGGCTGGCATTTGTGTTCTCTTAGAGTCTGCATGAGCTCTGCCCAGAATCTTCGAGCTTTCATGGTCTCTGGTGAGAAATCTGGTGTAATTCTGATAGGTCTTCCTTTATATGTTACTTGGCCTTTTTCTCTTACTGCCCTAAGTATTCTTTCCTTGTTTAGTACATTTGGGGTTTTGATTATTATGTGACGGGAAGTATTTCTGCTTAGGTCCAGTCTGTTTGGAGTTCTGTAGGCTTCTTATATATTCATGGGGATCTCTCTCTTTAGGTTAGGTAAGTTTTCTTCCAGAATTTTGTTGAAGATATTTGCTGGCCCTTTAAGTTGTAAATCTTCACTCTCATCAATGCCTATAATCCTTAGATTTGGCTTTCTCATTGTGTCCTGGATTTCCTGGATATTTTGGGTTACAAGCTTTTTGCATTTTGCATTTTCTTTCACTGTTGAGTCCATGGTTTCTATGGTATCTTTGGCATCTGAGATTCTTTCTCCTATCTCTTGTATTCTGTTGTTGGTATTTGCGTCTATGGTCCCTGATTTCTTCCCAAGGTTTTCTATCTCCAAAGTTGTCTCCCTTTGAGTTTTCTTAGTTGTTTCTACTTCTGATTTTAGATCCTGTAAGTTTTTGCTCAGTTCAGTCATTTGCTTGTTTGTGTTTTCCTCTAATTCTTTAAGAGATTTTTGTATTTCCTCTTTCATGACTTCTGCCTGTTGATCAAAGTTCTCCTGTATTTCTGTAAGCGATTTTTGCATTTCCTCCTTATTGGCTTTTGTATTCTCCTGAATTTCTTTCAATGATTTTTGTGTTTCCCTTGTAAGGGCTTCTAATTTTTGATTCATTTTCTCCTGAATTTCTTTAAGTACGTCCTTCATATGTTCCTTTACCAGCATCAGGACCAGTGATTTTAAATCCAAATCTTGTTTTTCTGGTGTGTTGGCGTATCCAGGACTTGCTATTGTTGGAGAATTGGGTTCAGATGCTGCCATAATGCCTTGGTTTCTGTTAGTAACGTTCCCAAGTTTGCCTTTAGCCATCTAGTTCTCCCAGGTGTTAGATGGTCTTATTGTCACTGGCTGGTGCTTCAACCTACTGTGGATCTTTAAGGTTATTTCTGCAACACTGGATGACTGGGTTTCTTCTGGCACAGATTATTGATATGCTCTCTTTTGTGCCTTTGGAGCCCTTCTCAGTCTTGCCTCAAGCAATGTTATACTTAGGTTGTCAAGGTCAACCAGGTGTTGTCTGTCTGCTCTATTATGGAGCGAAGATGGTGTGGTGGGGGTCACTCCCTCTGTTGATTCACATAGGACACAGGTCCTGCAATGGACTGGCTTGCAGATGAACTGCCTATGTGCTCAGTTCCTGAGTGCAGGCAGACCCCTGGCGGTTTGCACCACCAGAAATCTAAAGCTCAGGGTGATACAGTACCTAGTGACCCTTTTTTGTCCTTGCAGGCAGAGAGTATGGCTATGGGGCTTCTCTCCTTCAGCAGCTCACTGGGCAGGACACAGGCCCTGCGCCCGGTGGTCTGGCAGACAAACTGCCTATGTGCTCAGTTCCTGAGTGCAGGCAGACCCCTGGCAGTTTGCACCACCAGAGATCTAAAGCTCAGGGTGATACAGTACCTAGTGACCCTTTTCTGTGGCAGGCAGCCAGTATGGCCGCGGGGCTTCTCTCCTTCCGCAGCTCTCTGGGCAGGACCACATCTTTTTCTATATGTATACTGCAATTCTTATGGGTTTTTACCCAAATTTCACATAAAACTGTCAAAAATATTTCTTGAATTTTGACTTCCCCTGGCAAAAAAGCAACTGTTCCATTAATTCAAGTATTACTTGAAGTGTCATGAAGTCTTTTGTGTTCCTTAGTAATATTATTTACTATGTTTTTAAATATGACATATGTATAGACATGATTAATCTATTTTGATTGGATTGAAATTTGGAAAATTTTAAATAAGAGTACATTTTCTCTAGATTTCTATCAAATTTACTTCAAAAAGCTGTCATATTTCCACCCTTCCATTTTTGATGAATACATTGTTGTTTCCTGATCTCTTTTACAAAGCATTCTCCATAAAATGGAGAGGGAATAATCACATTCAGGCTAGTAGTTATGTGAAACATAGCATGTATATACATGAAGCTGGAATGTTGAGGCCATAAGCTGATTATTTTCTATGCAAATAATAACTCAAAGCACTACTGATTTAGATGTTGTTGCTAAAACATTCATGACTATAAATAGAAGCAGAACATATTTATTAACAAACATAGGCAAACCACCAATCTATGAAATCAAAATTGATGAACATTTTGATTATTGATGGACTATTTAGTACCTGACTCATGAATAACTTTTTAATGCACATACACACAAACACGCACACACATATATGTATTAAAATGTTCAGCAATTGTTTCCATAAGTATATATGGAATCATAAGATAACTTTCTCCAGAAATATAATAAATTCTGAGGCAAATCTTACTCTTCTTTTAAAAAATATGTTTAGTTTTCAAAATTATGGCAGAGAATAACAGAAGAAATGAAGATGAAGTTATGTAAAGATGTCAGGAATTTGAGAGACCCCCATCTAAGCGAAATGTGACAGGAAACATTTTAGATTTACCACTAAGTTTGTATTTGCATGTAGATACCTAAGCTAAACATTGCATAAATTGTTAAGTAACCAACCACATATCATCTATGTTGGTGGAAGCAATTGTTACAACCTCACAAGTTAAACAGAATAAAGTTGAAAATAGCAAACCTAGGCAAAATATGTACAACAAAAGGGATGAAATATTTTGACTGATGCTAGAAAATGATACCAATTATTTATGTAGCTTAAAGTCCTTAACTATGAGGACATATACTATGAAAGCAAGAAATTCAAAGAGAGGTGGATATCAAGCTATTATTATGCCACAGATTGTGGTTATGAACTTTAATGCTTAGGCCAGATTCCACATTGTTTCATTGAAATTCTTAACTGTGTTTTCTGCTGGAATTGTTCACCCTACAATATCCTTTCTTTATCTTTGAAAAGGTTGTCTCACCTCCTATATCATGAAGCTCTTTCCCAAGCTGCTTAGAAAATTCCAATTTGACAAAAACATTGATATCTAACTTTGTCTCACTCCTTACCTTTGACAAGCATGTTCCTGGGTTCATTTACTAAAAGAGTGAGGAGATGACCTATAGGAGCAAATAAGGAGAAATAACCAATATTCTTGAAATCTTGAGAAATTTTATACTAAGTGAAGTGGTACCCAAGGACATGGGAGACACAATGTCACCTGTAATAGCATCCTATTAATGCTTGAAAAGCATCTAGCTTTCTTCATACACAACTTCTAGTAAATTAATCTCCAGTTCAGATACTGGATTTCCCATTTTCAATAATTGTAATAAACTACTTTGCTGTTTAATGCAGTTCAAGATTAGAAATTCATATTCTTCTACATAGCTGACCAATATATTAATTACTTTTTGTGTTGAAAATTCTTCTACTTCATTGAGAGACAACAACGGTCTTATTCTCACTTTTGTTTTTAAACATCAAGAAGTAATAGGTAAGCATTATTTAATCTTCTACAAGCATCACTGAACAACACCTGCTACCTTTCTGTCATGCAGCTGTCACATTTGTGGATCCCCAGTTGTACCAATTTAAGATTGAATTCTACAAAAATGATCAGCTGAAAAATGCATGGATAAAAAAGAATGTCTGCTCAAATATTAGCTCAATGGAGATATGGGTTTTATTTCCTGGATATGAATTTTATAGGGATATAGACATTACATTGTGAAACTACTGATTAATTTTAGAAGTGTGATAAACTAGATTTATGCCTAAATTGAAAAACATAAGCTCAGATTGCTTTTGTATAAATACTCATCCAATTTCTTCTACAAAATTCAAACAAAAACCCTCTTGTTATAAATATAAGGGAAAGAATTGTTAATTGAAAAACTGCTATTGACAAATGGCATTTGTTTTCTAGAAAGTGACTGAGCAGTCTCTATTTTTCAGACACAGTGACATTTTTCCTTTAGCAGCCAACTGTCTCTATGAAAATGTTGCATTTGTGTGAGAATGTTCACAAACAAAATAATTTAACTAGTTTATTTTATTCACAAATTAAATTACGTTACAGACTTCTTAAGGAAAATCAGAGTCTCCTAAGAAAGAACTTGCTTGTTGGGGAGTCACAAGTTACTATGTCCTCATAACATCATTTTTATTTCTGAAACAATGAAAACCTTCTCAGTATTATCATGACTTAATGAGAATTTCCAGCTTTTATCAGAATGTGTTTTGTATTTCTAATTTTTACTTTATTTCTTATGAACATTTGTTTCTGACAAATTCCAAGTAGATGCCTCTAATTTCTGCCCTTATATTAGTAATGAATTAATAACTACATTTTAATTATTAAATATAAGTTTCTCAGATTTATTGAAGTTAATTATAATATATGTTGTTAGATGTCTATTTTATATATTTTAGTCTTTATGAGGCATGAAAATATTCTGCTGATAAACATTATACTCATTTGTATATAATACCATTTAAAGGGTTGCTCATAAACCATGCATGGAGTAACTTTCCCCTTGTCTACACCTCCTTGACTGGGTTGATCAAGTAAATCATTTGTATAAGTTAACAAATGTAAAACAAAAAAAAAAAATTGACAAATACTCCCATTTTGTGGTCTTTCATAGATCTTTCTTTTGAGATACTAATAATATGCTTTTGAAAGAACTGTTTTAAAAAGGAGACATCATTAAATTCTGGATGCTGAAAATCATGATCATGAGAATCTAGTTATATGAGCTTCTAGCCAACCCATAAAAGAATAATCACAGCAGATGATTTTTAAAATAGCAACAAAAAGAGAATCTATCATTCTCCAATCAAAAACAAATATGATATACATTTAAAAATTATATAACATAATATAACATAATTATATTGTTATATTGTAAGATCAGTAATATCAACCATCCTGACCCACCAGAGCTCCCAGGAACTAAACCACCAACCATGGAGGGACCCATGGCTCCAGCTCTATATGTAGCAGAGCATGGCACTGTGTGGCATTAATAGGAGGAGAAGCCCTTGGTCCTTCCAAGCCCTTGAGCCTTGGTGAAGGCTCAATACTCCAATGTAGGGGAATGCCAGTGCAGTGAGGTGAGAGTGAGTATTTGGGAGGGAGAGCACCCTCATAGAAGCTGGGGGAGGGGAGATGGGATAGGAGGTTTGTGGAGGTGAAACCAACTAGGAAAGGGGATAACATTTGCAATGTAAATACATAAAATATCCAATAAAAATAGATAGCACAATGTAACAATTATATTTATCATCACAAATATCCATATATATGGGAGAGAACATACATTATTTGTCATTTGAGTTTGGTATACCTCATTTATATAATTCTTAATTCCATTCATTTTCCTAAATATTGTATCATTTCATTTTTTGCAACTAAATAAAATTCCATTGTATACATCTATCACATTTAATTATGTATTTTTCTGCTGCAATATATCTAGTCTTTTTATATTTTGTTGTTATAAATACTGAAAGTATTATTCTACTGGCATGTAAAGGACTTTGAGAATATGTTCAGGAGTACTATTTTTAATTTATCTTTTGAGATACCTTTTAATTACTTTTCACAATGGCTTTACTAGTTTATAACTTCAACAGCTTTGAAAAGAGTTCCTTTTCTGTCATGTTCTTACCTACATTAGTTGTTTTTGTGTTCTTTATAAAATAAGCAATTCTGAGAATAATTTAATTTTAGGTTGCATTGATTTTTTTAGCTAATGATGTTAACCATGTAAAAGTATTTATTAATCATTTTTAAATTGTTTTATTTATTTGAATTCCCAATGTTTCCTTCTCCCCAGTCCCCCTCCAAGCATTCCTTAGCCTATCGCCTCTCCCTCTGCATTTTTGGTTCTTCCTTTGGAGTTATCTGTTCATTATATTTTCCATTTATTGCCTGATAATTTTTGTTCTCTTTTTGCAGATCTTACTCTGTAGAAATAATGATGCCTTTTCTGTCTCTGTCATTACATTCTTTTACAGTACTGATGCTTTTGATTTTTATGAAGTGTCATGTGGTAATTATTTGGCCATTTCTCTGCTAGTTTTGAGTTTTGTTTTTAAAAGTGTTCTTGCCTATATGTATATTTGAAACGCTTTTCCTATGGTTCCCTCTAGAAATTTCAGCATTTCAAGGTTTATATTTTAACATAAGAAGAAAAAAACACATGCTTCACCACAAACAGAATGAGACATAGCTACTATATATCCTGCTTTCTAGTCTAATATGTTGATACATTTTCTTTATTTGAAAATTTAGACTATTAGTATTCAGAGTAATTGAAATATGTGCTGTAATTCTACTCATGTTGTTCATTTTGTAATGTTGTTAAAATCCCTTTTTATGCCCTCTTCTGGTATTGTTTAGTTGTGTTCTGTGAACTCTTTGGTATGTTTACCCTTTTCTTCAGCTTGAAGTTGTTTCTTATAGTATTCTCTGTAAGGATAATTTAAAAATAAAAATTCACTTATCTGTTATCATAGAAAGTTTTACTTCTCCTCCAAATTTAATAGGTAGCTTAGCTAAATAACAGGGAGTTGACAATTTTTTTCATGCCTTGGAGTACTACATTCCAGGCCTTTCTTGCTTTTTAGGTTTATATTGAGTAACTAGTGTTGTTTTATAGGTATGTTGACCTTTCTCTGCTGTCACTTTTAATGGCCTTCATTCTGGTGTTTGCAATATTTAACTACAATGAGACCAGGAGAATTTCTTCTTCTTTTACTTTTTCTGGTACTCTGTAGGCCTATTACAGCTGAATAGGCAATTCTTTCTCTAGTTTTCAGAAATTTCCTTTTATTAATTTACAGAACATACTCTTTTTGCTGAAACAATAGCATTGCATTATTGTCTTTCTTCTATGTCTATATTTCAGATATTAGTTTTGTCCTGAGAGTTCAGGACCCATTCATATTTTTTGTTAATTGACATTTACTGAGTGATCTCATTCCTATATATTGTTATACATCACTAATTCTGGGTTTTTTTGGCTGTTATTCCTTCTGTTGGTTAGGTATTTTATGGGGGTTTTATTGGGATTAATTAGATTTTTAATTGCCCTCATTGTTTCAGATTGTGTTGTCTTGGAAAACAATTTACATTTTAATATTTGTCTTAAATTGACTTTCTTATGCACCTCTTTGTCACAGCTTCCTTTGAACACAAGTGTTCAAAGTGGGCTAATTCACAGCATGGTTGAGATATCAATCTCCCCTATGTGTTTGTGAAAATAGACTACAGCATATTTTCCATGCCTTCTGATTATCAATTACAGTCTAGAGATATGAATTGTCTAGCTAAAATACTTGGAAAAAAATCCTGGCAGTGTGGACTGGTTCTTTCTCTCAAGGGTATGTAAAAGCAGTAGAAGGTTCTCATCTAGGTAATCAGCAGAGTTCTGGATTGATCAAGGTCTTACATCCCCAGGGAAATAGCTAGACATTTCTTTATAAGGAACAGGGTAAGCATTAGTGAGTCCCAAATGAAGAGAGAGGGAACAAGCAGAGGTCAAAATCTATGGAAATCTGGTTCCTGGAGAGTAGAATGGAAAGAGACTTTGAAGGTCATCTAATTGCATTTCCAGGACAGGTGGATAGGAGATAGGACATAGGTAAGGAAGTATGAGAAACAGAAAGAGGGACAGTGAGGAGGCTGTGGTTTCTAGAAGGCATTTGCTGGTTGACTAGAGTGGGTTGAGGAAGTTGTGATGGAGATTTCAGTTAGTATTAGTGTTTTCATCACACCAGTTATGTGAACCAGAGAGTTGAGCATGCCCTCAAATTGTGTCGGCAATAAATTCAATAGTCAATGTATGAGCCTTCACAGAATTTTTAAAAAATCTATGAAATAAAGAAACAATCATTTGAGTGAAAGGTTAATTAGAGAGTGGGAAAAATATTTACCACCTATACATTTGAGAAATCATTAATATCTAGAATATACAAGGATCTCAAAAATCTAAATATCAAAAAATTTAAAAAGCAATTAAAAATAGAATATTGATCTAAACAATGTTCTTAAAATATGAAGTAGAAATGACTAAGAAACATTATAAAAAGTAAAAACATCCTTAACCATCAGGCAAACACCAATTAAAAGTACTTAAAGATTTCATTTTAAACCAATATGAATAATATAAGCAGTAAACAAACAATATGAACAACAACAAAATCAAATTAAGACAAAAGCTGGCATGGGTCTTGGAAAATGGAAACATTTAATCCCTGCTGGTAGGAGTATTGACTGATGAATCCACTATAAGAATTAGTGTGGTGTTCTTTGTACATATTGGATATTAGTCCTCTATCGGATGTAGGATTGGTAAAGATTATTTCCCAGTCTGTTGGTTGCTGTTTTGTCCTCTTGGCAGTGTCCTTTGCCTTACAGAAGCTTTGCAATTTTATGAAGTACCATTTGTCAACTCTTGATATTAGAGCACAAGCTATTGCTGTTCTGTTCAGGAACGTTTTCCCTTTGCTCATGTGCTCAAGGGTCCTCTCTGGCTTCTTTTCTATGAGTTTCAGTGTGTCTGGTTTAATGTGGAGGTCCTTGATCCACTCAGACTTGATCGTAGTACAAGGAGATAAGAATGGATCAATTCACATTCTTTTACATACTAACTGCCAGTCAAACAAGCACCAATTATTGAAAGTGCTGTCTTTTTTCTACTGGATCTTTTTATCTCCTTTGTCAAAGATAAAGTGACCATAGATGTGTGGGTTCATTTGAAATGTAAATAAATAAAATGTTTAGTAAAATAATGTTATTAGACCCCTACAAAAAATGAGGACATGACTGGCCAGTATTTTTATAATTTGGAAGGGGAATAACTATTTGTGAATTTGTATCCAACATACCGATTAAAGACATACTACATTCTAGACATGCAGAATATCTACAGGCTCATAAGAAATATATTGTCAATTTTCTGTAAGAAAATCCCGTAATTTTACTGTTATCCTAGGAAGAAGTCTGATACTTTTGAAATGTGGTGCCCTTGAGAACTTAGAAACAGGGGATATAAATTGCTTATTCACCATCCCTGAATAAATATTTTCACAAGTCATTGTGAATTTGTTAAGCTTATTGTATCTTGTGATATTAACATTTATAAATATTATGATGATCTAAATATGGTATTGGTTTTAATAAAGAAGGATTTATATAAAGATTGTGATGGAAATGAGAAGGAAAAGAAACATACAAAGCCTCTGGAAGTTCTGAAGAAATAAGTGAGTTATTTAAGGCACTTAGATTATGAAATTTATGGGAAATACATGTAGGTTTAAAGTCTCTTTTTTTAGATCAACTTTCATGGCAAACTGGTTGTAACCTAAGCTTAATTCTATCCTATGTCCAGTTTACAGAGAGGAGAGTCAAAATGCGAGATGATTCCCAAGGGAAGTCACACTTGGTCCAAGCATGGATATCGAATAATGTTCACTACAAGGACAGACAGTCTTCAGAATATCAAGTGATAATCTAGGCATGAAATTTTGATAGACCTTAACAGAATGTAAACAAAAGCTGATTTTTCTAAATATATAATCTTATGTTGGCATATGAAAAGTATGATCAATTTTAAATTGCAATGTATATCTATAGCAGTTGAAGGAACAGGAGCCCTCAAAATTTATGTTTGATCATATGAAATCTTATTTAGAAAATAAATTCTCACTCTGGATTATTTTTGTTATATAAGATGTATCTCAATATCTCAGATGAAAGAAAAGACCTAGGCTTACTTCAGCATAGCAGGGTGTATATACAGCTGAAGAGAACTGAACAATCTTGGTAAATACTGAGGCCAAATCTAAAAGCTAGATTTAACAAATATAGAAACCTATCTCACTAATAGATTATATCCTTCATTACACTAATCATACATGCTCCCTGATTTAAATGTGATTCAGTAGCTTCGATAATCAAACTCACAGATTTCTATAATTATTCAGGTATCCTATCTCATGTCCTTGGACTTCAACTGGCTTTTCATATAATGATGCAGGTACATGTTCTTCATGCAGGAGCTGAAGAAGCAAACAGCTGGTTCATGTTAAATCCTCTTTTGAAGAGCTCTGAAATATAGTGCAACTCATAATAGAAGCACATTTCACCTTACTAAACATAAGCATGTTAACAATGATGCTAAGAATATTTCCTCCAAATTTAATTCTTCATATATCACACAAGGTTGTAATAGAGGAGAGACAGTGGTTGAATCTAAACTTATATTGGTTAGTCAAAAATTCCTCCTGAATTTCCAACAACTGACTGGCCTTACAAGAAGGGCAAAAAAATCAGTCTTCTAACACCCAACACAAAACATGACATTTGATTTTAGATGGTATTCTTGCCTATTCTCCTCCAATAATAAGCATAATATTTCCCCAATTATATTCTTATCTACATCCTGAATGAAAACTATAATAGTCTTAAAAAATAAAAAGTACCATTTATTCTCTTGGTGTAATTGTATCATCAGGATTGGAACATATCCTTTTTTTTAAACAAAAATTTCTTTAATGAAAAAAATATAGATAGCATAGGTAAGCAACTGGAAGTTATGTCACAGTAAAGGAGCAGACAAATTGCTGGACAGAATTGTAAATGTAACTATTATTCACGAGATGCAATTGTCATCCTGGAGGCTTACTGCTGAATAATAAGCTTTCAATTTCTAGTTTTGTTTTTTTTTTTTTTGTTTGTTTGTTTTGTTTTTCTGAACTCTGACTGTCTGGTTCAACTCAGCTGTTCTGGCTTATACTGCTCTCCAAGCTGATTGATTCAATGTGGCTTCTTGGCTTCTCACAGAATTCCTCTGCTTGACCTCAAACTAACTCTGGCAATGTGCTCTAATCTGGCTCTTTATTCTCTGCCTTCAAATGCCTCTGCTGACCTGTAGTGAACTGCATGGAACTCAGGAACAAACTCAATTCCAATGCACTGTACTCACTGCACCGAATCCCAACTTACAAACTCTATCTCCCTGCTTTGCTCTTAGTCTCTCTTTCTTGCGTTATTCTCATGAGAGCTAGACGTAACCTATCTCCATCAACCCTTTCTCTGATTTGTTACTTTGCTGACCCTCACTATGAAGTCACTTTCAAACATGGCTGTTTCCTTCTACAAACTAATTTTACATTAAGGATATCTACTTATTGTTTCCAGATGTGAAGGCAAAGAACAATTTGCTTTATTTTCACATCCTTCTAAAAATGAGTGAGTCCTAGGAGACTGTTTGGAGATTAGGATGTATGTAAGACAGAAAATACCATATCAACAGAATTGATAAATAATAATACTAAATCAAACAGCAAAAAAGGCCTGCTTAGAGGTCACCCACTGGCACATATACAGCAGAGGACAGCCTAGTCTGTCCTAAGTGGGAGAATATGAGTCTAATCATATAGAGACCTGAGGCCCCAGGGAATGGGGATGCATGGTGGTGGTGGTAGTTGTGGTGGTGGTGGGAAACGCCCTCTAGGAAGTAAGGGGGAGGAGGAATGGGTTGAGTAACAGTGGGAGAGGGGACCAGGAGGTGGGACAACTGATGGAATGTAAATAAATAAGTAAAATGGGAGGAGGAGGAGGAAGAGAAGAAGAAAGAAAGAAAGAAACAAAGAAAGAAAGAAAGAAAGAAAGAAAGAAAGAAAGAAAGAAAGAAGCAAAGAAACAAAGAAACAAAGAAAATAAGGAGGAGGAGAAAAGTATGTAAGTTAGAAGTGTAATAAAATAGCAGACAATCTAAAAACATGTAAAAAATCACAGCATGAATGAGTAAATATTGAAAATATTTCTTTAAATAACTACATCAAGAAATAGCATTGAGATGGATGGATAGAGCAAAGGAAGTGAAAACCTGTTGCTGATAAACATAAAAGCTGACGAATTCTCTCCAAATCTATACCCAAGTGCACATAAATGGAGATCTGTGGTTGATTATTTTCATCTCTTGACCGTGTTTTTTTATTATTATTATTTATTTACATTCCAAATGTTGCACTAGACCTGTTCCGCTCCACCCAGAGTTCTTCACCCAATTCCACCTCTCCTTTGCCTCTGAGGGATGACACACACATACCCTCTGGGCATCCTCATTCTCTGAAGGATCAGGTCTCAACAGGATTATTAATGACATAAAACCTGTGTGAACAGATAACTAATAACTTAAAGGATTTAAGGCTCACTTCATGAGCTGGAATACAATCCATATACTGCTTGGGTGACCAAAAATCTTGCCCTGAGGAATAGCCAAATACTAAATAATACTGCTATGATAAATGAAGATAACAATAAAATTACTTCTAAGGAAATTATGCTATACTCATACATCTTTTTCATGTTCAAACATCATTTGATTTTTTTAGATGCTGTAGTAGTGACAATGTAGAAAGTCAGAGACTTTAGAGTAGTAACTACTAAATGAGATGTCTCTATCAATTCCCTTCCCTCAGTACTCAGGAAATCCCATGGAAGAGAGGAAAGAATGATTTCAAGAGCCATAGAGGACACCAAGAAAAAATGGCTTTTGAACACAACAGGACAAATGACAGAGAGCACAGACATGAGTTTGAATGGGATTAGAAGTTGGGAGAATTTTTGAAAGCATTATAAAAGTCGCAACCACAATCAGAGTATATTGCATAGAAAAAAACTTTTTCTACATAAGGAAAATAGAAAAGAATGTAAAATGTTGAATAGCAGCTATGAACATATCTTAATCAGTTGAGGTCTTTATGTGCAACCACAGTGAACTAATTTTCAATCCAAGAATTCATTTTAAAAAGATAATTCAGGTGTGGGAACAGATGCTGCTGGTTCCAGAAATGGGGAAGTATATATTAGCCAAGATAGAACCTGTCTAAAAAAACAAAAAATTAAACTCTAGGTAAAAAATATTTATGGCATACCAGCAGAGGATGAATTTGTGCCTTCAAGAGCTCACAAGCACACCCACAATATATACGCACACATATCCAATTATATACAAAATAAATATATAGTTAAATACATACAAAATCTAATATAAAATTGGTATTTAAATGGGTATATTAAAATCTACCAAACTAATTAAATTTTAATGTTCTTTATACTAAATTAAAGTTCACAAACATTATTTCTATAGTATGTTATATTAATAACATTACAGCATAAGAAATGTTCAACTACTACATCCTGATAACTTTTATTATTTATTTGTTAGGATATTAAATCACATGTATTTGTGAAAATGTGGAAACAATGACTGTATATTAGAATCTATTTCAATGAACAGTTAATAGACAATTTCAAGAGGAATAATGTAGTTAACTACTAGTAGAAAATGATCTTGATTTTATGCTCTCAATATAACTGCAACAAATGAACATTTGACTACTAAAATTTTCATTTCCATGACACCAAGATTTTCAAAAGATATATTTTAGGTTTTTATGAAATAGTGGCAAAAGTAAAAATATAGCAGAATATATAATCATTAGGAAAATAAGTTTTGAACTACAAAACCATGAACCAAGAACTAGAGTTAATGTTTACTCTAGAGCTTTTAATTTAAAATGATTTTTATAAATAACACAATTTCAAGAAATAATAAGTATAGAGCATTGTAACTTCTAAAATATTAGAAAAAATTAAAATAAATGAAATGAAAAACAATGCCACTCAGACTAGAACTTTTTATTCCATGCTCTTTTAGAAAGCTTGCTATTTAATGACTATACTGCTTTCTTTGGGAATAATCAAAACAGTCTCTCATTTATGAGCAACAGAGCATAGTCTAGTAAACAACTCAGAAATTTCCAGTGTAGAATACGCCTCTGTACACATCACCCCATCTGTGTTTTACTAAACTCTGATAAAGCATTATTGATTTTATTTTACAAATGAGAATTCAATGTGTTATGATATGTTGAAAGTCATAGTGGTATTTATTGTTAACACTGCTAAAATGAATCAATACTACTTGCTTACTATTATCTTTCATTTCACCATTGTTTCTAACTTAACCTTTCTTTAAGTAGACCCTGTGGATACACAATAAGCAGGAAGTTAACCAGCTCAATTTGCAGTCCTGATTTTGTTATTTTCTTGTACTTAACAGATCTATTAGCATCATTGGTCAGGATTATCTCAGGATAAGAATACTGGACATTTAGACTCATTTTGTTTCTTATCTAATGCATACAAATCGAATTATTTATAGTTGATATTAATATTGTTTCCCAGTGTGAAATTTTTCTTTTAATTTTAATATGTAACTGTTAATGCAATTATGTAAGTCACATAAAAATACACTTAGTTATAGGTTATCAGTGGCTGCCAAGAGAGAGAAATATTTCATTTAGGTCAACAAATATCGCTCTAGTAAGTTGTCTAGTCCCAAGTGGTGAGCCCAAGACACATGGACCTATAAACAATTCTGAATGAACTCAGGTGAATGTATATACACATGTTCATATACTATGTATATATATATATATATATATATATATGCACATATAATAAACATGAAATTATAAATTTAGAAGTGGAGAAGGGAATAAGTGAGTGATGTGGATGCATTATTTGTGAATAAAATTTTTAAAAATTATTTTAAAGGGAATGACACTCTGTGTATCAATCTTCAACTCACTACTAATATGATCTATGGGTTCTTTTTACAGTTAGGTATTGTTAATCGGTTAAAGTTGTGACTAAGTTTTTATTTTCTACAATTTCCCTAAGAAAATATTTTCAACTTTTATAACTAAACTCATTCCTGTTTTTATTTAATGAACAAGAATGAAATTTACCTTTGATCAGATATCTCCAAACAAAAGATGTATATTGTTCTTTATAAGATTAATGTTTTTGAGAAGACAGCAGATATTTGTATTCAGTGATAAATGTTAAAGTATAATCCATTCTCAGGTTGGCAATAAAATATCGTTCCTTGGAACTGGAGATTCATTCATTAGAAATATTACTATCAACCAATAGCATGACACTGGAAACAATGCTCCATCGTTGAGTAAAATTCAATTGTATTCACAACTCTGTGAGATGTATTGGTTATCCTTGGGAAAATAATGCTGTGTGTGTGTGTGTCTGTGTGTGTGTGTATGCGTACGCGCGCGAGCACTCATCTGTATATATCAAGCCAATCTTAAATACATTCAGGAGCTCATTGATTAGCAGCTTGTTTACCAGCTAATGATATAGTCAGAAGATATAGAACTTTTAAGAGGTAGCCATAATTGGAACAAGTATATTATTGAGGCTATATTTGAGAATTCTGGTATTATAAGCTCATAGTCTTTATTCTTTTTCTGCTTTTTAGACATCATACTGTTAATGATTCTTTCTTCACCTGCATTTCCACTATGATGTACTGCCTCACCCTACAACAAAGCCAAATCAGAACAACCTCAAAAGTATAGTCATTATAAACCCTTAAAAGATTCAATATTTTTTTAAAATGAATGCCGTTTGAAACTATGGTAAAAACATATGTATAAATTTAAAGTTACATTGCAAGCTGTCCCTCGTTTAGTTTTCAATGCACAATTTCCTTACGAGATCATATATCCTTTTGGTATGAGACATACAGGAGAAATAGCCCCATGGATAGCAAATGAGGAATATTTTATTCTAGTGAGTAAAATACAAGATGCACAAATAAATAGGAAACAATTTTGTTCATCAGGCAATGATGTAGTAGAAATAAAAGGTCAAAGAAAAATTATCTACATATTGTAATTGGTAATTAGAATACAATTGCTTTGCAGCAAGTAAAAGGTCAAAATTTGTAGCAATCAGGCAGTGGAGATGAGTTAGTTATGTATTTAGCAAAAAATTATACATTAGATGTATTAAAATCTCAGAACTAAGCAAAGTACTCAAAAACAGGAAAATAAGGCAAATATATAATTATATTTACATGATATAGCCTGTTACATGAATAATTAAAACTATATTCATCACTTTTAAACCAATTTTAGGAATAAATACAAATAAATAGCTTTTAAGTAGTAATAATATATACTATACCAAACATATAATCTAAACTATTGTTAAGATGTTGACTGTATGTATATAAATTTCCCTTTATCTTCTGATTTCTTGATGAGAACTTCATATCGTAGATGCCTGATAATTTGAATTTTCCAATTTCTTTTTAGTAGAAGTATCACCATAATTTTTTTAAAGATACATTTCCTTTTAAATTTTGTGTATGAATGATTAATGATTTAGGCATATAAATCCATGATAATTTTTATTCTACATAAAAGTACACACAATCACATGTATATTTTTTTTACCATCCACTCATTTGCTAATGGACAACATGGTTGATTTAAATTCTTTATTATAGTGAATAAAGCTTCATCAAATCTGAGGGTGAAAATATGCCTACTGTAGGCCATGAACAGAGAATACAGAATTCTTCAATACTCAGACCTAAATAGGACATCTTTACCATATCCTTCTACCAAAGCACAGGTTCCTTTGCAAGAGAGCATGTATGTAAATTGTATGATACAAAGGTAGTAAAACAAACAAACAAAAAACAAACTAAAACAAAAATACATTGTAGAAGCAGAGTTTTGAGACACTAAAAGGCATAAACACATTTGAACTCAAAATCATTATGGCAGCATGTGAACTACACAATTTCAAGCCAGAAAAAAATTACAGTATGGATGAGAAGACATGAACTTCGACTGTCACCTGAGGTGATACTGGAATTTACTAACTAGTAGGGAGTGAAATTTAGTTTTATTTAATGATATGACCTGATGATAGGTAGACCATGCTCTAGAGCAGGCCTCAGTATTAATACTAGTTGGGCAGGAAAAGAAATTTCAGAGTTGGCTAAGATGATAGACAGGATTTACTAACTATATTGCATGAAAGTCTCAAAGAATGATTAAAAAATATTACTAAAATCAGTAAAACAAATTAAATATGTACACATAGACACCTTGAGATATCACCATCCCACTATTACAAAGTGTAGCATGTAATTTAAGAAAACAAAACAAAACAAAAAAGAAACAAACAGAAAAACCCATGCTGCCTCCTTCCTGTAGCTGCAATCTTGGCTTAGCTCCAAGATCACACTCTTGCTGCCACCACAGATCTCACTCAGCTCTACCAAAAGCTAGCTGGCTGCTTGTCCCAGGAGCTGTTAGTGCTCCCCCATCCCCTTCTGGCTAACATTACCAAGTTGCCAACAACCACCCCTGCTTTCTTCTTTCTTCTCCTGCCTAACTTAGCTTGGCAGATAGAAAACACTAGACGGTTTTATTATTTTAAAACTAGTCCGACAGGGCTAATTTCCTGTCCTAATTCTATCAGTCAGCTCCCTTTGACCTCCTCTGCCACAGTTTGCTGCAGAGTCTATATAAACTCTAGGTACCCCAAGACCTACATAACTGTATCTTCCTCCTCATCCCAAATCCTGGTCTGAATCCCTGAGTCCTTTCTTTTTCTCCTGGGACCCAGAATAGCCACCTTTTACCTTGTGCCCAGCAATTGCCTTCCCCCTTATTTGCTGACACAATAAACTAGGGAGACTACATCTCCCTCTGCAACAAAGGCCAGATTTTAAAATAGAGTTATATTAATAAAAATAGCCTGATACTATCTTAAAAAGGGACACAAAAATATTGCATAGAAAAATAGCAGTTGATTAATTACATATAAATCTAGTTTTATCCATTTTATATATTGTTTCAAAACTTGTTGTATGAGATACAAAATAATATCTTGTCTGCATGTAAATACTCACTTATACTACATAATGTTTCATTTTCCTCCACGAAAACACATTCCTCAGACAACATAGTTTTTGCTTTTTTCCTCTCCTCAATTTCCTACAGTTAAATCCTATGAAGTATTTAATATTGATTTTGAGTGATATAAGGACACACTTCTTTGTTTAATGTGCGTTACCTCTTTATCATTCATTTCACTTGTTGCATAACCCTGTATGGAAGAAATCTGAACTTCTATCAATTAATTAAAAAATTTAGCAGAAGTCACAAAATGTGTGTGTTTTTGAAATCTCATGGTTATATAGATTCAATACTCATGGTTTTGTATCACAAAATAATAATAGTTTCCAGGATTTTCTGTTTATTCCAAATATAACAAATTCTTTGAATAACTGTGTGATATGTTTGAAAGAAAGTGAGCTGATGATGAAGATGGTAGGAAAACTTTTGCTTTTTAACTCATTATACTTTTATATTTTCAAAAGTCTAAATTGCCTATTTTACCTAGGTCTATGAAGCCAAGTTTAAATAAAGTATGAAGTCATCAAAAGCCATACTTTTAGACAGGCACTTCTTTATGTATTCTTTTGAGATTTTGAAAAGAGCCTTAAATTGTTAGCAGATTCCAAACTGCACCACTTTAAATTAAAGCAGAAGCAATTAAGCTAAACTGCAAAGTTAATCCAAAAATATAATTAGCATCCGGAAGAAGATACCTTATAAGCAAGAGACGTTAACAAATGACACACTAAAATTTTATAAGGAGAGCAGTGTTATATTGGCCAGGAAGTAACTGCAGCAGAATTGCATGGTTCTATGTAAGTACTGAGATACATAATGGTGGTTTCTTTTTATATTAAAACAAACTATTTGACCTAGTATATTTTGTCCCACTTATATGTCCAAATAGTTCTGGATCATTGGAAATGTATTTTTTCTTTTTTCTTTTTTTATTATTTTCTATATTCTTTGTTTACATTCCAAATGATTTCCCCTTACCCAGTTCCCCTCTCCCCATAAGTCCCATAAGCCCTCTTACCTCTACCCATTCCCCAGTCACCCTCCTCCCCTTTATCTATCATGGTACTCCCCTATAATACTGCATCAAGCCTTTCCAGGACCAGGGCCCTCTCCTTCCTTCTTGGGAATCATTTGATATATTCATTGTGTCTTGAGTATTCAGAGCTTCTGGGCTAATATCCACTTATCCATGGTGATTGCATTCCATGTGTATTCTTTTGTGATTGGGTTACCTCATTTAGGATGATATTTTCCAGTTCCAACCATTTGCCTAAAAATGAACAATTTCATGAATTCATTGTTTTTAATTGCTGAGTAGTATTCCATTGTGTAAGTATACCACATTTTTTGTATCCATTCCTCCATTGAGGAACATCTGGGAAATGTATTTTTAAATGTAGATACCCTAGGTTACTGATTTCATGGCGAATCTATTATAAAACAGGCTGCTTAAATAGTATGAGGAGGATTAAGTATCAATAGAATACAGAGAATGAAAAGAGGATTGAGAATAATCAAGTGGTAATGGGGGGGGAAGAAAAGGAAGATGAGAAGAAAATGAAAATAAAAGGAATGTCAGCAGTCACAGCAAGAATGGTGAGAATGTAATTATGGAATCTAAAGGTTTGAAACATACTTTTAAATTAATTAAAATGCATTTATCCAGCACTTACTGTACTTAAAACCAAAGAGCATAAGTTTGAATGACAGAAATATAATTATCATGTAAAATCATACTTTCTAGTACCTATGAGCTGGCTCAGCAGGTAAAGGGGCTTGCTGATAAATCTGAACAACCTGAGTTTGATTTCCAGGACCCAGTTGATGAAAATAGATAACCGACTCCTGCTAGTTTCATTTACCTTCTATATTTGTGTTGTACACACACAAACATGAACACAGACACAGAGACACAAACACAGAGAGAGTTTCAGACAGAGGGAAAGAGATTTATAAGAATAAGTATAATTAATAATGAAATATCCAAATGTACATGCAACATTTAAATCTTCTGACCTCTTTCATCAACTCAAAAACTGAAAATAATGAGTATAATGAATTTCCAAAGTCTATAAAACATAGAGTTGTAGGTATATATTAAGTATATTGAGTATGTTAGTCTATAGATTTCATTGCTTTGGAGTTCATTGCTTTGGAGTTCATGATAAAATTTTCCACATTAATTTCATTCTGTGTTGATTATTATATATTAAGCATATATCAAATTTAATATAATTCTGCTAATATAAAATATGAATTTCCATTGTTGGACAATATAATATTATTATGCTATGGATATATTTTTTATATTTCTTTTTAACTTAAGATTTTATTCATAAGAGTTCCACAAATGTATATGATATATGTTGACCTAATATACCTCTCAGTATCTTCCCTCCAATTAATCTCATACCATCCAATAGTTACCCTCCAGACTTCATGTATTATGGTTTTTTTTGAGTAAGTTCTTTTATTGTTATGTATGTGCACTGGTATGAGACCATACAGTAGAGAACATGTAATATATACAGGATTATATTACTAAAGAAATCTGACTCTAATTTCTCTATCAGGAAATAACAGTAATTCCTCAGTTTAAGGGTAGGGATTGGTTCAAGAATTTTGGCAGATTCGATCTTATCTGAGTCTTGTACTAATAGTGATACTGTTGTGAGTTTACAGGGACTAAAACTAGGTCAAAGATGAAGATAAGGAAAGATGAAATAATTCTTTTTGAGAAAACAAAACTTGGTGCTGTAGACTACAACTACACAACTTTTTTGCTGTCTTTATCCAGAGACTGGTGGGTTTGGATATTATGTCTAAACTTCTATAAATGAAGGAATCTGGAAACTTAATTTTTATAGACAATCTAAAATCAACATAAACATCAAATGTTCTTTGTATTAACCCTATCTTCTAATACATATGCAGGTAAATTTCTCCTTTGTTCTCTATCCAAAACTCAACACTTTTAGGTTTAGTGTTTATCACATCACTGTAATTATGTTTCTCCCACTAGATTTTTAATATCTCTAGGGAAGTCAAATCTGAGGTTCTATTTTAGTTTATATCTCAAGGGTCTACCAGATAACTCTGTAAATTGATGAATAATAAGATATCCATCAGTAGGAATTAGTTTAATTAACCCGTCACTAGTCATTTCCAGAGATTAGAAAGTGGCCCAGGGGATGAAAGTGCACCACTAAAGAGCTTTTGATGGGTGAAAGAGAGGAAATGAGAGGATAATGGAAAGAGCTTTCAACTGGAAAACAGGAGAACTAGTTTCCTGCTTTTTCTCTGACACATGCCAGCTGCATAATTTTGACTTCTCTAAATATGAGGTTTCTAATTTGTTTATCCATTACATGCAGAGGGGTTGCTGGAAAAAACATGCTGCACAAATATCATGAGTTTGAAGTTCAAAGGTGTGGTTGAGATAAAAAGATTATTACAGTTTTAAATTAATATGAATAAATGAAGATGTGGATAACTCACATTAATACTTGTAAGTTTTATAGATGAAGTAAAAAATGTTGACAAAATTTGTCATACATAATCTGATGTGATTAATCAATACCAATCTCCCTTTTCAGTTAATCATCTTAGCAATTCACATTATTATGTCACACAGTAGAGACTTAATGCTGGAGGAATTTGAACATCTGGTTTGTTTGGTAAGTTTTCTGCATTGTAATGTTTTCAGAGCCCTACCTCTAAACTCTGAGGAAAAAAGTGATAGTAAATGCTGGTGAGGTTGTCTAGAAATGGAAAATTTAATTTGCTACTAATAGAGTTAAATACAGGTATGGCTACTATGGAAATATGAGTAGATATACTTTCATAACTAGAAAACAAATATGTTATGTGAGTCTGCTGTACCACTCCTGTGCATGTACCCAAATATAACTATACCTTAATATAGAGATAGTTGTTGATCCATATTCCCTGGTACTTTATAACAGTTGTGGAATAAAAGCCACATAGATCCCTTAGATGATAAATATATATTGAGAATATTGTTACTATATGCACAGAGATTTTATGTTGCAGTAAAGAAAAGTGTTCTCAGATGTCATAGGCCATAAGATAAATAATCAAACATTATTAATTTGTTAAATCATCATGCTGTCAAACTGTCTTCTAAATGCATATATTTAAACTGAAAGATCTGGAATATTATCAACCTTAGTCAAAATGGATTTGTTTAGAAGAGGTAGAAGTAAACAAAAAGATATTTAATTGGGAAGGTAAGGCTGCCAACTTCTCTCCAGTGACTGAGTAGGCGGGTACAACCAGGAGCATAGGGAACACAGGAGTGGCAGAGCAGCTGGGACAGAGTCCATCTGGGCTCCACCTGCACCCAGGAGCTGGGCAGTGCCACAGCACTCTGTGCATAGATCTTGCAAAGGAAGAACTGCTCTGCAGGGAGTGATTTGATTCCCAGGTTTAGAGGTGAGGCCTCCATCTTCTCTTCAGCAACTAAAAAGCAGATACAGCCAGGAGCATAGGGCACACAGAAGTGGCAGAGCAGCTGGAACAGGGTCCATCAAGGCTGCACCTGTACCCAGGAGCTGGGCAGCAGCACAACACTCTGTTCCAGGGGAGAGCTGGTCACCCAGGGGTGCTGAGACAGGCTTGTAGGCCCACAGGAGGGATAAGCACCAACCAGAGACAGCAGAACCAACTAACACCAGATATAACCAGATGGCAAAAGGCAAATGTACGAACATTACCAACACAAATCAAGGCAAAATGGCACCATCTGAACCCAATTCTCCCACAACAGCAAGTCTTGGATACCCCAACACACTGGAAAAGCAAGATTTGGATTTAAAATCACAGCTCATGATGCTAATAGAGGGCTTCAAGAAGGACACAAATAACTCCCTTAAAGAGATACAGGAGAACACAGGTAAACAGGTAGAAGCCCTTAAAGAATTACAGGAAAGGACAAAAAAAAAAAAAAAAAAAAAAAAAACAGGTGAAAGAATTGAACAAAACCATCCAGGATCTAAAAATGGAGGTAGAAACAATAAAGTAATCACAAAGGGAAACAACTCTGGACATAGAAAACCTAGGAAAGAAGTCAGGAGTCTTGGATGCAAGCACCAACAACTGAATATAAGAGATAGAAGAGAGAATCTCAGATGCAGAAGATACCAAAGAAAGCATTGACACAATAGTCAAAGAAAATGCAAAATGCAAAAAGCTCCTGACCCAAAACATCCAGGAAATCCAGAACAAAATGAGAAGACCAAGATTTCCAACTTAAAGGACCAGTAAATGTCTTCAAAATTATAGAGGAAATCTTCCCTAATTTAAAGAGATGTCCATGAACTCACAAGAAGCCTACAGAATTCCAAATAGACTGGACTAGAAGAGAAATTCTTCCTGTCACATTATAATTAAAACATCAAATGCACTAAAGAAGGAAATAATATTAAAAGCAGTAAGAGAAATGTCAAGTAACTTATGAAGGCAGAGCTATCAGAGTTACACCAGACTTCTCACCAGAAACTATGGAAGCCAGAAGGTCCTGTGTAGTTGTCATACTGACCCTAAGGGAACACAAATGCCAACCCAGGATACTATACCCAGCAACAGTTTCAATTACCATAGATGAAGAAACCAAGCTATTCCAAGCAAAAACAAATTTGCACAATATCTTTACACATATCCAGCCTTTCAAAGTATAATGAATGGAAAACACCCACAAAAGGAGGGAAACTACACACTAGAAAAGCAACAAATTAATCTTTTTTAACAAACCAAGAAGAAGAGAGCCACACAAATGTATGTCCACCTCTATTAACAAAAATAACAAGAAGCAACAATCACTTCTCCTTAATATCTCCCAATATCAATGGTTTAAATTCTTCAAAAAAAGACATAGACAAACACACTTGATATATAAACAGGATTCAACATTTTGCTGCATAGAGGAAATGAACCTCAGTGTCAAAGACAGATACTACCTCAGAGAAAAACTGGAAAACTGTAGAGAGCCTTATTGGGGTGCCATACCACCTGGCAGGAAGTTGGCAATGACCAAGTTGAAGTTCCTCTCCTAGCCTTTGACCAGGAATTTCTGTGTTAGCCAGAATCCCCTCCACCTAAGGTGGAGTGCTCAGACAAAGGGGAAGTCCATTGTTCTTCAAGGTCCTACAGTTTCCTGAGAGGCACTAGCAACCTGCTGAGCAACCTGAAAGGTTCTGTGGACCAAATTCCAGCCTTTGGAGGAAGGGTTCTTCACACACACACACACACCATCCCCCGCCTATATAGTTTGAGACTCCCATTAAACTTTGAGTCTTGATTAGAAAAACTTTTGTCTTGGTTCCATATTTCTCTTGCAAGCCTATTCTATTTCATCCCCAGGATTCTTTCCAGGTGACCCATTAGATGTAACAGATTGACAGTTACAGATTGACTCTGGAACACTTGGCCAGACATGGGATATTCACCTGAGGTGATCCTGTCTTGGCAAAGCTTTGAAGAAAAGGGAAAAGGATGGTACCCTGCATGGTGAGCAACTACAAGAGTTAAATACTAGCGCTAATCCAAATTTTCATCTTTTTGAAGCTGTTGTTGTAGGTTCAGAAGGATAAGGGCTAAGTGGGACAGTGTCAACCCAATGCTGAACTCACTTAGGGTCTGACAGTGGAAAATGGGATAGGAACTTCTAAACAGACATTTGTCTGAAGCCTTCAAGAGCTGCTTCAGGTGAAAGGAGTAGGGTTTGAAGGACAATGGTTAGAAGTTTGGTTTTTTGTTTTTGTTTTTGTTTTGTTTTTGTTTTTTGTTTTTTGTTTTTTGTTTTTTGTTTTTTTGTTTTTTTGTTTTTTTTTTTTTTTTTTTTTTTTTTTTTTTTTTTTTTTTTTTAGATCACCTAGATTCTTGTTGCCCATGATTCTGAGAAAAAAGAACTTTAGATAAGAGAACCTCGAAAGAAATTGGAAAGGTGTTAAGAGATACCAAGGCAGATAATACTACCCTTTGCCTCTGGACACTTATAAAAGATGTTATTGATGAAGAGAACTTGCAGGCATCAGAGAGCACACAGGGAGAACTTGAGGAATCTCAAGAAGGAAGCCTGCCAGAGAGAACTTTCTCAGAAAAGGTTCCTCTCAACCCTAAATTAGAAAGATATAGAGATACTACTAATGAGCTAACATTAAAGGAGAAAGCACATTCAGACAAAGGAGCTGCAAAATATTATGGTGAGATTTGGCCTTCTAGTGCACCTTCTGCTCTGCCTATGGCTTTTACTGTACTAGATGATACCCAGATGGAGATGTAACTACATAAATTGGAGTTTGAAATTAAGTTGCAGAAATTGACTAATGAAATACAAGAGTTAAAGGGTATCAAGTGAAGGAAGGAGCAATGATCCTGAGATGCACCAATTGCCACTAGAAAGAGCTGTAAGTCAGGCTCAGGGGAAAAGTCAGGATACATCTAACCTGCTGGCTTTCCCTGTCATTTAGATCATAGATCAGCAGAATAGAGTTAGACAATATCAGGGCTTGGAGTTCAAAGTGATAAAAGAATTAAAGACAGCTGTGGCACAGTATGGCCGTACCATTCCTTTTACACAAGCTTTATTGGATGCTATGATGGAGTCAAATTTAACCCCACAAGGTTGGAATACTCTATGTAAGGCTACTTTGTCAGGAGGAGAGTTCTTGCTTTGGAGTTCTGAATGGCATGAAACTAGTATGAGAACTGCTGTGATGAATGCTCAGGCATGTAATCTATATTGGGATACTAACATACTACTAGGAGAAGGTCAATATGAAGGCAATGCTAATCAGATTGGGTTTCCTGCTAGTGAGTAGGAACAGGTTGCAATGGCTGCCCACCTCCAATGGGATCAATTACTGACTAAAAGAGATCTCAGTGGAAGTTTAACTAGCATTAGACAGGTTCCTGATGAACTAACCAGAGGGCACACAGACAGTATCCAAATCAGCAAAATCAGAAGTGAAAAGGGGGCCATAACAATTGATACTGAAGATATCAAAACAAAAATCATCAGATCTTACTACAAAAGCCTATACTCAATAAAACTGGAAAATCTAGATGAAATAGACAATTTTCTAGGCAGATGCCATGTACCAAAGTTAAATCAGGATCAGATAAATGGTCTAAATAATCTCATAACCCCTAAAGAAATAGAAACAAGCTTTAATAGTCTCATAATGGAAAGAATCCCAGTACCCAATGGGTTTAATGTAGAGGTCTATCAGGCCTTCAAAGAAGACCTAATACCAATATTCTTCAAACTATTCCACAAAACAGAAACAGAAGGAGCACTACCCAATTCGTTTTATGAAGCCATAGTTACTCTGATATTTAAACCACACAAAGACCCAACAAAGAAAAAGAACTTTAGACCAATTTCCCTTAATTTGAATATCAATGAAAAAATAATTAAATTCTTGCCAATCAAATCCAAAACCACATCAAAATGATCATCCACCATAATCAAGTAGGCTTCATCCCAGGGATGCAGGGATGGTTCAATATACAGAAATACATCAATATAATCAACTATATAAACAAATTCAAATAGAAAATAACACATGTTTTTTCATTAGATGCTGAGAAGTCATTTGACAAAATCCAACACCTCTTCATGATAAAAGTATTGGAAATATCAGGAATTCAAGGCCCATACCTAAGCATAGTAAATGAAATATATAGCAAACCAGGAGCCAACAGTCAACATCAAACTAAATGGAGAGAAACTTGAAGCAATCCCACTGAAATCAGGGACTAGACAAGGCTGTCTGCGCTCTCCCTACCTGTTCAATATAGTACTCAAATTCCAAGCCAGAGAAATTAGACAACAAAAGGAGGTCAAAGGGTTTCAAATTGGAAAGGAAGAATTCGAAGTATCACTATGGTATGATAGTATACTTAAGTTACCCCAAAAATTCCACCAGAAAACTCCTAATCCTCATAAACAACTTCAGCAATATGGCTGGATATAAAATTAACTGAAACAAACCAGTAACCTTCCTATACTCAAAGGATAAAGAGGCTGAAAAAGAAATTAGGGAAATGACACCCTTTACAATAGTAACTCTAACCAAGCAAGTGAAAGATTTGTATTACAAAATCTTCAAGTCTCTGAAGAAAGAAATTGAAGATCTCAGAAGATAGAAAGATCTCCCATGCTCATAGGTTAGCAGTGCTAATATAGTAAAAATGGCCATCTTACCTAAAGACATCTACAAATTCAATGCAATCCCCATCAAAATTCCAACTCAACTCTTCATATACTTAGAAAGAGCAATTTCTAAATTTACCTGGAATAACAAAAACCAAGGGTAGCAAAAACTGTTCTCATAATAAAAGAACTTCTGATTCAATCATCATCCCTGATCTCAACTTATACTACAGAGCAACAGTGATAAAAACTGAATGGTTTTGGTACAGTGACAGGCAGGTAGATCAATAGAATAGAATTGAAGACCCAGAAATGAACCCAAACACCTATGGTCACTTGATCTCTGAAAAAGTATCCAAAGGGGAAAAAACAGCATTTTCAAGAAATGGAGATGGGTCAACTGCCAGTCAACATGTAGAAAGATACAAATTGTTCTATTATCTCCCTGTACAAAACTCAAGTCTAAGTGGGTCAAGGACCTAAACATAAAACCAGATATACTGAATCTAATAGAAGAGAAAGTGGGGAAGAACCTGGAGCACATGGGCACAGGGAAAATTTCCTGAATAGAACACCAATAGTTTATGCTCTAAGATCAAGAATTGACAAGTGGGACCTCATAAAATTCCAAAGCTTCTGTAAGGCAAAGGATAATGTCTGGAGGACAAAATAACAACCAAATGACTGGGAAAAGATCTTTACCAATCCTACATCTGATAGAGGGTTAATATCCAATATATATATATATATATATATATATATAATATATATATATATATATATATATATATATATATATATATATATATATATATATATATATATATAAAGAACTCAAGAAGTGAGATTCCAGAGAACTAAATAATCTTATTAAATATATGGTATAGAGCTAAAGAGAGAACATCATTAATCATTAGGGAAATGCAAATCAAAACAAATGTGAGATTTCACCTCACAGCAGTCAGAATGGCTAAGGTCAAAAACTCAGGAGACAGCAGGTCTTGGCAAGGATGTGGAGAAAGAGGAACACTCCTCCACTGCTGGTGGGATTGCAAGATGGTGCAACCACTCTGGAAATCAGTCTGGCGGTTCCTCAGAAAACTGGGTATGTCACTTCCTGAGGACCCTGTTATACCACTACTGCGCATATATCCAGAGGATTCTTTAGCATGCAATAAGGACACATGCTCCACTATGTTCATAGCAGTCCTATTTGTAGTAGCCAGAAGCTGGAAAGAACCTAGATGTTCTTCAACGGAGGAATGGATACAAAAAATGTGGTATATTTACACAATGGAGTACTATTCAGCCATTAGAAACAATGAATTCATGAAATTCTTAGACAAATGGATGGAGCTGGAGAATATCATACTAAGTGAGGTAACCCAGTCTCAAAAGATCAATCATGGTATGTACTCACTGATAAGTGGATATTAGCGTAGAAACTTTGAATACCCAGGACATAATCCACAAATTAAATGATGTCTAAAAAGAATGGAGGAGTGGTCCCTGGTTCTGTAAAGACTCGGTGCAAGAGTTTAGGGGAATTCCAGAACAGGGAAGTGGGAAGGGGTGGGTGGAAGAATAGGGGGATGGAAGAGGGCTTATGGGACTTGCAGGGAGTGGGGACCCAGAAAAGGGGAAATCATTTGCAATGTAAATAAAAAAATAAAATTAAATTAAAAAAAAAAGATCTGCAAGATGGTGCCACTATTGAGATATATTGAGATAAGGTATGAGGGGTCACGAGGCAGCACTCCTATATACCTTCTGCTTCAGTTCTTTCCTCTAGATTCCTGCATTGCTTCTGTTTGGGCCCTGACATTCCTCAGTAGTTAACAGGTAACAAGGGGTATATTGTGAAGTGTAACCTGTCTTCTGTAAGTTGCTTTTTATCAGTATTTTATCATAGCAACAGTAATAAATTAAGACACTTTCTAATATATATATATATATATATATATATATATATATATATATATATATATATATATATATATATATATGGTATAGCGCTAAACAGAGAATTCTCAACTGAGGAGTACCTCTATGAGCATGCCAGTCTCATTCAAGTCAGTTCTTCAGCTCTTAGTTACTTCTGCCTGGACACACTTTAATAGATATAGGCAGAGTTGTGTTTCACTGATCTAACAACTTCTCAATCCAACCAAATTGATATCGAATGCTAAACATGACAGAGATGGTGTTTATTTTTGCTTCATTTCAGGGGATAGATTTAAAAATATAGTAATTATTCTTTCTCAAGAAATAGGATTATCATTTCTGACTTCCACGTGTTCCATAAACACTGTCTATTATATTATACAACTTCATATACAGTTTTATTTTTGGCAACTGAAGCTACATATATTAAACTAGCCAAAGTAAAAAATTTTAAATGTAAAATTCTAGACTCAAAGAAGTTTTAAGGATAATGACACTGTTAGAAATCCAAAAGTAGCTAAAGTCACATTAAAATGTACAATTCTTCCTCACGTTTTATTCAGTTTTAATTTTATTTTACCTTGCTTAGTAAATTACTTAAATGAACAAAGTACAGAAATTAATATGGCTTTCTATATTTTCATACATTATTATATCATGGTTAGAACATATGAGTATATCTTATTAACTTCTCTAAAACTTTCCTCACATGTAAACTGGGACTGGCTACTGCTTCAATGTGTTTAAGTTAATTTTGTAATTTTTTTTAGATATGTGCTTTATTTACATTTCAAATGTTATCCCTTTTCCTTTTTACCCCTCCAAAAACTCCATCCCATCACCCTTCCCCTGCTTACCAATTCCCCTTCCCACTTTCCTGACCTGGCATTCCCCTTCACTGTGGCATTGATCCTTCACATGAACAATGGCCTCTCTTCTCATTGATGTGTGTTACTCATCCTCTGTAACATACATAGCTGGAGCCATGGGTCCCTCCATGTGTACTCTTTGGTTGGTGATTTAGTCCCTGGGAACTCTGGGGGTACTGGTTGGTACATATTATTGTTCCTCCTATGAGGCTTCAAACCTCTTCAGCTCCTTGGGTGCTTTCTCTAGCTCCTCTATTAAGAACCCTATGCTCAGTCCATTGGTTGGCTGTGAGCCATGGGGTATTTCAATTCCCCTTCTTAGAAGGACTGAAGTATCCACACTTTAGTGTTCATTGTTCTTGAGCTTTATGTGGTCTGTGAATTGTATCTTGGGGTATTCTGTGCTTTTGGGATAATTTCCACACATCAGTGAATGCATACCATGTTTTTTTTTTTTTTTTTTTTTGTGATTGGGTTACCTCACTCGGGATAATATTTTCTATTTCCATTCATTTGCCTCATGAATTCATGGTTTTTAAGAGCTGAATAGTACTCTATTGTATATATATACCACATTTTCTGTATACATTCCTCTGTTGAGGGACATCTGGGTTCTTTCCAGCTTCTGAAGGTTATAATAAGGCTGTTATGAACATAGTGGAGCAAGTGTCCTTGTTACCCATTAGAGTATCTTCTGGGTATATGCCCAGGAGTGGTATAACTGGGCTCTCAAGTATGTCCTATTTTCTGATGCACTGCCAGACTGATTTCCAGAATGGTTGTACCAGTTTGCAATCCCACCAACAATGGAGGAGTTTTCCTTTCTCTCTACATCCTCTCCAGCATCTGATGTCCCCTGAGTGTTTGGTATTAGCAATTCTTACCGGTGTGAGGTGATATCTCAGGGTTGTTTTGATTTGCATTTCCCTGATGATTAAGGATGTTGAACATTTCTTTAGGTGCTTCTCAGCCATTCGATATTCCTCAGATGAGAATTCTTTGTTTAGCTCTGTACCCATTTTTTAGGTGTGTTTTCTCTCTATATATTTTTATTCAAAATATTCTTTATTTACATTTCAAATGATTTCCCCTTTCCTTGATCTCCCCTCCCCGTGAGTCCCACAAGCCCTCTTCCCTCACTCTGTTCAACCATCCACCCCTTCCCACTTCCCTGTTCTGGTATTCCCCTACACTGCTGCACTGAACCTTTCCAGGACGAGGGTCTTCTCCTTCCTTCTTCTTAGACATCATTTGATATGTGAATTGTGTCTTGGGTATTCCAAGCTTCTAGGCTAATATCCGCTTATCAGTGAGTGCATACCATGAGTGTTCTTTTGAGACTGTGTTACCTCATTTAAGATGATGTTCTTGAGCTCCATCCATTTGTCTAATAATTTCATGAATTCATTGTTCCTAATGGCTGAATAGTACTGCATTGTGAATATATACTACATTTTTTTATCCGTTTCTCCGTTGAGGGACATCTGGGTTCTTTCCAGCTTCTGGCTATTATAAATAGGGCTGCTATAAACATAGTGGAGCAGGTATCTTTATTACATGCTGGGGAATCCTCTGGGTATATGCCCAGGAGTGGTATAGCAGGGTCCTCCAGAAGTGACGTGGCCAGTTTTCTGTGGAACCGCCAGACTGATTTCCAGAGTGGTTGTACCAGCTTGCAATCCCAGCAGCAGTGGAGGAGTGTTCCTCTTTCTCCACATCCTCACCAACACCTGCTGTCTCCTAAGTTTTTAACCTTAGCCATTCTGACTGGTGTGTGGTGAAATCTCAGGGTTATTTTGATTTGCATTTCCCTAATGACTAATGATGTTGAACATTTATTGAGGTGCTTCTCAGCCATCCAAAGTTCTTCAGGTGCAAATTCTTTGTTTAGCTCTGTACCCCATTTTTAATAGGGTTATTTGATTTTCTGGGGTTCTAACTTCTTGAGTTCTTTCTATATATTCGATATTAGCTCTCTGTCAGATGTAGGGTTGGTGAAGATCTTTTCCCAATTTGTTGGTTGCTTGTACCCCATTTTTAATAGGGTTGTTTGTTTCTCTGAAGTCTAACTTCTTGAGTTCTTTGTATATATTGGATATTAGCCCTTTGTCAGATGTCGAATTCATGAAGATATTTTCCCAATCTTTTGGTTGCCATTTTGTCCTATTGATAGTGTCCTTTGGTTTTTATGGAAACATGTTCATGTAAGAACAATATATGCTATATGAGTAACATGTATCAGACTACCCTTAATCCATATTGATAACAATGCTATTCTGAAATCAAGTTCCCTCTGCTTATCATGTTTGCCTGCTTAGTCCTCTTTACCTAACCAACAAACCCCAGTGTTAAAGGGGAAATAGTAATATATGGTGTTAATTTCTTTGGAAATGAAAATGAAAGTGCTTTTATTTTATTTCCAAACAAACAAGCCTAGAAGGGAGCACCTCAAAAATCAGTGCTACAAAAGCATTGGGAAGTTCAAAGCATATCAATCCTATCCCTTTGTGCAGATAAGAGATTGGGTGAATTAAGTCTGCCCTTCTACACTGATTTCTGAAATAGTTATGCTTTCTGGATTCCTTCTTCATTTGATACAGCATTTCTCTGTTACTCTACCATCTACTTGTCCTTAGGCCAATCTTTGTAAATCTTCTACAGTTCTGTGGCTCCATGTTTTGTTTTGTTTTTCAATTTTTTTTGTAACTACTAAAATCAACCATTTTTCTACAAGCCACTGAAAATAATGAGTAGTTCCTTTGCAGATATTTAATTAAATTTTTCTAAGAAGCAAACCAAAGTTCCTTGCTCTTAATAAGCTACTTTGAATCTGTTATATAGATGGTGTATTATCTTCTATCCATGGGAAAGGGAATATAACAGTGTAAAATGAAGGAATAGAAGAAAAGGCAATAGTCACATTTTCATTGTGATATGTTATGATATTTGCTTCTACAAAGTGTTTCTAATTGATTATGATATTTGATTTGTAAATTTATAGTGATGAGCAATATACTAGAAGTATAGTGAGTAGAAAATTTGTTAATTTTTATAGTCTTTGACATTCAGTATAGGCATTCATTTATATTATCTGATACATGGGTAGTATTAACTTAAGAGAAATCACTTATGCTGTCACTATTTGGTCACCAAATAATTCTTCTATTTTTTGACTGTGGTATGTTCATTTGGACTACTGCATTCATACTATTGATACCAAATATGCACCTTGCTTATGGATATTCATTTTTCATCATGTTTAGGAAAATTTCAGCCATTATTTCTTTTTTTTACTGCTTACCCATTTTCTCAGCTGAACAAAAAGTTACTCATCAAGAATAAGTTATAAAGACCTGTTTCCATTCTTTCTGTTGGCCTTCGGGGCTTTAGTCCTTTTCCATCACTCAATACTGGAGCAAGTTCCCCTCTCCCTCCCCACCCTACCATCCATTTTCCCTCTAAGGTCTCTCCCCTGTGATTGCTTTCTTCCCCCCCCCCACCCCCAATTGGGACTGAGGCATCCTCACTTAAACCCTTCAGCTTGTTAAACTTTTTGAGTTCTTTGGACTGTTATCTCGGATATTCTGTACATTTGTTTTAGGCTAAAACCCACTTATTAGTGAGTACACACCATGCATGTCCTTTTGGGTCTGAGTTACCTCACTCAGGATAATATTTTCTAGTTCCATCCATTTGCTTGCAAAACTCAGGATGTCCTTGTCCTTAATAACTAAGTAGTATTCCATTGTGTAAATGAACCATATTTTCTGAATCCATCCTTCTGTTTTCAGTCATCTGCCAAAAAAAGCTGAAGGAGGACCAGCTGTCTCAATTAACCTGGACCCCCAAGATCTATCAAAAACTGGACCACCAATCAAGCAGCATACCCCAGCTGTTAGGAGGCCCCCAACACATATACAGTAAAGGACTGCTAGGTCTGTGTTCATTCAGAAATGATGCACCTAACCCTCAAGATACCAGAGTTCCCAGGGAGTTTAGAGGCCAGGTGGGGTGCAGTTGTGTGATGGGAACATCCTCATGGAGACAGGGGTTGTAGAGGAGGTTTGGGATAATGGTATGTGGAACAGTTGGATGGTGGGCTAGAGAATAATATCTGGAATGTAACAAATAAATAAAATAAAGTAAATAAAATGGGTAGGCTAAGGAAAAAAAACAAAACAAAGATAGTAAAACAAATAAATGAAAATCTGCATCCCTAAAAAATAAAAATAGGATATTTATTTACACAGAGATGATAATCAATTCTTGTACTTAATCTTTGACTCTAAACTGAACTCTTAAGTTAGTTTTTAAGACACTGAAGATTGTCATCACCTCTTGTCTATCAAAGTGCAAACCAGGGGAAATGACACTGTCTGGCAGCTTGCAGGAGATAGAAGATTTCATAGCCTTCTCCAGATCTGCTAAAACAGAATTATATCTTTAAAAAAAAAAGCTTAAGTAATTAGTATATACATCATGGAAAAGAGATAGGAAGCACAAAATATAGAGCCCTTCTAAATCCTAAAATTATGCTTAGTGTAGTCTAGCCATAGTAGTTCAATAAAACAGGAAATGTCTCTTCAAGGATCCATCCCCAAATATGAAGATTTTTAGATGCACTATAAACTTTATTTCATCCCAGGGAGCTGGGCAACGATGCAGATAGTAAACAAACAAACAAACAACTATCACATAACAACCACAAAGAAAAACAAACAAACAAAAAAGAACAGAACAATATTCTGAAACTGGCATCTCTACCCTAAAAGGATTTCTAAAGCAGCTGTAGCAACTGCACAGCTTTATATTTTCCTGGTAATTCCTAGGCATCTAGATTATGCCAGGCTTTGTCAATGCACTGAAACAGCTCAAAAAGGCAACCATTCTTTAAACAGCTTTTGTCTTTCAGACCCTGAAAGATATGAGTTTTCATTGTCTTTCAACTTAGAAAGAAGCTAAGCAAAAATTTTCTTTTCACTTGTTGCATACCAAATCAGAGATGAAGCTAAGTGAGTATAAACTATAATTTGTTCTCAATGACCTCAAACTTGGCTGTTTCTATTGTTAGAATTTCTTGTGATATTAGCACCTTGATTCAAGCATGAGAGAGATTTCTTGCTTATGGCAAAAGATAAAAAAAATTGTGTTATCTTTTGCATCCCAGAGAACTCCCTGGGTATATATTTTGCATACATCATACCGAGATGGCAAAAGTGATTGTGGTGAGTAACACAATTCTCATTCACTCAGGGTTTGTAGCTTATTACACATATCTCTCAGAGGCAGGATCTATTTACCTGGATTCTGCATTTATCACAAAAACTTGTAAGTATGCATGTATGTATGTATGTATGCATGTATTATCATTTTTATTACTATTATTATTTGACAGTATCTACATACTTAAGAGAAGAGAATTTTGCAACTTGCTATTACCTTTTATTTTTCATTTTTGGGGTAGTGTTGAAGAATAATTCAACTAATAACCTTGGTCATGCCATATAGACCAGAACTCCAGCCATGAATTATATCACCAGAACTTTTGTTTTTTTCTTTGTTTAAGGGGTGATTTTCTTTATAGTTCAGACTATACTTAAACTTTAATACAGACCCAGGAATCTGTGACCTCATGATTCTTCTTTCTCAGCCTCTGATTTTCTGGGATGACAGACATTCACATATAGGTCCTTTATCTGTGATGTTTTAGTTAAGATGTTTTAATATATAAATTCATAGTTTCTTTTGAAAATGGAATAACTACACATACACATTTCTGAACTGACATCTGAGAAACATTTTTTTTCATTTTTATTTTTATTTATTTATATTTTTTATTTACATTGCAAATGATTTCCCCTTTTCTGGGTCCCCACTCCCCACAAGTCCCATAAGCCCTCTTCCATCCCCCTATTCTTCCATCTACCCCTTCCCACTTCCCTGTTCTGGAATTCCCCTATACTCTTGCACTGAGTCTTTCCAGAACCAGGGGCCACTCCTCCATTCTTTTTGGACATCATTTAATGTGTGGATTATGTCCTGGGTATTCAAAGTTTCTAGGCTAATATCCACTTAGCAGTGAGTGCATACCATGGTTGATCTTTTGAGACTGGGTTACCTCACTTAGTATGATGTTCTCCAGCTCCATCCATTTGTCTAAGAATTTCATGAATTCATTGTTTCTAATGGCTGAATAGTACTCCATTGTGTAAATATACCACATTTTTTGTATCCATTCCTCCGTTGAAGAACATCTAGGTTCCTTCCAGCTTCTGGCTATTACAAATAGGGCTGCTATGAACATAGTGGAGCATGTGTCCTTATTGCATGCTGAAGAATCCTCTGGATATATGCCCAGTAGTGGTATAACAGGGTCCTCAGGAAGTGACATACCCAGTTTTCTGAGGAACCACCAGACTGATTTCCAAAGTGGTTGCACCATCTTGCAATCCCACCAGCAGTGGAGGAGTGTTCCTCTTTCTCCACATCCTCGCCAACACCTGCTGTCTCCTGAGTTTTTGACCTTAACCATTCTGACTGGTGTGAGGTGAAATCTCAGGGTTGTTTTGATTTGCATTTCCCTAATGATTAATGATGTTAAACATATCTTAAGGTGTTTCTCAGGTCTCCGAAGTTCTTCATGTGAAAATTCTTTGTTTAGCTCCGTACCCCACTTTTTAATGGGGTTATTTGGATCTCTGGGTTCTACTTTCTTGAGGTCTTTGTATATATTAGATATTAGCCCTCTGTCGGATTTAGGGTTGGTGAAGATTCTTTCCCAGTCTGTTGGTTGACGTTTTGTCCTTTTGACGGTGTCCTTTGCCTTACAGAAACTTTGTAGTTTTATGAGGTCCCATTTGTCAATTCTTGATCTTAGAGCATAAGCTATTGGTGTTCTATTCAGGAACTTTTCCCCTGTGCCCATGTCCTCCAGGGTCTTGCCCAGTTTTTTTTCAATTAGTTTCAGTGTGTCAGGTTTTATGTGGAGGTCCTTGATCCATTTGGAGTTGAGCTTGGTACAAGGAGATAAGAATGGATCGATGCGCATTCTTCTGCATGCTGACCTCCAATTGAACCAGCACCATTTGTTGAAAAGACTATCTTTTTTCCACTGGATGCTTTCAGCCCCTTTGTCGAAGACCAAGTAACCATAGGTGTGTTGGTTCATTTCTGGGTCTTCAATCCTATTCCATTGATCCGCTTGCCTGATATTGTACCAATACCATGCAGTTTTTATCACTATTGCTCTGTAGTAGAGTTTAAAGTCTGGGATATTGAATCCCCCTGAAGTTCTTTTACTGTTGAGAATAGTTTTAGCTGTCCTGGGTTTTTTGTTATTCCAGATAAATTTGAGAATTGCTCTTTCTAGCTCTATAAAGAACTGGGTTGGGATTTTTATGGGAATAGCATTGAATCTGTAGATTGCCTTTGGCAAGATGGCCATTTTAACTATATTAATCCTGCCAACCCACGAGCATGGAAGGTTTTTCCATTTTCTGAGATCTTCTTCGATTTCCTTCTTCAGAGCTCTGAAGTTCTTGTCATATAGGTCTTTCACTTGTTTGGTTAGAGTCACCCCAAGATACTTTATGTTGTTTGTAGCTATTGTGAAGGGGGTCATTTCCCTAATTTCTTTCTCAGTCTGCTTATCCTTTGAATATATAAAGGCTATTGATTTGCTTGCGTTGATTTTGTAGCCAGCCACTTTGCTGAAGTTGTTTATCAGCTGTAGGAGTACTCTAGTAGAGTTTTTAGAGTCACTTAAGTATACAATCATATCATCTGCAAATAGTGATAATTTGACTTCTTCCTTTCCAATTTGTATCCCTTTGACTTCCTTCTGTTGTCTAATTGCTCTAGCTAGGACTTCAAGAACTATATTGAAAAGATATGGAGGGAGGGGGCAGCCTTGTCTAGTCCCTGATTTTAGTGGGATTGCTTCAAGTTTCTCTCCATTTAGTTTGATGTTGGCTACCGGTTTGCTGTATATTGCTTTTACTATGTTTAGATATGGGCCTTGAATTCCTGTCCTTTCCAAGACTTTTAGCATGAAAGGATGCTGAATTTTGTCAAATGCTATTTCAGCATCTAATGAAATAATCATGTGTTTTTTTCTTTGAGTTTGTTTATGTAGTGGATAGCATTTATGGATTTCCATATACTGAACCATCCCTGCATCCCTGGGATGAAGCCTACTTGATCATGGTGGATGATCGTTTTGATGTGTTCTTGGATTCGGTGGGCAAGAATTTTATTTAGTATTTTTGCATCTATATTCATAAGGGAAATTGGCCTGAAATTCTCTTTCTTAGTTGGGTCTTTGTGTGGCTTTGGTAACAGTAATAGTGATAGTGGCTTCGAAGAAGGAGTTGGGTAGTGTTCGTTCTGTTTCAATTTGGTGGAAGAGTTTGAAGAGTATTGGTGTTAAGTCTTCTTTGAAGGTCTGATAGAATTCTGCACTGAAACCATCTGGTCCTGTGCTTTTTTTGGTTGGAAGCCTATCTATGACCCCTACTATTTCTTTAGGGGTTATGGGTCTGTTTAGATGGTCTATTTGATCCTGGTTTAATTTTGGTAATTGGTATCTGTCTAAGAAAATGTCCATTTCCTCCAGATTCTCCAGTTGTGTTGAGTACAGGTTTTTGTAGTAGGATCTGATGATTTTTTGAATTTCCTCGGTTTCTGTTGTGATATCTCCGTTTTCATTTCTAATTTTGTTAATTTGGATACTTTCTCTGTGCCCTTTGGCTAGTCTGGCTAAGGGTTTATCTATCTTGTTGATTTTTTCAAAGAACCAGCTTTTGGTCTTGTTGATTCTTTGTATGGTTCTCTTGGTTTCTACTTGATTGATTTCAGCCCTGAGTTTGATGATTTCCTGTCTTCTCCTCCTCCTGGGTGAATTAGCTTCTTCTTGTTCCAGGGTTTTCAGTTGTTCCGTTAATCTTCTAGTGGAAGAATTCTCAAATTTCTTTTTGAAGGCACTCAAAGCTATGAGTTTTCCTCTTAGCACTGCTTTCAATGTGTCGCATAGATTTGTGTATGGTGTGCCTTCATTTTCATTAAATTCTAAGAAATCTTTGATTTCTTTCTTTATTTCTTCCTTGACCAAGGTGTCATTGAGTAGAGTATTAGTCAGTTTCCATGTTTATGTGGGCTTTCTGTTGTTTTTACTATTACTAAAGACCACTTTTACTCCATAGTGATCTCTGATAGGAAGCATGGGATTATTTCAATCTTCTTATATTTGTTGAGGTCTGTCTTGTGACCAACTATATGATCTATTTTGGAGAAGGTACCATGAGGTGCTGAGAAAAAGGTATATTCCTTTGCTTTTGGATAAAAAGTTCTATATATATCTGTTAACTCCAATTGGTTCAAAGCTTCAATTAGTTTCATTGTCTCCCTGTTTAGTTTCTGTTTTCCTGATCGGTCCATTGGTGGAGTGTTGAAGTCACCCACAATTATTGTGTTAGGTGCAATGTGTACTTTGAGCTTTAGTAAAGTTTCTTTTATGAATGAGGGTGCCCTTGTATTTGGGGCATAGATGTTCAGGATTGAGACTTCTTCTTGTTGGATTTTTCCTTTGACCAGCAAGTAGTGACCTTCCATGTCTCTTTTGATGACATTAGGTTGAAAGTCAATTTTATCTGAAATTAGAATGACAACTCTGGCTTGTTTCCTGGGACCATTTGCTTGTAGAATTGTCTTCCAGCCTTTTACTCTAAGGTAGTTTTTGTCTTTGACATTGAGGTGTGTTTCCTAGAGATCCTTTTGTGTCATGTGACAGACATTCACATATAGGTCCTTTATCTGTGATGTTTTAGTTAAGATGTTTTAATATATAAATTCATAGTTTCTTTTGAAAATGGAATAACTACACATACACATTTCTGAACTGACATCTGAGAAACATTTTTAATATATGGTTCTCATGAGAAGAAAATATTTTTTCCTTAATTAGAATGAAACTATAAATATATGTCAAATTGACATTCTCATGTAATTAAAAAGGTCAGAAGTGTTGTTTTTCCTCACTTTGACATTTTAAAAACAAAATAATTTTTTTATTTTGTTAAGTCACTTCCTAAGTTGTTTCTAAATCAGCATCATAGTGTCTCCTTCCTAAATATCTGTTTCCTTACCTGATCTGATATTTTTCCTTGCTATTTAGTACCACAACAATAATAAAATATTCAATATTTTAAAAATGTAAACACTTTATATCACTCTCACTCACCCTCTTGTGGTTACTCACTCCCATAATCCAACCCTCCTCTCTTCCCCTTCTCCTTTGAGCAGGTGGGGATCCCCTGTGTATCCCTCAGTCCTGGCACATCAAGTCTCTGCAGGCCTAGGCACATCCTCCACAACTGAAGGCAGACAAAGCAGACAAGATAGAGCATATCCTACATACAGGCAACAGATTTTGTGGCAGCCACAGCTCCAGTTGCTTGGGAAACACATGGAGAGCAAGCTGCACATGTGTTACATAAATGTGGGGAGGCCGAGGTCCAGCTTATGTATGTTCTTTGGTTGGTGTTTCAGATTCTGAGAGCCCCAAGGGTCCATTCTACAGTCCTTCCCCCTATTCTTCTATAAGAGTTGTCAGGCTCCATACACATTTTAGCTCTGGGTATCTTCATCTGTCTAAGTGAGATGCTGGGTGGAACCTATCAGAGGACAGTCATACTAGACTCCTGTCAGCAAGCATATTTGAGTTATATCATTAAGAGTGTCAAGGATTGGTGTTTGTGCATAGGATAAGTCTCAAGATGGGCTGGATATTGCTTGGCCATGCCATCAGTCTCTGCTCCTTCACCTACTCCTATATTTATTGTAGACAAGATAAATTTTGGGTCAAATTTTGTAGGAGAGTTTGTGTCCCTTTTGCTCCACTGTGGCTTCTGCCTGGCTATAGGATGTAGTCTCTTCAGGTTTCATATTACAAAGCTGTGGTTCAAAGCTAGGCTCACCTCATTCACTCGTGGGTGCCTTCCTTATCCCAGGTCTCTGTCTCATCCTGCACATGAGACCCCCACTTCCCCACTCCTGGTGGCATGTTCTCATTCATTCCCATGGGCATCTGATCATCTTTCTGTCCCTCTGATACCCGATTCTGACCACCCCCATTTCCCTCCCCATCCCTTTTCCCTCCCAGTTCCCTCCCTCCATTGCTTCTTATGACTATTTTATTCCTCCTTCTTAGTGAGATTCAAGTGTCCTTACTTGTTTAGCATTTTTGGGTCTATGGAATATAGCATGGGTATTTTGTATTTTATGGCTAATACGTACTTATAGTGAGTACATACTATGAATATCCTTTTGGGACTGGACCACCTAACTCAGTATGATAATCTGAAGTTTCATCCATTGGCCATATCTTAGTAATCAATTTCTTACAAATCTAGATATATAATTTTTCAATTTTATGAAAAGTATGTTTAGTCAATTGATGAGATTACATATGAATTCCTTTTTATTAAATTGCTGACTTGAGTTACAATTTATTTAATATTTAATACTTCATCATTCCTTACTTAAGAATACATTGTGGCTATCAGGGAACAATTTTGTCGTATGATATACTATATTACTTCAAATATTTTTTTTCTCTGATAGGCTTGTATATAAGAGAAAAAAGGGTATTATTTCCTATTGGCATTCATATTTTGGAAACATTACATATTAGTCACAGACTCAAAGCATGATGAATAATAGAGTAGTTTAGTCAGTTAAATTCCTACAATATCATTGAAATGAGCAATTAAAAATAATTATTACATTACCACCCTCAACAGAAGAGTGGATGCAAAAATTGTGGTATATATACACAATGGAGTACTATTCAGCCATTAGAAACAATGAATTTATGAAGTTCTTAGGCAAATGGATGGAGCTGGAGCATATCATACTAAGTGAGGTAACCCAGACTCATAAGATGAATCAGGGTATGTACTCACTAATAAGTGGATATTAACCTAGAAAACTGGAATACCCAAAACATAATCCACACATCAAATGAGGTACAAGAAGAACAGAGGAGTGGACCCTTGTTCTGAAAAGACTCAGTGAAGCAGTATAGAGCAAAATCAGAACAGGGAAGTGGGAAGGGTTGGGTGGGAAAACAGGGGGAGGGAAGGGGACTGATGGGACTTTCTGGGAGTGGGGGTCCAGAAAAGGGGAAATCATTTGAAATGTAAATAAATATATCAATAAATTAAAAAAAACATTTCGAAACAAATAAGTAATTTTATAATTATTAAAGGCTATGATTTATGCAGAAAACATCTTTATTTTGTTAAAATACATGAACATAACCATTTTGCTCATTTTCGTTTCATTTTTCAAGTTCTTTGCATTTTCTTTACAGTATGTAAGTTTATAGAAATTGTAGATTCTCTTTCCAAAATATGTGTAAATTAGCATAAATCACACAAATAAAACTATTTTATTGATTATGATTATTTCTGGTGCTATACAAATGCCTCTGAATGTATAGTAAATAATAATATAAGATTCCATCTTATGAATAGACCTTAACTTCTTTATTTTCTTAATGTTTAGCATTTAGTATATTTCCACTTTTTTGTTATTAGAGCTGCTATTTCAAAGAATGACCTGCATTTGTATTCTTGCCTTTTGAATTAAGTAATTTGTGGAACTTGCTTTTTCTTTGGTTTTTTGGTTTTTGATTTTTTAGAGATAGGGTTTCTCTGTATAGCCCTGGCTGTCCTGGAACTCCCTCTGTAGACCAGGCTGGCCTCAAACTCAGAAATCTACCTGCCTCTGCCTCCCAGAGTGCTGGGATTACAGGCATGTGCCACCACCACCTGGCATTTGTGGAAATTTCTAAAGGCTTAATTATTACATTAAGAATATAAATCACACATATAATAGGCATGTTCTATACAAAATAGTGCCATCATATTATTCTTCACAGAAAGTGGAAGAAAATGCCCCATCTACTGAGAATTTTCTAGTATCTAATAATATTTTAAAATGTTCTTATTTTTAATATTTCACTTTAATTTTTATAATTTGCAATATTTGTTAGACTTTCATATAAGTGCAGATATCATGGTTTTGAAGTCTTTTTATTTTAATTTTCTGTATCATTTAACTTTAAGTGTAATTGCTTTAACAACAAGTGATTGGAATTTGTTTGTGATATAAAAGTTTTATCTTCCCAGACACCAATTTACTAACGCACAGTATTCTTACTTTTTATGTTCTTTTGAAGTTTTAGTGGTTTGTTTGCTTTTTGTTATTCAGAATATGTTAAGTATATGTTGTTTTTATATCCTAATTGAAATGGTGGGAATTCTGACTTATATTTTCTGATATACATATATATTTTTAATTTCTTGGAATCTTTACTGAAATCAGTGTTTTCATGCATGTTAAAATTTTCCATAAAAATGAGGCAGAAGTTACTTTAGTTTCTCTACTGTGTCTTCAAACAGTTTCTGGAATTGGTAAAGAACATATAAAGTTTTGTAATAGATTCTTTAGGCTTTTATTGGTTAGTTTTCTCCAAATATTTTATTTTATGACATTTTAAAGTTATTTTCTTTCATTTTGTTGGTTATTTCATTTCTTTACATTTCAAATGTTATGCCCCTTCCCAGTTTCCCCTCCACAAACCCTCTATCTCCTCCCCGCTGCCTCTATGAAGATGCTCCCCAACCCACCCACTCCTGACTCTTTGCTCTTGCATTTTCCTTACCCTGGGTCATCAAGCCTTCACAGAACCAAGGGGTTCCCCTCCCATTGATGGCCAACTAGGCCAACCTTGGGTAAATATCCTTCTGGAGCCATGGCTCCTTCCAGTGTTTCATCAATTTGTCTGCACCTCAATTAGATACATCTGTATTCCAGCTAGAGGGATAAAAGTTATATATTTCAGCCAGAGGGGTTAAAGTTGTGTGGTCTATCTGCATTCCAGCCAAATACATGATCCCTTGCCAGAGCAGCCATTTGCTGGATTAAAATGCCTCTAAAATCCTAATCTAATTAGGATACCATTTCAAACAATACTTCTCTCATACTCACTGAAGTGCCAAATTCTTTACCTTGATTTATCCTTATAAATGTTTTGATAATATTATTACATATGGGAAATATTTCAATGTGCAAAGTAAAGAATTACAAATATCTCAAAATAATGAAAGTGTATACTTTTATTTTATATTTCATGTTGAATTGCTGAATAAAGTTGGACTTCTGAATTTTGTTGTTTAATTCTGAGCAATATGTGTAGCTTAACTATCATTCCTGGCAAAATGTATGTCATTTAATTTTAGTCTTATGATTATAATTTACTTTCTTTTATCCCTTCCCTTTCCTCCCTCCAATCCCCACTTAAACCTGTCTGTTCTTTTTAATTTCATAGTTTCTGTTTATTGTTAATTGTTTTCACATGCATATAAGTATATACATATGTTAATAAATACAACCTGCTAGGTTCATGTATTACTTCTTAGGCATGTGATTTTTCTGTTAACTGTTAATCCTTTCTTCTATATAATTTGAAATTTTTCACAAAATAAAATTTTTGTTTTACATTTTCATTTTACTAATGTTTTGAATAAATACAGAAGGTATTTAATTTTGCGATTAAATAAAATGCTGTGAAATTCTAGATTGCTTTATCTGTCCATTTATTTAAGTATATTCTATTGTTTTGAAAACTCAGTTTTTGCCTTTTGACTTTATGCTCCTATTTTATTGAGCACAACATCACATATTCCACTGAAGGATTTCATTTCTTCACATATTTTTTTGATCTTTAAAGAAACAAGTTTGAGAAGTGTATATTTTGGTGTGATTAAACAATTCGTGCTCCTTTTTTTGGTATGCTGTTTTTTTTCCCAAGAGAATTATATACTTTATTTAATAAAAATTAAAATTATTGATGATTTATATATGATGACTTATATGTGACATTGAATTATGTTTTTTATTATTTATGGAGTTTGTTTATTATACAATCATTTGTGTGCAAATATGCATGTACTAATTTATACTTGCATAGCCATGTGAGTGCATATGTAGAATTTTAAAGTAGACTTCAGGTTTCACTATATTTTGCTACTTTTTATATTAGATGAGGCTTTGCAATGGCCTTATAGCTCGTGAATTAAAGAAGATTAGCTGGTTAATGATCCAGGTCTCTTTGCTTTACCAATGCTTGTTTTATAGGCATACAAAAACTTAGGTTTCATCTATTGGGTTCCACGGATATTAACACATATCCTCATGTTTTCAAATGAAAACTTCCCTGAGATACCGGGACATTTGTGTTTATTTAATTTTTCAAATTCAATTTAGTGCTTACAAAATGATTCTTTATGATTATTACAATTAGTTATATTTTAATTTTAATAGAATTAAATCTAGTTAATCAATACATTTCTCATCTTTATGTTTTCTTATGGATGACACATCAGAAATATTTCTTCAAAATATTTGAAAGATAGAGTAGAGTTTTTAATTTTTACAATCCTCTCAAGGCGCTACAGCAATAAAAAACAAAAAGGAACTAGAGAAATACTGCAACCTTTGAAATATTCCTTTGCCACAAAATATCTTCCCAAATTCCCTGCTATTCTGGGCTATTTTTGTCTCCTTTATTAAATTATATTGTGTGTGATAAAATATTTGTTGTTAATTTTTGAAAGATTTATACATCAAAATTATGTATTTTCATCATATACATCCAAACTCTTCATAATCATCCCTTTGTTCCCAATTCCCCAAGTTAATGTCGTCCTTTGTTTATAACTCACTTAGTCCAATTTGTGCTATGATGTGACTAAGTTGTGAGTCTTGCACCGGACCATCTTCTATTAACTGTGGTCCATATACAGGAAGAAAATTGACTTTCTGAGCTCCAAAATCATCAATGTTAATAGCCTTTGGTTACAGCTAGGAATCAAAGATGTCTCTCCCAACATGCAAGAATTTTGAATTCCATGGACTTGTATAGGTCATCTATAGGCCAACAGATTTTGTGCTTGTTTACAAGTGAAGCACTCTTGCCATATTCTAATGACAGTGTTTTTCTTTTGGGTTTATACCACAGTAAGAGACAAGAATTTAAGTTCTACTAAAACCAAACCAAACAAGCAAACAAACAAATGAATGAATAAAAAGACTTTATACTTTTATGTTCATTTAATAACATGTCCATCATTTTTATGATAGGTATAAAATATACATTATGTTGAATATAATAAATAATTAAATAAATTAAAAAATGATAGTGTTTTGCTCTGACATATTAGATATCTGACTCTTACAATCTTTCTGCTCCCAATTTCTCTTTGATATTTCTTCACCAATGTAGGAAGGGACAGATATAATATAGAAGTGTCATTTGTAGAACTAAATCTCACAGGCTCTTATTCCCTCTACTTTGAGCATTTATGAGTTTCAGTGTTATTCATGGGCTATTGTACAAATAATATTCTTTTATAGAGACAGTGATATGGGTCATATATATATATATATATATATATATATATATATATATATATATATATATATATGAGTAATTTGACAGTATCTTTGTTAAACAGTGATAACAGCAGTGTTACCATGAAGGCCCATGATCATCCCAGCCATGCATTCATTGCACTATGTGTTTCTTGTCTTGAAAATGTACTCAGACAGTAGATTTAAGTGTTCTGATAATAAAAAGTTATTTGGGAAAATAATGCTTGTTAATTTGCTTGAATGTAGACTGACCATTTTCACTATATATAACAAAACATACTGTAAAATACATTTGACTTTCTCTATCAACTCTCTTTCCAGGCTCGATAAGATACAAAAAAGTTGAGATTAGTCATCTTTTCTATTTAGTTAATCATGAAACCAAAAGGCTGAGACATAGTAATCTTTCAATAAATTAAATCAATAAATGAGTACAAATTCCTCAGTTAATTTTCATTGCCAACAATACGTGAAAATATTCATGTTTGCTTTACCATTTGCTCTGTGTCTACAAATCCAATTCACAACATCACATACCAGGCAATTTCTAATATTATTGAATGTATAGCTGCAATTTTTTATATTTGGATTAAAAACAAAGGATATTTTCACTAGAATAAAATACAAGGGGAAAACTAGTATATAATTGAAAGTGGTTACTATTCCCTTTTCAGAATGTTTCTTCTTTCTTGTTCCATTACATTTGAAGAAAATGCCATATGCTGTAAAGTTTAATGGGATGGCAAAATGACTTGAATACAAATTGTTCTGCCTTACTTAGAAAATAGATCATTTGTTGATGGAGCATTACTGAAATATCTTTTGGAAAGTGTTTTTCTATATTTACTGGAAATACTAATTTAAATTGGACCACATCTCTCACCAGGGTACAGATATGATTTTCAGCCAGAACAGTTATCAAAGTATATTGTTTCAGGCTATTTATTCAGGAAGATAAAATAAAGGACAATTCTCCAATGGGAATGAAAAAGTTCCATAATGATGTCATAAAACATTAACTTAACAGTTGGAAGTAGCACTTATGAGCCACTATGACTTTTATTCTCTTAAGTTTAAATTTTTACAATTACTACAAATCCAATAATTTTATTCACTCAGAAATTGTACTTGTTTGTAAAAATTAGCAATCTTTGACTACCATAAATAAATATTTACAAAAATCACACATATTGAAATGCATAAAATATCTGATATATTTTAAGTTAATATAGCATAAATTAAGGATTTATTCAGAGAGTTTAGTTTACATTCTTTCATCCTCAGAATACCAAATTTTGTTGTTACATTTCAAATAACAGAATATGAAACACTATTTTTATGTATAGTCTGTTTTATTCTCTTAGTTGTCAGGTATATAGGATAGAAGAAATCAAAGTGTTCTCTGTAGGCACAAATATTTTGGAACCTATTATTAATAAGGGTTCAGCCCCTCATCTAGCCTACCACCTAGCAAAGGTAGTGGAAGAGAAAAGTTATTAGGATATGGAGGGATGTGGACCTGTTCAGCAATAGTTCTTTGGTGGTGAGATCAATCATCTTTGGCAGCAGTTCAGTCCCATAGCAATTGCTAAACATGACTCAACATAGGCAGACTATCCTCTGAGGCAGGCAGATACCACACAGGAACCAGCAACTACATTCCATTCCTTTATACAGGTAACAGGTATGAACCAGCAGCTATAGTTCCATCATTACAAAACCTCAAGGCTTGCCAAAAGACTTGAGATGAGGATAGGGAAGAAGCAAGCTGACTCTGGAATCTTAGGATCAGTTCTTTGGCAAATCTCTGTCTAGAGTCAGCAGTAATGGAGATCACCAATGCAATATAAGGTGGATCTATACATTTGTGTTGCTAGTGAAGAACAGCAAGGTGGAGCAAATCAAACCAATGCTTAATGCTTTTCTCCAACTACCTGTGGGGGTCATAATGATATTCCTTTACCCTGGGTCTTTAGACCAGTTTGCTATATCAAAACAAACTTTCACCTGTGTCTGCTTAAGCAAAGCATTCTTTCTTGTGGCTGTTCCAGCAAAACATCGTTTCACTTGTGTGACCCAGCAAAACATCATTTGACATAAATGACTTTCCATCCATAGAACCTAGAAGTTTCCACTTTCTTTCTCTATCATATTCTATTGAGGTAATATCCTACTTCAAGATGAAGCATGCACTCCCTTTTACTCAGAATTTCAATTCTAGGATTAAATCTATAAAACAACATCATTGGTAAGTTAGATTACCAAAAATTTCATGTTTTTATTATAAATATAGATCATAGATAATATTCTTGTAATATTTCTGTGTGAGTAGTATGTCTAAAAGTGTTAAATATTATATTATATATTATTTTACAGAGACTCATTAACTCTTAAAGAAATTTACATGGTATCATTCAGTTTCAATGTCTCATTCAATTACTTATTTTATTCAACCAATAATGCTGAAATTCGGTGCTTTTTAAATTCTTTGATGTCACTAAAAGAAAGTAGACAACTACATACATAGCATCCTCTATCAAACCTTCAAATTTATTGTTTAAGAACTCGTTAGATTGCTGGACAGAAATAAACTTAGTTCACTGTCCATATTCTCATGGATCAAATATTCCAGATTTGGTATGTATTTTCATAATTCATTGTATATTATCTTCAAATTCTCTGAAATATAAAATCATTCTAATGTTGACAAGTATAGATTATTTTGAAGCAGCAAATATTTTCAATAATGTAACTGAACATTTCTGATGATATCATATCTACAGTTAATTAGTTGTACAAGTACATTGAATTACTGGAATCTAGGTTTTGTTGTCCTACATACCCTTTAAGTTAAAATTGATTTAGCCAAGTATCCATCCTTGACTACTATAATTATTTCTAGTAAAAATAATCAGTCAACTCTCCATTTCTAAATTATTTGTATTGAAAAACTAGTAATAGGGCAGCAGTGGCTGGTCCAGCTGAAGGACGGTCAGCAGTGGAAGCAAGGTGACAGGGTCCAGGCAGGCCCTGTGCCCACGACCACTGGCCATCACTGGCCAGCCCGGCTGCAACCAGTGGTGGATTTACGGTCCCTTTCACTGCACAGAAGCCACTTTAAAACTCTGTCTCCCTCCAGTCAGGAGACACTCACTTCCATCTTGGATCTTGGGTGCCAGAGAAATCAGACAGACTGAGGTACTCAAATATAACCCGAAGCCAACATCGCGGGGGTCTAAGCCCAACAGGCGGTGGCATGCACCTAGGCCCTGGGCTGTTCGGGGGGCCATTAGGTGCCAACCCAGCCAGGAGGTTTTTGCCTGGGCCAGCACGCAAGCTGCCATTTTGCCTATAGGACACCAGAGAGCTCTAGCAGGCAAAGCCAGCTATCAGGCATAGCCCGAGGCTAACAGAGCAGGGGTCTAGGTCCCGACAGGACCTGGACTGCCCCTAAGATATGGGCTGCTCAGTGAGCCATCTGTGTGTCAACCCACCCAGGAGGTTGTTAGCACAGCAGACTCTCCCTGCACTTTCAGGGAGCTCTCACACACACATCCACCATCCTGGCTACCTGACAGACCTAATTAGCAGTCATAGCCCAAGGGGAACTTTGCTCGGACCTTGGCCTCCCATGCTTTTGCCTAGACTCAGGGCCTGAGCAGCTAGGCTACACTTGTGTGCACCAACCCAGTTGGGAGATCAGCTGCCCAGCAGAGTGATCAGCACTCAGAAAAGGTCCCGACAGCATACACCCTTCAGCACTCCCTGAAGGAGCACCATCTGGTTCACAGACACAATCTGGGGCAAAGCACACTAGGGCTGCAAGGGCACCCAAGAGGAGGACAGCATATCAGCAATCTGCAACAGGGGAAACCCTGCCATCCAGTGTTGCAGAAATAGCCCTAGATCCTCTCAGGAGGCTGAAACACCAGCCAGAGACAAGACCAACTAACTCCAGAGAACAAAATGGCAAAGGGCAAATGCAGGAACACGACTAACAGAAATCTAGGTAATATGGCAGCATCTGAATCAAACTCTCCAACATCAGCAAGTCCTGGTTATGCCAACACACCAGAGAAACAATATTTGGATTTAAAATCACTGGTCATGATGCTGCTAGAAGAACAAAAAAAGGACATAAGTGAATCTCTTAAAGAAATACAGGGGAACATGAATAAGCTAGAGACCCGTATAATGGAAACATGAAAATCGCTTAAAGAAATGTAGGAGAAAAAGGCTCAAGAGAAAGAAGCCAATAAAAGAAACGCCAAAAAAAAAAAAATTAAAGAAATGCAGGAGAACTTGAGTCAAGAGGCAGAAGTCATGAAAGAGGAAACACAAAAAATTCTCTTAAAGAATTACAGGAAAACACAAACAAACAAATGATGGAACTGAGCAAAACCATCCTGGATCTAAAAACAGAAGTAGAAACAACTAAGAAATCACAAAGGGAGACAACTTTGGAGATAGAAAACCTTGAGAAGAAATCAGGGGCCATAGATGCAAATATAAACAACAGAATGCAAGAGATGGAAGAAAGAATCTCAGATGTCGAAGATACCATAGAAACCATTGATTCAATAGTCAAATAAAATGCAAAATGCAAAAAGCTTGTATCCCAGAACATCCAGGAAATCCAGGACACAATGAGAAGACCAAACCTAAGGATTATAGGTATAGATGAGAGTGAAGATTTACAACAGAAAGGGCCAGCAAATATCTTCAACAAAATTATGGAAGAAAACTTTCCCAAATTAAAGAGAGAGATTCCTATAAACATACAAGAAGCTTACAGAACTCCAAACAGACTGGACCGGAGCAGGAATAACTCCTGTCACATAATAATCAAAAGCACGAATGTCCTAAAGAAAGAAAGAATATTAAATGCAGTAAGAGAAAAAGGGCAAGTAACATATAAAGGAAGACCTATCAGAATCACACCAGACTTCTCACCAGAGACCATGGAAGCTAGAAGATCCTGGGCAGATCTCATGTACACTCTAAGAGAACACAAATGTCAGCCAAGACTACTATACCCAGCAAAACTCTCAATCACAATAGATGGAGAAACGAAGACATTCCATGACAAAACCAAATTTACACAATATCTTTCCACAAACCCAGCTCTGCAAAGAATAATAGGAGGAAAACTCCAATACAAGGAGGGAAACTACTCCCTAGAAAAAGCAAGATAGTAACCTTCCTTCATCAAATCCAAAAGAAGATAACCACTCTAATATAAAAATAACATAAAAAATGACAGCAAGAAATAATCACTATTCCTTAATATCTCTTTTTTTTTATTCGATATATTTTTTATTTACATTTCAAATGATTTCCCCTTTCCTAGACCCCCAACTCCCAGAAAGTCCCGTAAGCCCCCTTCTCTCCCCCTGTCCTCCCACCCACCCCTTCCCACCTCCCTGTTCTGGTTTTGCTGAATACTGCTTCACTGAGTCTTTCCAGAACATGGGGCCACTCTTCCTTTCTTCTTGTACATCATTTGATGTGTAGATTATGTTTTGAGTATTCCAGGTTTCTAGGTTAATATCCACTTATTAGTGAGTGCATACCATGATTCACCTTTTGAGTCTGGGTTACCTCACTTAGTATGATGTTCTCTAGCTCCATCCATTTGCCTAAGAATTTCATGAATTCATTGTTTCTAATGGCTAAATAGTACTCCATTGTGTAGATATACCACATTTTTTGCATCTACTCTTCTAGAGGACAAATTGGCAACCAACAAATTGGGAAAAGATCTTCACCATTCCTACATCATATAGAGGGCTAATATCCAATATATATAAAGAACCCAAGAAGTTAGACTCCAGAAAACCAAACAACCCTATTAAAAAATGGGGTACAGAGTTAAACAAAGAATTCTCACCTGAAGAACTTCGTACGGCGGAGAAGCATCTTAAAAATGCTCAACTTCATTAGTCATTAGGGAAATGCAAATCAAAACAACCATGAGATTTAACCTTACACCAGTCAGAATGGCTAAGATTAAAAATTCAGGAGATTGCAGGTGTTGGAGAGGGTGTGGAGAAAGAGGAACACTCCTCCACTGCTGGTGGGGTTGCAAATTGGTACAACCACTCTGGAAATCAGTCTGGCAGTTCCTCCGAAAACTGGGCACCTCACTTCCAGAAGATCCTGCTATACCACTCCTGGGCATATACCCAGAGGATTCCCCACCATGTAATAAGGATACATGCTCTACTATGTTCATAGCAGCCCTATTTATAATTGCCAGATGCTGGAAAGAACCCAGGTATCCCTCAACAGAAGAGTGGATGCAAAAAATGTGGTATATCTACACAATGGAGTACTATTCAGCCATTAGAAACAATGAATTCATGAAATTCTTAGGCAAATGGATGGAGCTAGAGAACATCATACTAAGTGAGGTAACCCAGTATCAAAATATCAGTCATGGTATGCACTCACTAATAAGTGGATATTAACCAAGAAAACTTGAATATCCAAAACATAATCCACACATCAAATGAGGTACAAGAAGAATGGAGGAGTGGCCCCTTGTTCTGAAAAGAAGATCGAACTAATCCCATGCCTCCTATCAGATCACTATGGTGTAAGACTGGTTTTCAATAGCAACAAAAACAACAGAAAGCCAACATACACATGGAGGCTGAACAATAATCTGCTCAATGACATCTTTGCCAAAGAAGAAAGAAAGAAAGAAATCAGAGACTTTTTAGAATTTAATGAAAATGAAGGCACAACATACCCAAATCTTTGGGACACAATGAAAGCTGTGCTAAGAGGAAGACTCATAACCCTGAGTGCCTCCAATAGAAAATGGAGAGAGCATATACATGAACAGCTTAATGACACAACAGAAAGCCCTGGAACAAAATGAAGCCAATTCCCCAAGGAGGAGTAGAAGACAGGAAATCATCAAACTCAGGGCTGAAATCAATCAAGTGGAAGCAAAGAGAACCATTCAAAGAATCAACGAATCCAGGAGCTGGTTCTTTGAGAAAATCAACAAAATAGGTAAACCCTTAGCCAGACTGACCAAAGGGCACAGAGAAAGTATCCAAATAAACAAAATTAGAAATGAAAAGGGGGATATAACAACAGAAACTGAGGAAATCCTAAATATCACCAGATCCTACTACAAAAGCCTATACTCAACACAACTGGAGAATCTGGAGGAAATGGACAATTTCCTTGATAGGTACAAAATACCAAAATTAAATCAGGACCAAATCGATCATCTAAACAGTCCCATAAACCCTAAAGAAATAGAAAGAGTCATAGAAAATCTTCCAACCAAATAAAAACACAGGACCAGATCGTTTCAGTGCAGAATTCTATCAGACCTTGAATGAAGGCCTAACACAAATACTCTTCAAACTATTCCACAAAATAGAAACAGAAGGAACACTACCCAATTCCTTCTACGAAGCCACAATTATGCTGATACCAAAACCACACAAAGATCTAACAAAGAAAGAGAACTTCAGACCAATTTCCCTCATGAACATCGATGCAGAAATACTCAATAAAATTCTTGCCAACTGAATCCAAGAACACATCAAAACAATCATCCACCATGATCAAGTAGGCTTTATCCCAGGGATGCAGGGTTGGTTCAATATACGGAAATCCATCAATGCAATCTACTACATAAACAAAATCAAAAGAAAAAAAAAACAGATGGTCATTTTATTGGATGCTGAAAAAGCATTTGACAAAATTCAGCATCCTTTCATGTTTAAAGTCTTGTAAAGAACAGGAATCCAAGGCCCATACCTAAACATAGTAAAAGCAATATTCAGCAAACCGGTAGCCAGCATCAAACTAAATGTAGAGAAACTTGAAGCAATCCCACTAAAATCAGGGACTAGAAAGGGCTGCCCACTTTCTCCTTATCTTTTCAGTATTGTACTTGAGGTACTAGCTCGGGCAATTCGACAACATAAGAAGGTCAAAGGGATACAAATTGGAAAGGAAGAAGTCAAACTATCATTATTTGCAGAAGATATGATAGTCTACCTATGTGACCCAAAAAACTCCACTAGAGAATTCCTACAGCTGATAAACAACTTCAGCAACATGGCAGGTTATAAAATCAAGTCAAGCAAATCAGTAGCCTTCCTATACTCAAAGGATAGGCAGGCTGAGAAAGAAATTAGGGAAATGACCCCCTTCACAATAGCCACAAACAGTATAAAGTATCTTGGGGTGACTCTTACCAAACATGTGAAAGATCTGTATGACAAGAACTTCAAGACTCTGAAGAAGGAAATGGAAGAAGACCTCATAAAATGGGAAAACCTCCCATGCTCATGGATCGGCAGGATTAATATAGTTAAAATGGCCATTTTGCCAAAAGCAGTATACAGATTCAACGCAATACCCATCAAAATCCCAACTCAATTCTTCACAGAGTTAGAAAGAGCAATTATCAAATTCATCTGGAACAACAAAAAACCCAGGATAGCTAAAACTATTCTCAGCAACAAGAGAAAATCTGGGGGAATCAGTATCCCTGACCTCAAGCAATACTAGAGAGCAATAGTGTTAAAAACTGCATGGTATTGGTACAGTGACAGGCAGGAGGATCAATGGAACAAGATTGAAGATCCAGAAATGAACCCACACACCTATGGCCACTTGATCCTCGACAAAGAGGCTGAAAACATCCAATGGAAAAAAGATAGCCTTTTCAACAAATGGTGCTGGTTCAACTGGAGGTCAGCATGCAGAAGAATGCGAATTGATCCATCCTTGTCTCCTTGTGCTAAGCTCAAATCCAAATGGATCAAGGACCTCCACATAAAGCCAGACACTCTGAAGCTAATAGAAAAGAAACTGGGGAAGACCCTTGAGGACATCGGTACAGGGAGAAAGTTTCTGAACAGAACACCAATAGCGTATGCTCTAAGAGCAAGAATTGACAAATGGGACCTCATAAAATTACAAAGTTTCTGTAAGGCAAAGGACACCATCAAGAGGACAAATCGGCAACCAAAAAATTGGGAAAAGATCTTCACCTATCCTACATCAGATAGAGGGCTAATATCCAATATATATAAAGAACTCAAGAAGGTAGACTCCAGAAAACTGAACAACCCTATTAAAAAATGGGGTACAGAGTTAAACAAAGAATTCTCACCTGAAGAACTTTGGATGGTGGAGAAGCATCTTAAAAAATGCTCAACTTCATTAGTCATTAGGGAAATGCAAATCAAAACAACCCTGAGATTTCTTCTTACAGCAGTCAGAATGGCTAAGATTAAAAATTCAGGAGACAGCAGGTGTTGGAGAGAGTGTGGAGAAAGAGGAACACTCATCCACTGCTGGTGGGGTTGCAAATTGGTACAACCACTCTGGAAATCAGTCTGGCGGTTCCTTAGAAAACTGGGCACCCCACTTCCAGAAGGTCCTGCTATACCACTCCTGGGCATATACCCAGAGGATTCCCCACCATGTAATAAGGATACATGCTCTACTATGTTCATAGCAGCCCTATTTATAATTGCCAGATGCTGGAAAGAACCCAGGTATCCCTCAACAGAAGAATGGATGCAAAAAATGTGGTATATCTACACAATGGAGTACTATTCAGCCATTAGAAACTATGAATTCATGAAATTCTTAGGCAAATGGATGGTGCTAGAGAACATCATACTAAGTGAGGTAACCCAGACTCAAAAGGTGAATCATGGTATGCACTCACTAATAAGTGGCTATTGACCTAGAAAACTGGAATACCGAAAACATAATCCACACATCAAATGAGGTACAAGAAGAAAGGAGGAGAGGCCCCTGGTTCTAGAAAGACTCAGTGAAGCAGTATTCGGCAAAAAACAGAACGGGGAAGTGGGAAGGGGTAGGTGGGAGGACAGGGGAAGAGAAGGGGGCTTACAGGACTTTCGGGGAGTGGGGGGGGGCTAGAAAAGGGAAATCATTTGAAATGTAAATAAATTATATCGAATTAAAAAAAAACTGCATGGTATTTTTACAGGGACAGGCAGGTGGATCAATGGAACAGGATTTAAGATCCAGAAATGAACCCACACACCTATGGCCACTTGATCTTCGACAAAGGGGCCGAAAACATCCAATGGAAAAAAGATAGTCTTTTCAACAAATGGTGCTGGTTCAATTGGAGATCAGCATGCAGAAGAATGCGAATTGATCCATCCTTGTCTCCTTGTACTAAGCTCAAATCCAAATGGATCAAGGACCTCCACATAAAGCCAGACACTCTGAAGCTAATAGAAAAGAAACTGGGGAAGACCCTTGAGGACATCGGTACAGGGAGAAAGTTTCTGAACAGAACACCAATAGCGTATGCTCTAAGAGCAAGAATTGACAAATGGGACCTCATAAAATTACAAAGTTTCTGTAAGGCAAAGGACACCATCAAGAGGACAAATCGGCAACCAAAAAATTGGGAAAAGATCTTCACCTATCCTACATCAGATAGAGGGCTAATATCCAATATATATAAAGAACTCAAGAAGGTAGACTCCAGAAAACTGAACAACCCTATTAAAAAATGGGGTACAGAGTTAAACAAAGAATTCTCACCTGAAGAACTTTGGATGGTGGAGAAGCATCTTAAAAAATGCTCAACTTCATTAGTCATTAGGGAAATGCAAATCAAAACAACCCTGAGATTTCTTCTTACAGCAGTCAGAATGGCTAAGATTAAAAATTCAGGAGACAGCAGGTGTTGGAGAGAGTGTGGAGAAAGAGGAACACTCATCCACTGCTGGTGGGGTTGCAAATTGGTACAACCACTCTGGAAATCAGTCTGGCGGTTCCTTAGAAAACTGGGCACCCCACTTCCAGAAGGTCCTGCTATACCACTCCTGGGCATATACCCAGAGGATTCCCCACCATGTAATAAGGATACATGCTCTACTATGTTCATAGCAGCCCTATTTATAATTGCCAGATGCTGGAAAGAACCCAGGTATCCCTCAACAGAAGAATGGATGCAAAAAATGTGGTATATCTACACAATGGAGTACTATTCAGCCATTAGAAACTATGAATTCATGAAATTCTTAGGCAAATGGATGGTGCTAGAGAACATCATACTAAGTGAGGTAACCCAGACTCAAAAGGTGAATCATGGTATGCACTCACTAATAAGTGGCTATTGACCTAGAAAACTGGAATACCGAAAACATAATCCACACATCAAATGAGGTACAAGAAGAAAGGAGGAGAGGCCCCTGGTTCTAGAAAGACTCAGTGAAGCAGTATTCGGCAAAAACAGAACAGGGAATTGGGAAGGGGTAGGTGGGAGGACAGTGGAAGAGAAGGGGGCTTACAGGACTTTCGGGGAGTGGGGGGGGCTAGAAAAGGGAAATCATTTGAAATGTAAATAAATTATATCGAATTAAAAAAAAAACTGCATGGTATTTTTACAGGGACAGGCAGGTGGATCAATGGAACAGGATTTAAGATCCAGAAATGAACCCACACACCTATGGCCACTTGATCTTCGACAAAGGGGCCGAAAACATCCAATGGAAAAAAGATAGTCTTTTCAACAAATGGTGCTGGTTCAATTGGAGATCAGCATGCAGAAGAATGCGAATTGATCCATCCTTGTCTCCTTGTACTAAGCTCAAATCCAAATGGATCAAGGACCTCCACATAAAGCCAGACACTCTGAAGCTAATAGAAAAGAAACTGGGGAAGACCCTTGAGGACATCGGTACAGGGAGAAAGTTTCTGAACAGAACACCAATAGCGTATGCTCTAAAAGCAAGAATTGACAAATGGGACCTCATAAAATTACAAAGTTTCTGTAAGGCAAAGGACACCATCAAGAGGACAAATCGGCAAACAACAACTTGGGAAAAGATCTTCACCTATCCTACATCAGATAGAGGGCTAATATCCAATATATATAAAGAACTCAAGAAGTTAGACTCCAGAAAACTGAACAACCCTATTAAAAATGGGGTACAGAGTTAAACAAAGAATTCTCACCTGAAGAACTTTGGATAGTGGAGAAGCATCTTAAAAAATGCTCAACTTCATTAGTCATTAGGGAAATGCAAATCAAAACAACCCTGAGATTTCTTCTTACAGCAGTCAGAATGGCTAAGATTAAAAATTCAGGAGACAGCAGGTGTTGGAGAGAGTGTGGAGAAAGAGGAACACTCATCCACTGCTGGTGAGGTTGCAAATTGGTACAACCACTCTGGAAATCAGTCTGGCGGTTCCTCAGAAAACTGGGCACCCCACTTCCAGAAGGTCCTGCTATACCACTCCTGGGCATATACCCAGAGGATTCCCCACCATGTAATAAGGATACATGCTCTACTATGTTCATAGCAGCCCTATTTATAATTGCCAGATGCTGGAAAGAACCCAGACATCCCTCAACAGAAGAATGGATGCAAAAAATGTGGTATATCTACACAATGGAGTACTATTCAGCCATTAGAAACAATGAATTCATGAAATTCTTAGGCAAATGGATGGTGCTAGAGAACATCATACTAAGTGAGGTAACCCAGACTCAAAAGGTGAATCATGGTATGCACTCACTAATAAGTGGCTATTGACCTAGAAAACTGGAATACCGAAAACATAATCCACACATCAAATGAGGTACAAGAAGAAAGGAGGAGTGGCCCCTGGTTCTAGAAAGACTCAGTGAAGCAGTATTCGGCAAAAACAGAACAGGGAAGTGGGAAGGGGTAGGTGGGAGGACAGGGGAAGAGAAGGGGGCTTACAGGACTTTCGGGGAGTGGGGGGGGCTAGAAAAGGGAAATCATTTGAAATGTAAATAAATTATATCGAATAAAAAAAAACTGCATGGTATTTTTACAGTGACAGGCAGGTGGATCAATGGAACAGGATTTAAGATCCAGAAATGAACCCACACACCTATGGCCACTTGATTTTCGACAAAGGGGCCGAAAATATCCAATGGAAAAAAGATAGTCTTTTCAACAAATGGTGCTGGTTCAATTGGAGGTCAGCATGCAGAAGAATGAGAATTGATCCATCCTTGTCTCCTCGTACTGAGCTCAACTCCAAATGGATCAAGGACCTCCACATAAAGCCAGACACTCTGAAGCTAATAGAAAAGAAACTGGGGAAGACCCTTGAGGACATTGGTACAGGGGGAAAGTTCCTGAACAGAACATCAATAGCTTATGCTCTAAGATCAAGAATTGACAAATGGGACCTCATAAAATTACAAAGTTTCTGTAAAGCAAAGGACACCATCAAAAGGACAAATCGGCAACCAACAAATTGGGAAAAAATCTTCACCTATCCTACATCAGATAGAGGGCTAATATCCAATATATATAAAGAACTCAAGAAGTTAGACTCCAGAAATCCAAATAACCCTATTAAAAAATGGAGTACAGAGTTAAAGATTTTTCACCTGAAGATCTTCGGATGGCGGAGAAGCATCTTAAAAAATGCTCAACTTCATTAGTCATTAGGGAAATGCAAATCAAAACAACCCTGAGATTTCACCTTACACCAGTCAGAATGGCTAAGATTAAAAATCCAGGAGACAGCAGATGTTGGCGAGGATGTGGAGAAAGAGGAACACTCATCCAATGCTGGTGGGGTTTCAAATTGGTACAACCACTTTGGAAATCAGTCTGGTGGTTCCTCAGAAAGCTGGGTACCTCACTTCCAGAAGATCCTGCTATACCACTCCTGGGCATAAACCCAGAGGATTCCCCAGCATGTAATAAGGACACATGTTCCACTATGTTCATAGCAGCCTTATTTATAATTGCCAGAAGCTGGAAAGAACCCAGGTATCCCTCAACAGAAGAGTGGATGCAAAAAATGTGGTATATACACAGTGGAGTACTATTCAGCCATTAGAAATAATGAATTCATGAAATTCTTAGGCAAATGGATGGAGCTGGAGAACATCATACTAAGTGAGGTAACCCAGACTCGAAAGATGAATCATGGTATGCACTCACTAATAAGTGGATATTAACCTAGAAACCTGGAATACCAAAAACATAAGCCACACATCAAATGAGGTATAACAAAAGCAGAGGAGTGGCCCCTTGTTCTGGAAAGACTCAGTGAAGCAGTATAGGGCAAAACCAGAACAGGGAAGTGGGAAGGGTTGGGTGGGAAAACAGGAGAAGGGAACGGGGCTGATGTGACTTTCGGGGAGTGGGGGTCTAGAAAAGGGGAAATCATTTCAAATGTAAATAAAAAATTTATCGAATAAAACAAAACTCGTAATAAACGTGCTGCACATTCAATGTTTATCACCAAATTGGTAGATAGATAACTTTATTATGTTCTTGGCATTTTAAAGTAAACATTCATTTTAGTTTTTGTTTAAATTGAGCACTAGTAATATTTTAAAATCTTATTAAGTGCATGCTGGTAATACCTGAGAAAAATTCTCAAAAATAGAAGCAGTTATCAACAGAATTGATGTAGTATTGAGAATGTGGCCACAATGGGTCACTAGTATTATCAAGCTTAATTATGATATCCATATAGTTTGAAGCACCATAGTTCTTGATATGTGCTATATCATGTAATTGGTATATATAAAATATTCACTAGTCTTCATGTAATATTATGTGTTTTCATTAAAACTGATAAGGGAATTGGGAAAGGGTGGGTGGGAGGACAGGGGAAGAGAAGGGTCTTACGGGACTTTTGGGGAGTGGGGGGGCTAGAAAAGGGAAATCATTTGAAATGTAAATAAATTATATCGAATAAAAAAATTAAAAAAAAACTGATAGGAAGTCAGGGTATCACACACACCACAAAAACATAAAATATTAAAGTTATGATCCACAGAGGCTGATCAGTCATCTAAAAATGTTGCTCTGAGATCACAAAATGTAGTGTATAACAGTGTTATTTTCTTACAGTGTCTTGAATAACTACTGATGAATGGAAATAATAAAGCCTCCTTAAATTAAAAGGTGTATTCATTAATATTTAAACATCGCAAAGCAAATCTGTGTAAAGATGTGTATTTCACAAGTACCTAAATTATTACATGATACTACATAATTACACATAATTACCAGTTTTTCAATGAAATAAAGTATTATTTTAATTTGAACTGCATTTTTGAAGTACTAAGACTCAGACCCACGATGTTATGCAAGTACACTGTCAGTAATATTGTTTTAGCAATAAATACTTGCGTCCACTTAAAAATAAAAGAAGTTTGGAAAGAATATTCTACTTTCTAAAGCTATCACCTGAGCAAATAAATTGGCAAGAATGTGAATAGCTAATTTTTTATCCATTTGACTATTGACAGAATACACATAAAAATGGATTTAGTAATACAAGCTAAATGTATTATATTTGAAATAATTGTTGCTATAGCTACTTTCTATTTCCATATAGAATATATTTTCTACATACACACACCATACACACATTTAGTTGAAATGATGTTTCAGGTAAGTCACAAGGATGGTTATTTCTCAGTGTCATTTAAATTACCTTTCATACTATTCAAAAAGCTACTCCAAAAGGATCAAGTAGTCTATATAGGGACTTGAAACCTTAGAGATTTTAGAGGAAGATGTAAAAAGCATATTCAACTCATAGGCACAGGTAGCTCAGGACTAAAGACTTACAAATGACAAATAGCACCTCATGAAGTTAAAACCCATTTATATAATGAAAGAAACTGTCAAAAGAGTAAAACCACTCTCCACATAGTGGGATCAAATGTCCACCATCTATACATCTGACAAAGGACTACATTGAAAGATTAAAACAAAGCCAAACAAAAAATCCTCATAATTGTAAACACAAAGGAAACTGGCAACCAACATTTAAGAGGATATCTTAGAACTCAACAGAAATTCTTAGAAGTACAATGCTTTATAAAACAGCTTAAACATAATAGCTACACCCATTTGAGAGATGCATATTTAAATTACATAGAAATTCCAATTCATCCCAGTCAGAAGGGCCATATTCAGTAAGATAAATGGTTACAAATGTTGGCTTGGATATGAAAAAAGAGGAAAACTTGTACAATGCTGAATGTGATATACACTAATGAAGCCACTTTTGAAAATCTGGTTGGGTGCACAAAAATCTTGATAGGAGTTGGAGAGATGATTCAGTAGTTAAGAATACTTACTACAATTACAGAGGACCCAACTTAAATCAACAGAAACTACATGCTGGCTCACAACCACCTGAAACTTTACTTGCAATATATTTAACTTGTCTTCTGATCTCTGCAGTCTCATGAATGCTGTGGACCACATATATACATCCACTCACACACATACACATAATACTATATAAACAACTATGAAAAAATAAAAACAACAATACGAACCAACCAGACATAAGCACATTAGCTCAGCAGCTAAGGGAACGCTTAAAGACAGTCGCAGGAAACATGCCAGAGAGAAGAAAGTGACAAAAACCTGTAGAACAATTTCAAACACCCAGTACCCCCAGAGCTCCCAGGGACTAATCCACCAACCAAAGAGTACACATGGAGGGACCCATGGCTCCAGCCACATATGTAGCAGAGGATGGCCTTATGGGACATCAATGGGAGGAGAGGCCCTTGGTCCTGTAAAGGCTGGATGCCCCAGTGTAGGGGAATGCCAGGATGGAGATGTGAGTGTTAGTAGGTGGGTGGGTAAACACCATCAAAGAAGCAGGTGGAGGAGGGATGTGATAGGAGGTTTTCATACAGAAAACCAGGAAAGGGGATAACATTTAAATTATTAAAAAGAAAATATCTAATAAAACATTTAAAAAAATCGAAATTTACAAATAAATTTTCCTTTTGACCAAGCCTATTACCAAAGGACTATACCTCTCACCCTAGAGATACCTGCACATCTTCATTTATTCTTTTATTCAACCAAGATGCTTATCGACTGAAAATGAATATGCAAAATAAGGTCTATACACACATTTAAACATTACTCCATTGGAACGATAGACAAAATTTGGAGGTAAATCAGTGAGAATAGACAAAAATTGTATTTCTTTACTCCACCTCAAAGATAAGCACTGTGTGTTCCCACTCAGATAGTGAATCTTAACTTTAAATACTTTAGTTTCTACATCTTGGGTAGAAGAGCAAGCTAAAAATCTAGAAAGGGAAAACTGGGGGCATTTACAGGGGTAAGCAGGGGAATATACACAAAATAATCTAAAGAGGAGGAATGCTATGGGAGGGATGGTTAAACCAGGTAATGTGGTGATGTAAATGGGGAGATGAAGTGCCAGGGTAAGGTTTAACCCAAACTGTCTATGAAGAAACTACTTTGAAAATTGTGGTGCTTGTTGTCCAAATAACATATATATTAAGAGGTGTAATAGGATATATGTGCTTCTAAGTAACAAAGGGTTGAGTATACCTAAAGGTTTAAGCTGAATAGGCATAGTGGGTAGGGGAAAGGTGTGTATGGCTGAGGTAATGCATAGGCTAACTGAAACAGGAAATATCTATGATGGAGTTTCTTAATTATTTAATTGAGGAAGGTGAGGAAACAAGTGCACCATAGCTACCACTATTCACTAGGCAGGGGACCCTAAACTTTATGAGGTAAGAAAACTAACTCACCTAGAAGAAACACCTAGGTCTTCAAGTGTTCCTACATGTAATGTAATTCCCAGGACTAAAAACTTTCAGAGTTCATTATACTTGAAGTACTGGGTGTTTAGTACAGGATTTGTTGAAATTAGCATGTTGCTGATATCACCTGTATATATTCCTCATTATTGTATTGGGGATATTTGCTAAATTGATACAATGCAGACATCCTTGCCAGGGGGAACATGAAAAATTGAAATGATTAATATATAAATATTCCCAATAGAATAATTGTATTATGTACTTGCATATCATGTTTTATATCTTAAATTCAAAGTTTATTTTATATTTAGCATCCAAAATAAATGAGAAATAGAGAAGTTACTCTATGTTAAGCAAAGGAAGGTGAGATTTATTAATATGACCTTGCATATTGTGAAATGCTGGGGATGAAATAAATGGAAATATAGTGGTATTTAGAAACAAACAGTAACAAGTTAAGTGAATTCCCTTAGACTTACTTTTAAGAGTTTCCTTTGTTAATCAAAGCACAAAGAATTTCCCATGCCACCAGGCCATAAATTTGAAATCAAAATAACAGTATCTCTGCAAACAATAGACAGAATGCTGTGAAATTGACATAACAATATTGGTTTGGTGGTAAAATATTGTTTTCTCACAGATTAAATATTTCAGATAATATATAAAGTAATGAGTTATAAGTTTTATTCTCATACATCTTAATATTTTTTCACTTTATCAGTTCACCTTTGTGACTGTTCTCCTTAATTACTCCTTCCGCTATATGGATGTTTCTTCTTTTTTTTTTCCAGATAGTCCATGTATTTCATATTTTCCATTACAAGTTATATTTTTAAGACTTTTTGTCTCTTTCTAGAATTTTGTCAAGGTACAGCTCATTGATCTGAGTTATATTAAAATAAATATTTAAACCCTATGTATCAGAAAAATGGAGTAGTATTTTGATTTTATTTAAGAGTCAGTGTTCATTTTACAAGCATTATGTTTTGTATGAAATCAGAAATAAGGGTGTATTTGTATGAGAGTGGCACTAACTTTTACCTTAAATCCTGCATTCCCAGTACCAAGCAGGATACTTGACAATAGCAGCTATTCTAAGATTTTATGGTATGTCTATGGATAGCTACAGTTTACTCATATGCATAAAATAAATAAAAACGTTCTTAAAGTGGAAAAACCACTTCTAATGTGTTCATTGCTGACTTCCTGGGACTTAGTACAATAAATATAAATGATCAATATTCTATGTTAATTTCATAAAGTTCATGAGAGATATATTTATAAAATATTAAAAATATACAATAAATTCTGTATGTATGAGCTCAATCAGCTGTCAGTAAATAGACTGAATTTAAGAAAAGGGGGCAGGTGGGTGGTGGTGGCAGCAGCAGAGGCAGCAGTGGCTGGTCCAGCTGAAAGGCCATCAGCAGTGGATCCAAGGTGACAGGGTCCAGGCAGGCCCTGCACCCACGACCACTGGCCATCGCTGGCCAGCCGGGCTGCAGGCAGCTGTGGATTTACTGTGCCTTTCACCTCACAGAAGCCTCTTCAGAAGTCTGCATCCCGCCAGTCACAAGAGACTTGCCTCCATCTAGATTCTCGGACTCCAGAGAGATCAGACAGACTGAGGTATGCAAATATAACCCAAGGCCAACATTGCGGGGTTCTAAGCCCGACGGGCATTGGCCTGCACCCAGGCCCTGGGCTGTTCGGGGGGGGGGGGGGGCATCAGGGTGCCAACCCAGCCAGGAGGTTTTTTGCACCTGCCGGAGCGCGTGCTCCATTTTGCCTACAGGACGCCAGAGAGCTCTAGCAGGCAAAGCCTGCTAACAGGCATAGCCCAAGGCTAACATAGCGGGGATCTAGGCCCCAAAAGGCCCTGGACTGACCTCAAGAACTGGGCTGCTCAGTGGGCCATCTGTGTGTCAACCCACCCAGGAGGTTGTTAGCCCAGCAGACTCTCCAGGCACTTCCAGGGAGCACAAGCACACACCAGGCATTCTGGCCAGCTAACAGAACCAATTAACAGTCATAGTCCAATGGGAACTTTGCTCAGACCTCGACCTCCCAGGCTTTTGCCTAGACTCAGGACCTGAGCAGCTAGGCTAGCTTTGCGTGCACCAACCCATTTGGGAGATCAACTGCCCAGCAGAGTGATCAGCACGCTGAAAAGGTCCCCTCAGCATACAACCTTCACCACTCCCTGAAGGAGCAAATGGGCACCATCTGGTTCACAGACACAATCTGGGGCAAAGCACACTAGGGCTGCAAGGGCACCCAAGAGGAGGACAGCACATCAGCAATCTGCTACAGGGGAAACCCAGCCATCCAGTGTTGCAGAAATAGCCCCAGAGCCCCTCAGGAGGTTCAAACACGAGCCAGAGACAAGACCAACTAACTCCAGAGAACAAGATGGCAAAGGGCAAATGCAGGAACATTACTAACAGAAATCTAGGCAATATGGCAGCATCTGAACCAAACTCTCCAACATCAGCAAGTCCTAGTTATGCCAACACACCAGAGAAACAAGATTTGGATTTAATAATCACTGGTCATGATGCTGCTAGAAGAACACAAAAAGACATAAATGAATCTCTTAAAGAAATACAGGGGAACATGAATAAGCTAGAAACACATATAATGGAAACACAAAAATCACTTAAAGAAATGAAGGAGAATAAGGGTCAAGAGATAGAAGCCAATAAAGAAGAAACACAAAAAATCTTAAAGAAATGCAGGAGAACTTGAGTCAAGAGGCAGAAGTCATGAAAGAGGAAACACAAAAATCTCTTAAAGAAATCACAAAGGGAGACAACTTTGGAGATAGAAAACCTTAAAAGAAGTCAGGGGCCATAGATGCGAATATAAATAACAGAATACAAGAGATGGAAGAAAGAATCTCAGATGCCAAAGATACCATAGAAACCATTGACGCAACAGTCAAAGAAAATGCAAAATGCAAAAAGCTTGTATCCCAGAACATCCAGGAAATCCAGGATACAATGAGAAGACCAAACCTAAGGATTATAGGTATAGATGAGAGTGAAGATTTACAACAGAAAAGGCCAGGAAATATCTTCAACAAAATTATGGAAGAAAACTTTCCCAACATAACGAGAGAGATGCCTATGAATATACAAGAAGTCTACAGAACTACAAACAGACTGGACCTGAGCAGAAATACCTCTTGCCACATAATAATTAAAACCCCAAATGCCTTTCCCAACTTAAAGAGAGAGATACCTATGAATATACAAGAAGCCTACAGAACTCCAAACAGACTGGATCTAAGCAGAAATACCTCTCGCCACATAATAATTAGATGGAGAAATGAAGACATTCCATGACAAAACCAAATTTACACAATATCTTTCCACAAACCCAGCTCTACAAAGAATAATAGGAGGAAAACACCAATACAAGGAGGGAAACTACACCCTGGAAAAAGTAAGATAGTAACCTTCCTTCATCAAACCCAAAAGAAGATAATCACTCAAATATAAAAATAACATCAAAAATGACAGGAAGTAATAATCTCTATTCCTTAATATCTCTTAACATCAATGGACTCAATTCACCAATAAAAAGACATAGACTAACAGACTGGATAAGGAAACAGGACCCTACATTTTGCTGCATACAGCAAACACACCTAAATGTCAAAGACAAAAACTACCTTAGAGTAAAAGGCTGGAAGACAATTTTACAAGCCAATGGTCTCAGGAAACAAGTCGGAGTAGCCATTCTAATATCAGATAAAATTGACTTTCAACCTAAAGTCATCAAAAGAGACACTGAGGGACACTTCTTGCTGGTCAAAGGAAAAATCCACCAAGAAGAACTTTCAATTCTGAACATCTCTGCTCCAAATGCAAGGGCACCCTCATTTGTAAAAGAAACTTTACTAAAGCTCAAAGGATACATTGCGCCTAACACAATAATTGTGGGGGACTTCAACACACCACTCTCCTCAATGGACCGATCGGGAAAACAGAAACTAAACAGGGACACAGTAAAACTAATTGAAGCTTTGGACCAATTGGATTTGACTGATATTTATAGAACATTTCACCCTAAAGCAAAAGAATATACCTTTTTCTCAGCACCTCATGGTACCTTCTCCAAAATCGACCATATAATTGGTCACAAGACAGACCTCAACAAATACAAGAAGATCGAACTAATCCCATGCCTCCTATCAGATAACTATGGTGTAAGAGTGGTTTTCAATAGCAACAAAAACAAATGGTGCTGGTTCAACTGGAGGTCAGCATGCAGAAGAAAGCGAATTGATCCATACTTGTCTCCTTGTACAAAGCTCAACTCCAAATGGATCGAGGACCTCCACATAAAGCCAGACACTCTGAAGCTAATAGAAAAGAAACTGGGGACGGCCCTTGAGGACATCGGTACAGGGGGAATGTTCCTGAACAGAACACCAATAGCTTATGCTTTAAGATGAAAAATTGATAAATGGGACCTCATAAAATTACAAAGTTTCTGTAAGGCAAAGGACACCATCAAAAGGACAAATAGGCAACCAACAAATTGGGAAAAGATCTTCATCCACCCTACATCAGATAGAGGGCTAATATCCAAGATATATAAAGAACTCAAGAAGGTAAACTCCAGAAACCCAAATAACCCTATTAAAAAATGGAGTATAGAATTAAACAAAGAATTTTCACCTGAAGAATTTGGATGGCAGAGAAGCATCTTAAAAAATGCTCAACTTCATTAGTCATTAGGGAAATGCAAATCAAAACAACCCTGAGATTTCACCTTTCACCAGTCAGAATGGCTAAGATTAAAAATTCAGGAGACAGTTTTCGGAGGAACCACCAGATTGCTTTCCAGAGTGGTTGTACCAATTTGCAATCCCACCAGCAGTGGAGGAGTGTTCCTCTTTCTCCACACTCTCTCCAACACCTGCTGTCTCCTGAATTTTTAATCTTAGCCATTCTGACTGGTGTAAGATGAAATCTCAGGGTTGTTTTGATTTGCATTTACCTAATGACTAATGAAGTTGAACATTTTTTAAGATGCTTCTCCGCCATCCGAAGTTCTTCAGGTGAGAATTCTTTGTTTAACTCTGTACCCCATTTTTAATAGGGTTGTTTGGTTTTCTGGAGTCTAACTTCTTGAGTTCTCACTTCCAGAAGATCCTGCTATACCACTCCTGGGCATATACCCAGAGGATTCCCCACCATGTAATAAGGATACATGCTCTACTATGTTCATAGCAGCCCTATTTATAATTGCCAGATGCTGGAAAGAACCCAGGTATCCCTCAACAGAAGAGTGGATGCAAAAAATGTGGTATATCTACACAATGGAGTACTATTCAGCCATTAGAAACAATGAATTCATGAAATTCTTAGGCAAATGGATGGAGCTAGAGAACATCATACTAAATGAGGTAACCCAGACTCAAAAGGTGAATCATGGTATGCACTCACTAATAAGTGGATATTAACCTAGAAAACTGGAATACCCAAAACATAATCCACACATCAAATGAGATACAAGAAGAAAGGAGGAGTGGCCTCTGGTTCTGGAAAGACTCAGTGAAGCAGTATTCGACAAAACCAGAACGGGGAAGTGGGAAGGGGTGGGTGGGAGGACAGGGGAAGAGAAGGGGGCTTACGGGACTTTCGGGGAGTGGGGGGCTAGAAAAGGGGAAATCATTTGAAATGTAAATAAATTATATCGAATAAAAAAAATTAAAAAAAAATTCAGGAGACAGCAGGTGTTGGAGAGGGTGTGGAGAAAGAGGAACACTCCTCCACTGCTGGTGGGGTACAACCACTCTGGAAATCAGTCTGGTGGCTCCTCCGAAAACTGGGCACCTCACTTCCAGAAGATCCTGCTATACCACTCCTGGGCATATACCCAGAAGTTTCCACAGCATGTAATAAGGATACATGTTCCACTATGTTCATAGCAGCCCTATTTATAATTGCTAGAAGCTGGAAAGAACCCAGGTATCCCTCAACAGAAGAGTGGATGCAAAAAATGTGGTATATCTACACAATGGAGAACTATTCAGCCATTAGAAACAATGAATTCATGAAATTCTTAGGCAAATGGATGGAGCTTGAGAACATCTTACTAAGTGAGGTAACCCAGACTCAAAAGGTGAATCATGGTATGCACTCACTAATAAGTGGATATTAACATAGAAACCTGGAATACCAAAAACATAATCCACACATTAAATGAGATAGAAGAAGAATGGAGGAGTGGCCCCTGGTTCTGGAAAGACTCAGTGAAGCAGTATAGGGCAAAACCAGAACAGGGAAGTGCGAAGGGTTGGGTGGAAAAACAGGGGGAGGGGAAGGGGGCTGATGTGACTTTCCGGTAGTGGGGGTCTAGAAAAGGGGAAATAATTTGAAATGTAAATAAAAAATATATGGAATAAAAAAAGAAAAGGGGGCAAGTTATGGTATAGAAACATGTTTGTGTACACAAAATCCATATATATAATTTCTATTATCCAATGTCATAACATTTTGAAGTGGCAAATTTAATTGGTGATTATATTTTGTTAAGTCAAAGAAGGTGGAGCAAAGCTGAGTGGGTACTAGCCCGATAAAATAATGAAGAAATGAAGAAAACAGAAATCTATGTCATGTTAGTGTATTGAAGTCCTCACACAGAACATAATCATGACTTAAATCTCTCTTCTCATCTTCCAGAATATATAAAAGGGATAAATAAGTATAGGCTGTGTTAGCTACTAATTTTAATGTATTCTGTATTATAATCCTGTATTAAGATATGATATTATTGGGAAGGAATAAGGCATAAGTTATTATAAATTATTATCGTAGTGAAGGAATTATTCATTAAGTTAATATGAAATCTCATAAACTATTACATACTTTTAATGCAAGACTGTTAGTGATCACTACTTATATTTCCTTCCAAACAGAAAATAAAATCACCTCAACCACAGGATTTTGATCAGTCAGGTGATAATAAAGGAGGGCAATTGCCCATGCATCTTGCAAATGACTATGATTGTCAAAAATGTAGGTCTAAGATAAACATTTTTCTAAATATCAGTGGCACTGTTGGTCTAACAAGAAAACAAGCCAAATATTTTTTCAAATGAAAACAGTATATAGCTTAAATATTGGTTAATAAGTAGGAATTTTACCACATATCTAACACAAATTAAATTATAAAATAAGATAAATTTGTTTGGAATCAATTATTGAATAAACATTCTCAGAACTTGTACATAACATTTTCAGATGCAAAATTATAAATAATTAATGAAATGTATATGAGATACTGTTGTCATTTAAATGAAACAATTAACAAAATTATCAAAATATCAGTATTTGCTAAATATTTTATTTTTAATTTCATAATCCATATATACATATATATGTGTACATATATATGTGTATATATATATATTTTCCACCTTTGAGCATATACTCACTCAAAGTGTGGTCTAATATTGATAATGAAAATGTGGATTATTAGCACATTGAAATTTTTTCAAGGGTTAAGAAAGAAGCTATGAATTTTGCAAGTAGCTTGATAGATCTGGAAACACACATTCTAGAGGAGGTGACAAAGACCAGAAAGAAAATGTCATTTTTTTTCTTTCACTTGTAGATGTTAACTTTCAATCATATGTCTATTTCATTTGAAATATCCACAATAGTTAGGAAATTAATGGTGGACAATTGAGAGATGCTTATTGTGGTCAGAACAAACAAATACCATTTCAGGAATGGTATTGGAAGGGAAAGGTAGAGGACTGAATATAGAGAGGAATTTATTTGAATAAAGGCCTTTAAAGAGTCATATAAAAAAAAACCTGCTATATCAGATATGTTCCTTTCTATCTCTCTCTTTCTCTGTCACACACACACACACACACACACACACACACACACACACCACAAATGTTACAATGAAGTTATCTTACAATGAGGCAATAATGCCCTTATTACATGCTTCAATGTAACAAATGATAAATTCAGTGCCAAGGTCTGGTTACTTCTCTCATGATTGGTGGCCAAGAGGTCACATAGTCCACCAGATATTACAGGCTTTTGCCAATGCTTTTGTTTACATTCTAGAACTTGAAGATCCTATTGCTGAATATTCTTGAATCATATACCTTGGAGTAATGACAGTGGTATTGACATGGAAACTTTACTGTTACTGGCAAACTTTCATTGTGCTAGACGTTGCTGTTTATGCTACTAAAGGAAAAAAAGTATATGAAGTTATGCACACTGAAAGGTATAACTGCCCTGCAAAAACATGCCAAGTGGTTATAATGACACAAGCATTATGTGAGTTATCAACTACTTTATTATGGTCCAACTGCACAACATAAAAGCAATATCTGGCACAATAGTAGGAAAAAAAGCCCATGGCTAGATATGTCTCAGGCCCCAGAATCCACTATTTTTCTGTTATGTGGCATAGCGCTAATATAGCAACTCCCAATAACTTATACCCATAGATTAATATATCCATCAACCCTCAGTAGAGAAGCTTCTATTTATAGTAAATGGTGATTAACTCAGAGACTCACTGATCATCTGTCTTACAAAGAATCAGAGATCATGAAATAATTATCCTTAAATGGGGCAGCCATGTATGATTACTGAATTAGGGGAAAGTATATGAGAGCTAGAGTCAGTATATATAAGCAAAGAATCACTGTCTACTGAACACAACCAGGCACTATACATATGAATTCACAGTAGTTGTGAATGCATCCACAAGATGTATAAAAATGCAACTAGACAAAATTCTAGCATGAAATGATATATTAGTTAATTTTCTAGTGCTGTGATAAAACACCATAACCTTGGTAACTTATAGTAGAAAAAAAATTGGGCCTTACAGTTTCAGAAGGCTAAAGGTTATCTTGGCAGCAGTCAGGCAGAGGAAACATTCGATAAGTACCTGAGAAGGTTTATCTTTAAAAAATTTATGACAGAAAACTAACAGGATGAAACAGGATTTTAAAACCTCAAAATCAACCACTAATGACATATCTCCCCAAACAGTTCTATATCTCCTACTCTTTCCCAAACAATTCCACTAACTTGGAACCTGCTGTTCAAATATATGAACTTATGGTGGCCATGCTAATTCTAATCATTGTAAAGGGGAGGCGGTCACAAAATCTCATCCCTAGCCAAAAAGCTATTGGCAGTTGATACCAACTGGGAGAGTGGGTTTTTTTTTTTAAGTGAATAGTCTTTTGTAAAATGACAATACTCCAGTGGAAGGCCATATATCTAAGACTAGTTTGTAAGCACAAATTAGATGCAATGCCTTGGAAAAATAAAAAGGGCAGAATGATGCATGCAAAATGAAGGATGTGCAGATCTCAGAGAAGTTTTGGGAAGGGTGATTCTGATCAAAACACATCACTTTACATTCTCAAAGCCCTAATGTGTATATAACAATGTTAAGAAAAGCACCTAACAAATCTTGTTATTAAAACACTATGATTTCGATTAATTTATTTCTATTCAATTAATGTGATTATCCAACTGAACATGAATATGGGACAAAAGTAATTGAATATGGATATATTTAGAAAGGAAAGATTGCCTCAGGGCCAAGATTATTAATAGTCAGTATCCTATGTGAGACCACAGGCAGTACTGGAAAAAGGGAATGAGCTAATTGTTTTCATAATATATGGACTGTGTAATAACTTGTCTTGGCAATCAAATATGAACATATCATGGTTACCAATGGTAAATGAGTATTTTGCCAGAGACTGTTATTAGCCACATGTTTCAACTTGGATGACACACCAAACAATCAAATAAACAAATTAATGTATCATGGGTTGATAATCAAGTATATGTCTCTGGGTATTACCCAAATCATAACAATATGTGAGATGGAAATCATGGCTTTGACTATGAGCAACCATATAGCTCCAATTAAAGCATTTAATTTCATTTAACAAGTATCTATAAACATGACAAGCTCCTTGTAGACTTTTGATATTTTTGAAATATTGCACAATATATGAAGTCAGTATTCCTGTACATGAAACATTAATAAATCTAAAATATCTATTAAATATCCTCGACTTCACACACACACATGCACACACACATATACACACACTACACACACACACACACAACAGGTTCAAAGTTAACATCAAAGTTGGTACATTACATCAAATGGATAATAGACCTTGATAATTGCTACTTAATGACAGCAGAAGTGAAACAATTTTTTAAATTGGCGTAGACAGGGAAATAAATACAAAATTCAAATGGCTGGTAGCAGGCAGATTATACAACAGAATCTAGATGCTAAAACCTATTGCACTCAGGGAGGCCTTTCTTTCTAAAGTAATTCACTTTCTCCATTCTTATCCCAAGTATGTTGAAATTTCATTCAGAATAGCTGATTAATGCTTACCTCTAAATGTAATAAATTAATCAAGGCACAGGGGGAAATTGTAATGCAGTAAATCACTGAAGATGATTATTTAAGTACTGGCTATTGTGGTGGTTTAATGTTCATGCCTTTGTATCCTATTAAAACATCTGTTGAACTCTAAATAATGAAATTTATAATTTGCAGATTCATTTATCACTAACAATTCATTGTTAAATGACACAATTGATTTAGTTTTTAAACTGGTGATTAGTTCCTATCTGTATACAGCATTTCAAATTCCTAATTTTGTGCTGTTACATAATAACATGATGATATAGGCAGGACAACCCATTCTGGAAAATGCCTACAATTAAGATTTCATTCTGGTTCCAGTAAAATCAAAGCTGACATTTACATGGCTAACCAAATCAATTTTATTTAGTAAACAAAACAAGTATATCAAGTGAGACATCAGTGATGTTGCATTTCATTTATTTTTATTATTATGTTAGCAACTCTTTTTGAATTCATACAAAGATGTCCATGTCAATATGGAAAGGAAATAAAATTAAAGGAAACAATAATGGATCGTGATCTACATTTGAATTTCTCTTAACATTAGAAGAAGTCTCATTTTCTATATAGTCAATCCAAAGGATATAGCATGTATTAAGAATATATTACTCAGTTATTATGTACAGTATATAGCAAGACTGTCTTTTGAAAGGCAATGGAGAACATTAAGCATTAGAAGACATGGCACAGCATGTAAGTGTTGTACATGAATCAAATATGCAATAATAATTTAGAAGTACAAAAACAAGAATTTTTTGTGAAATATTTAAATGAAATGAATTGTTTATAGACTAATAACGCAGAGATTAATTACATTACATTAGTACACTTTTGTGGATAGAGAAGCACAAGAATGACAGCACAGCTGCAAGGTCCCTTTGACGTTTGGGATTTTTGAAATACCATTGTTAGTAATATCCTGAACAGAATCATTATATAAAGAAAAAGTAGTTGTGTATAGATGTTTTGCTTAAATTGTTTGCTTGGCATAGGATAGGTGATTGGTATCTGTGGAGGTCAGATCTGAGCATTGGATCTCTTGAAAGTATAGTCCATTGTGAACAGCCATGTGGGTCATGGGAAACATACTGGTGTCCTCTTGAAGAGCAGCCAGTGTTCATAACCTCTGAGCCATTGAAGAACTCAAACATCTTTCATAATAGTAAAAATAAAATAAAATATAAAAAGAAGCAGCAAAAAAGCAAGCAGTTAGAAGTACACTTTATGAGATGATGAGTGTGACAAAAGTCAGAATGACAAAAGAGAATCTGGATTTCAAAGAGGAGAAAGGAAAGAACACTGGAAACAAGATATAAGTAACTCTGGTGCAAACACTAAACAAACAGTTTAAGATCCATTTCCCAACATCCTCACAGACTTGAAAAAAAGAATGAAGATTGGGTTTAGCAACACTTTCCTCTGCACAATGAATAATCTTAGTGCAGAAATCCATCACAACATTAAACCCACAGTATCATAATAGGAAGCCAACTTCATCACGGTCCTGTTATTATGGTGAATATTATAGAAATTATCAGAAATTAAGGAATACAAACATAAATATTTTTTTAAAAACTAAATTTAATTTTAAAGGTTAAAAATTAGGAGAAACCAAAGCTCATATATGGTTACCCAGTCCCATACAGGGTTAACTATGGGTGCCTTTGATTTAATGGAAAAGAGAAATACTTTAGTTGTTTTTGTACCCAGCACTTATGAGGAAATTTTCTTGCTGTTTCAGCTACATCATTCTGTGTGGCATGAACTTCTCACAGAAGTGGAATAGCAATCACATATGGTGCATGCAAGACATCAATGACTAAGTGTACCTACTTACAATATCAAAGGAATCCCACACCATGAGACTTATGAGGAAAGTTGATACCTACAGTTATAACAAAATAAAACTTGTAAAAATCCACCAGTTGAATCAAAGTAGGCCACAAAGATACTAATGTATATAATATGAAACATCAAAATGAAATCTCTGGATATATACTCAAATGAAGCTATTGGTGACTTTTTTGTTTCTGTGACAAAACACCATGAACAATGCACCTTACAAGAGTAAGAGTCTACTTGGGCTTAAGGTTTCAGAGAGTGAGATTGTCAAGGTAGAAAAACATGACAAAGAGCAGCAGGCTTGGGCAGAGGTTCTGGAATATGATTGATCACATTCTCATTTGCAAGCACAAGAAAATTAGAAAGCAAACTGGAAAAAGAGGTAAGGAACTCTCAAAGTCCATCCTGTTCTGACATATGAATATGATAGTCTCCACAAAAAGAGATTCTAGGGACCAAGTGTTTAAATCCATGAATTTATGGGAGATATTTTCCATTCAAATTACACTGAAAGAGGACAAAAACATAAAAGTAATATAACTTCCCCGAACCAAGAATTTGTCAACATCTGATTTCAAAGATAATGAATTGAATAAAATGTTAACGTATACTGAGATTGATTTTATAATGATCAATGTATTCCAGGGAGATAAAATAAACTGCTTAATAATGAGCAAGACATGGCACATAAGAAAAAAACAACTCAATAAAGTGGTAAAGTACTAAAATTATCAGAGATATTGAAAGGATCAATAAACTACACTATCCAAACAATATATAGTTGAAGGCCATAAATGCTTCACTAACTGATTACATAAGAGGATAGAGAAAAATAGCTGGAAGACAATTTTGATGAATCTTCACTTTCAATGAATAGCAAAATATGAAGAAAATACACAAGTTATAGGAAATCATAAAATTCTAAAGCATATGCAGAAGGGAATATATTAAAGATCCAGTGTACATGGTTATTGCATCCAACACCATCAAATGAGAAAATATATGGTTTTCCAGGGACAGTATTCCTGAAGAACACAAAATACATAAGTATACTAATGATATTTGATTAATAATATATAATACAATTAAACTACAGATCAAAGTCATTGATCAGCATTTATGCCAATACTCCGAAAAGAATACTTGGAAATTTCACTGAATATCACATTTAAAAATTCATACAAGATGAACAAGTTAGTTTGATTTTGTGATACAGGATATTTTAATATATATTACTACATACATGTGATATAGCCTATAAATACAATAATGGACAGAAATCACATGGTAATCTTAATGGATGCTCAGAAGGCCTTATACAAAGTAAAATATTGGTTCATGACATAAGACCTACATAGCCTAGGAATGATAGAATCATGCCTTACTTAGTTTATACTATATATATATATTATAGTGCTATACCAAGGAAGAGGAAGTTAGAAGAATTTCTTCACCATTAATTAAGAAATTAATAATTTAATTTTAAAAAATTAAATTATTTTTAGCCGTAGGTATACAGAGAAAGAAATAAAATTGATGCAACTAAGAAAGCAAGAAGTACAGTTATACTTAATTCAGACAATATTATCCCATATTTAAAACACTAAAGATCACATCGGAAAAATCCTGTTAAGTGTCATAAGTATATTCTGCAAATTAACAATATATGAGGGCACCTAGAAGGCAATCATAGTCTATGTGTCTAAACCAAAACTCTGATAAGGAACTCAGCAGTAAAATTCAATTCAGCATTATTTTAAAATGCCACCATGAATAAACTCAAACAAAGGAAGTAAAGTACAAATAAAATAAAAGCTTTATAACACTGAACAAAGAAGACAGTAGAAGGCTGAAATACGCCTCCTACTTATGAAAATGCAGATTTAGTACTAGGGTTAAACTGATGGCTGTACTACTGAAAACAATCCCATTGACATTACAGTACTGAAAAGATGAGACTTTATCTAAAAGCAAAAAAAAAAAACTTTTATTAGCCCAAACAATCGTTAGCAAAACAGCAATGTTGTAGTCATCAGAATAGATTCTTTCAAAACAATATTCATAATAATAATAGAAGCAATAAAGTACCATTGCAAAAAACAGTTTTGCATTAGAATGGGATGGAATGAAATAATAGAGGACACAGAAATGAAGCTGATTGCTAACAGTAGTGTCAGATTTTACATAGGAGAAAGAGAGCCTCTTCAGGAAACTGTTTTGGGAAAAATTGTACATCAACATGTAGAATAATAAAGCTTCCCAGATCTCAAGTAAAATAAAACCAATATGGATCTATGACCTTGAAGGACTTTAAAACTGGTGAACAAAATACAGAAAAATTATTGCAAGACACGGGTTTCTTGAGAACCACCAGGTTTTAAAGTCCAGTCAGTGTCCTCCTCCCAGTTCACCCTATCACAGTTCATTATTCTATTCCTGCTCTCACTTGTTTCCAAGAGGATGTTCCCCATCTATCAAGGCCTCCCCAATTCCTTGGGTTTCAGGTTTTGCAAAGATAATACATTACTACCATGAGTAAATAATTGGTACTAAATCTTTCTTAGAAGCTTTGATACTGTATGGGAAAATCCAACAGTGAAAAACAGAAAAAAAAAGGGTAATTAAAAGGTAAAATATTATTTTTTAGACAGGAACAATTCTGGGTCAGACTTTTTCACTGTGGAATGACAACCCCATCCCTCCACTTGAAGCCCAGTCTTTCTACTGGAGGTGAACTCTATAAGTTCCCCGTCCCCACTGTTGGGCATTTCACTGAGTCCTGACAGTCTCACCTCCCAGGTCTCTCATACTTTCTAGAGGGTCTCCCACCTCCCATCCTCCAGGTTGCATATTTCCATTCATTCTGCTGCTGCTCAGGGCTTCTCTCCTGCTTTCCCCCATACCTGTTCATGTTCCCTTATCCTCTCCTATTCCCTCTCCCACTCAGTTCTCTTCCTCTCTCTCTGCCTCCCATGATTGTTTTTTCCCTCCCAAGTATGATTGAAGCATCTTCACTTGGGGCCTTCAGTTTGTTCACCGTTTTGAGGTCTGTGAATTGTATGAAAGAAATTCAACCAGGCAGCATGCACTACCTGGTCCAAGGTCCTGGAAACATATATAGCAGAGGACTGCCTGGTCTGGCCTCAGTGGGTGAAGATGCAGCTAACCCTCAAGAGACTTGAGGCCCCAGGGAGTGGGGAGGCCTGGCAGAATTAGGAGTCATCCTCTTGGAGACAGGGGAGGAGGAATAGAATGAGGAATTGTCAGAGGGTGAACTGGGAGGACAGAAATTACTGGACTGTAAAAAAGTAAAAGTAATAATGATTTTATATATATAAAATATAAACAAACAACAAGGAGAAGCACAGCACACAAAAAATCTTTGCTATTGGATATATATCACAAAGTGTGTGTGTGTGTGTGTATGTGTGTGTGTGTGTGTGTGTGTGTGTGTGAAAAGTTCATAGATACAATATAGAAGAGACCAGAAAAATAGGATCAAAATCCTTAGTGGTATGGCAATCCAAATCAAAATATATAAATGTAATAATGACCCATTTTATTTGGTTAATTTTTTATACTTGTTCTCCAGATAATAATGGTAAGTTGTATCATTATTACCAGTGGTATCAAATATTAAGCAACCTATCTTAAGTGATTATTTATTTTGATGAAGTGTCCATTCAATTTTCATTATTGGATTTGATGTTAGTGTTTATGATCATGTTATTAACTTATAAGAATTATTTGTATGTAACAACACAAATTAGTTCTCAAATATGCATGGTATAAGCTATTGTAGAAAGTAAAACTTTTATTTTTCTACAGCAACGTTTTCTAATGCTGATGGTATAATATCATTTAGAATGTACTTTAATTTAAACTTTCTGTGGCATATTTAAGAAACCTTTTTCACAATCTGGACACCAAGGTTTTTCTCCCTGATTTCTTTTATAGCACTTTGTCAAGATAATGATCAATAACCTGAACAATTTCTTTCTCTAACATCATTACTCATTGATGAACTTATCAAACAGCCAGAACTTTCAATAACTCCTTGTGAATCTGAGTCTTTAAAATTGATTGAAACTTTTTCAATACTTTATGTTTTCAATTTTGTATAAAAAATGTTAAATATACATTATGTTTTAGACTTTGCATTATTTAAGTTATATAATTGTGGGAGGGTAAACTGGGAGTACTGCAATGACTGGAATGCCATATGTAATTGTACTTATTTTTAAATTATATTAAAATATTTATATTTAATATTAATGTTATACATAACACAAGTAACATGAAAGATCATACATTATTTATATGAAGAGCAATGTTCGCTATTTTAGTTTAATCTACAAATTTCAGAAAAAATTTGAAACAGTTTATCAAACTGGACAGGTTTATTTGCTGTTGCAGATAATGCCTCAAGATTACTTTGGATCTAATATCTCTTTAAAACTTAACAAGTTTTCAATTGTTTGATCACAAATCATATTTATTTGTTGATAACTGCTCTTATAGTAATTTTCTATTTAGATTTGTCTAAAAACAAATTCATTTGTTTTTATATTTCCATGTATTTATCTGTCCATTCTATTTTTCAAGAACACTGTGCCAATCTCTGAGCATTAGAAAAGGCATTTTCCTTTTCAGTCCCTCATTCTTTGAACTGGAGAAATGGAGTGGACACATATATATTCACTAGAAATATTTTAAAGATAGATATGACAGTTTGAACTTCAATTCTTGTCTCGAGAATGAATTAAATGGGCCATTGTCATTGAAATAATTTCTTGATATAATCTTTTGCTCTTTAATTTTGAAAAGTAAATGACTACCCACTCTCTTACAAAGTTTCTGAACATGTGGAATACTTAAATTCCCACTGTTTTTCAACACAAGTCCACCCAGGCACAGCTAGCTGTTCATTGGCACTCATTTTTCTTGTAATTTGTTGACAAACAATAACAAAAGTGAACAACATGTGCTATTGTTTTACTTATTGATGCAAAGATTCACCTGCTTGCAAGATCAGCTTTAAAAGCAAATCAGTTGCCTTCCTATACTCAAAGGATAAGCAGGCTGAGAAAGAAGTTAGGGAAATGACACCCTTCACAATAGCCACAAACAATATAAAGTATCTTGGTGTGACTCTAACCAAACAAGTGAAAGATCTATACGACTAGAACTTCAGGTCTCTGAAGAAGGAAATCGAAGAAGACCTCAGAAAATGGAAAAATCTGCCATGCTCATGGATCAGCAGGATTAATATAGTTAAAATGGCCATCTTGCCAAAAGCAATCTACAGATTCAATGCAATACCCATCAAAATCCCAACTCAGTTCTTCACAGAGTTAGAAAAAGCAATTCTCAAATTCATCTGGAATAACAAAAATCCCAGGATAGCTAAAACTATTGTCAACAACAAAAGAAATTCTGGGGAAATCAGTATCCCTGACTTCAAGCAATACTACAGAGCAATAGTGCTAAAAACTACATGGTATTGGCACAGTGACAGACAAGTGAACCAATGGAATAGTATTGAAGATCCAGAAATGAATCCACACACTTATGGTCACTTGATTTTCAATAAAGGAGACGAAAACATCCAGTGGAAAAAAGATAGCCTTTTCAACAAATGGTGCTGGATCAATTGGAGGTCAGCATGCAGAAGAATGCGAATTGATCCATTTGTATCTACATGTACTAAACTTCACTCCAAGTGGATCAAGGACCTCCATGTAAAACCAGACACACTGAAACTAATAGAAAAGAAACTGGGGAAGACTCTTGAGGACATGGGCACAGGGAACACCAATACCTTATGCTCTAAGATCAAGAATTGACAAATGGGACCTCATAAAATTACAAAGTTTCTGTAAGGCAAAGGACACTGTTAAAAGGACAAAATGGTAACCATCAAATAGGGAAAGGATATTCACCAACCCTACATCTGATAGATGGCTAATATCCAATATATACTAAGAATTCAAGAAGTTAGACCCCAGGGGATCAAATAACCCTATTAAAAATGGGGTACAGATCTAAACAAAGAATTTTCACCTGAAGAAATTCAGATGGCCGAGAGGCACCTTAAGAAGTGCTCAACATCATTAGTCATAAGGGAAATGCATATCAAAACAACCCTGAGATTTCACCTTACACCAGTCAGAATGGCTAAGAACAAAAACTCAGGAGACAGCAGGTTTTGGCAAGGATGTGGAAAAAGAGGAACACTCCTCCACTGTTGGTGGGGCTGTAAAAGTGGTGGTACAACCACTTTGGAAATCAGTCTGGCGGTTCCTCAGAAAACTGGACATGAGACTTCCAGAGGACCGTGCTATACCTCTCTTGGGCATATACCCAAAGAATTCCCTGGCATGCAATAAAGACACATGCTCCATTATGTTCATAGCAGCCTTATTTATAATAGACAGAAGCTGAAAAGAACCCAGATGTCCCTCAAAGGAGGAATGGATACAGAAAATGTGATATGTTTACACAATGGAATACTACTCAGATATTAGAAACAATGAATTCACAAAATTTTTAGGCAAATGGTTTGATCTGGAAAATATCATCCTAAGTGAGGTAACCCAATCACAAAAGAATACACATGGAATGCAATCTCTGATAAGTGGATATTAATTAGCCCAGAAGCTCTGAATACCCAAGGCACAGATCACATAACAAATGACTCACATGAAGAAGTATGGAGAGGGTCCTGATCCTGGGAAGGATTGATCTAGCATTGGAGAGGAATATAAGAACAGAGAAAAAGGAGGGAGGTGATTGGATAATGGATGGAGAGAAGAATGTCTATGGCACATAAGGGGAGGGGGAATCTGGGAAAGGGGAAATCATTTGGAATGTAAACAAATATAGAAAATAAAAATATTTAAAAAAATCATTCACAAGTACCCGTCTTATTAGTTTTGGCAATAACATGCTATAGGGTGGCTTAGAGCTCTCTTTCACTCCCCTTCTAACTCATAGACTGCCATGTAATCCCTTAAGCTAGTATATATTTTGATTTGCTTGTTTGTGTGACAGAAGAACTATTACCAGAAAAAAAACTTTTAGAAAGATAATTATTCTGCCATATATCATTTATTGCTCCTCATTTTCTTCTTCTCCATCTCTTTCTCCACTTCATTTTCTCTTTCTTATTCTATAATATCTCTGTCTAGTCCCAGGCTCTAGTAAATAACATTCACTATGTAGAAGAGGCCGACCTCAAAGTCATTTTTCATATTTCCTTACAGTCTAAAATGGAGAAAACATACAGCCATATCAGTCACCAAATTACATCATCAATGAGGTCTCCAGTGTTGAGTCAAATGTTACATTGCAACTCTGCTTTGTTTTGTTTTCGGTGCTAACATACCACCATAAAAAATTTTTGAATTTTTGCCATAATTGTTGTCCTACGCTGCTTGAAACAATTAGTTCAACAAACTATTCTAAATTAGACCTTAAACTTGATTTCAGATTCTTTAGCTGTGCCGTAGAAGGTATTCTCACAGACATGTTTTCACAAAGAATTATGACTCTTTGAGTCACTGTGATTATTTAATGATGTTCATCAGGTCTTCCCCATACAGTTTTGAATCTTCATCACAATGTCTTCCTGTTTTATATTGACTGAAGAAAAGAGTTTGAGCTGTCTGGAAATACTGGATAAAGTATATAGAGAAATGCTCCTAAAAATTAATAACCTTACTTAGTTATATAGCATTGTTATAGCTCTTCTCAGCAACAATATGCTTAACACAAAATGACTGATAGTATTCCTCTTTGTGTTCAGATTCAAGCTGAAGATATCGTATATGTGAGTGTTCAAGAACTAAATCTAAGCTCTTATAAATCTCATACATGATCATAGGCATTAATTATGCATATGTTCTTATGGATATTCTGCATTCTTTTTCCAAAAAATGCTCTTGAATAATTTTGATCATAAATGCAGTATTCAATCCAAAACCTCTCCAACATTGCAGCAGGGAATTTCTTGGAAACTACAGTATTCCTATCTCTTAGCACACATCACCACAAGCCCATTAACTAAACCCTTTTTTAAAATTTTTTTTCTATATTCTTTCTTTACATTCCAAATGATTTCCCCTTTCCCGGATCCCCCCTCCCCATATGTCCCATAAACCTTCTTCTCCCCCTCTCTTCTCCAATCACCTCCCTCCTTTTTCTCTGTCCTTATATTCCCTTTCATGCTAGATCAATCCTTTCCAGGATCAGGACCCTCTCCATACTTCTACATGGGAGTCATTTGTTATGCAATTTGTGCCTTATATTGAATTTCCTTATATTGAACCATCCCTGCATCCCTGGAATGAAGCCTACTTGATCATGGTGGATGATCATTTTGATGTGTTCTTGGATTCGGTTGGCAAGAATTTTATTAAGTATTTTTGCATCAATATTCATACGAGATATTGGCCTGAAGTTCTCTTTCTTTGTTGGATCTTTGTGTGATTTTGGTATCAGCGTAATTGTGGCTTTATAGAACGAGTTGGGTAGACTTCCTTCTGTTTCTATTTTGTGGAATAGTTTGAAGAGTATTGGTGTTAGGTCCTCTATGAAGGTATGATAGAACTCTGCACTGAAGCCATCTGGTCCTGTGCTTTGTTTGGTTGGGAGACTTTCTATGACCCTTTTTATTTCTTCAGGTATTATGGTACTATTTAGTTGATCTATTTGATCCTGATATAGTTTTGGTGTCGGATATCTGTCTATGAAACTGTCTATTTCCTTCAGATTCTCCAGTTGTGTTGAGTATAGGCTTTTGTAGTAGGATCTAATGATTTTTTTTGAATTTCCTCAGTTTCTGTTGTTATATCTCCCTTTTCATTTCTAAGTTTGTTAATCTGGATACTGTCTCTGTGCCCTTTGGTTAGTCTGGCTAAGTGTTTATCTATCTTGTTGATTTTCTCAAAGAACCAGCTCCTGGTTTTATTGATTCTTTGTATGGTTCTCTTTGTTTCTACTTGATTAATTTTGGCCCTGAGTTTGATGATTTCCTGCCTTCTGCTCCTCCTGGGTGAAATAACTTCTTTTTGTTCCAGGGCTTTTAGGTGTGTCATTAAGGTGTTAGTGTATGCTCTCTCCATTTTCTTTTTGGAGGCACTCAGGGCTAAGAGTTTTCCTCTTAGCACTGCTTTCATTGTGTCCCATAGATTTGGGTATGTTGTGTCTTCATTTTCATTGTGTTCTAAAAAGTCTTTAATTTCTTTCTTCATTTCTTCCTTGACCAAGGTATCATTGAGTAGAATATTGTTCAGTTTCCACGTGTATGTGGGTTTTCTGTTGTTTTTGTTGCTATTGAAGACCACTTTTACTCCATAGTGATCTGATAGGAGGCATGGGATTATTTCGATCTTCTTATATTTGTTGATGTCTGTCTTGTGACCAATTATATGGTCGATTTTGGAGAAGTTACCATGAGGTGATGAGGAAAAGGTATATTTTTTTGCTTTAGGATAGAATGTTCTATATATATCTGTTAAATCTAATTGGTCCAAAGCTTCAATTAGTTTCATTGTGTCCCTGTTTAGTTTCTGTTTTCCTGATCGGTCCATTGAGGAAATTACAGTGTTGAAGTCACCCACAATTATTGTGTTAGGTGCAATGTGTGCTTTGAGCTTTAATAAAGTTTCTTTTACGAAAGGGGGTGCCCTTGCATTTGGAGCATAGATGTTCAGGATTGAGAGTTCTTCTTGTTGTATTTTTCCTTTGACCAACAAGAAGTGTCCCTCAGAGTTTCTTTTGATGACTTTGGGTTGAAAGTCAATTTTATCTGATATTAAAATGGCTACTCCAGCTTGTTTCCTGAGACCATTTGCTTGTAAAATTGTCTTCCAGCCTTTTACTCTAAGGTAGTGTTTGTCTTTGACCCTGAGGTGTGTTTCCTGTAAGCAGCAAAATGTAGGGTCCTGTTTACGTATCCAGTCGGTTAGTCTATATCTTTTTATTGGGGCATTGAGTCCATTGATGTTAAGAGATATTAAGGAATAGTGATTGTTACTTCCTGTCATTTTTGACGTTATTTTTTAAATTTGATTGTTTAACTTCTTTTGGGTTTGATGAAAGGTTACTATCTTGCTTTTTCCAGGGTGAAGTTTCCCTCCTTGTATTGGTGTTTTCCTCCTATTATCCTTTGTAGGGCTCGGTTTGTGGATAGATATTGGGTAAACTTGGTTTTGTCATGGAATATCTTAGTTTCTCCATCTATGGTGATTTGAGAGTTTGCCTGGCATTTGTGTTCTCTTAGAGTCTGCATGAGATCTGCCCAGGACCTTCTAGCCTTCATAGTCTCAGGTGAAAAGTCTGCTTTGATTCTGATAGGTCTTCCTTTATATGTTACTTGGCCTTTTTCTCTTACTGCCTTTAATATTCTTTCTTTGTTTAGTACATTTGTTGTTTTGATTATTATGTGACGGGAAGTATTTCTGTTCTGGTCCAGTCTGTTTGGAGTTCTGTAGGCTTCTTGTATATTCATGGGCATCTCTCTCTTTAGGTTAGGGAAGTTTTCTTCCATAATTTTATTGAAAATATTTGCTGGCCCTTTAAGTTGTAAATCTTCACTCTCACCTATGCCTATAATCCTCAGGTTTGGTCTTCTCATTGTGTCCTGGATTTCCTGGATATTTTGGGTTACAAGCTTTTTGCATTTTGCATTTTCTTTAACTGTTGAATCCATGGTTTCTATGGTATCTTCGGCATCTGAGATTCTTTCTTCTATCTCTTTATTCTGTTGTTGATATTTGCATCTATGCCCCTGATTTCTTCCCAAGGCTTTCTATTTCCAAAGTTGTCTCCCTTTGAGTTTTCTTAGTTGTTTCTACTTCTGATTTTAGATCCCGGATGGTTTTGCTTAGCTCCTTCACTGCTTGTTTGTGCTTTCCTGTAATTCTTTAAGAGATTTTTGTGTTTCCTCTTTCATGACCTCAGCCTGTTGACCAAAGTTCTCCTGTATTTCTTTAAGTGATTTTTGCGTTTCCTTCTTATTGGCTTTTGTATTCTCCTGGATTTCTTTCAATGATTTTTGTGTTTCCCTTGCAAGGGCTTCTAACTTTTGATACATTTTCTCCTCAATTTCTTTAAGTATGTCCTTCATGTGTTCCTGTACCAGCATCATGACCAGTGATTTTAAATCCAAATCTTGTTTTACTGGTGTGATGGGGTATCTAGGACATGCTGGTAAAGGAGAATTGGGTTCAGATGTTGCCATATTGCCTTGATTTCTGTTGGTGACGTTCCTGCATTTGCCTTTTGCCATCTAGTTCTCACTGGTGTTAGTTGGTCTTGTCAATGCTGGACTCACCAGTGCAAGCTGCCCCTTCCCAGGTGGCCTCTTGTGCACAGCTTACTTCCTGCACTGCCTGGAGACAGGGTGCTGTTGCCCAGGCTGTTCAGATCCTGAAGCAGACACCTAGAGGCTCCTGCGGAGGCCAGCTGGATTCACCAGAGCACACTGACTTCTCCCTGTTGGTCGCCCGGAAGCCCCTCTTGCCTCTTTCAGGACCTGGAGATGTGGTATTGCTGCCCAGGCTGATCTGGATCCGGAAGTGGAGAGATCTGAGGGCTCCTACCAGAGGCCTCAGGACTGGAACCTAAGCTCCTTGCCACTGGAACAAGCTGGGCGCTCTCCCAGACTGCCTCTGGGTGCACACCAGGTCTCCTGCACTTCTTGGAGACCGAGTGCTGTGGCCCAGGCTGTTCAGATCCCAAAGCAGACACCTGGAGGCTCCTGCAGGGGCCTGCTGGATTTACCAGAGCACACTGACTTCTCCCCGCTGGCCGCCTGAAAGCCCCTCTTGCCTCTTTCAGGACCTGGAGATATGGTGTTGCTGCCCAGGCTGATCTGGATCAGGAAGCAGAGAGCAACCCTGTTTTTGTTTGTTTGTTTGTTTGTTTTTTTATTGAATATCTTCTTCATTTACATTGCCAATGGTAAAAGTTTTCCCAATTTCCCCCTCCCCAAAGCCCCCCTTCCCAACGATTCCCTACCCCTCCTCCCACCCCCTGCCTCCATGTATATGCCCCTCTATCTAACACAGTCACACCTCCCTCCCAACTTCCCCCCCATCTGTTTCCCTTTGTTGTGTCCTCTATTGAGCCTTTACCTGACCAAAGATCACTCCTCCCACTGATGCCCAAAAAGGCATTCCTCTGCCGTATTTTTGGCTGGAACCATGTATACCACTTGGTTGATGATTCAGTTCCTGTGAGTCTTGGGGTGTCTGGGTGTCCGAAGTCATTGTTTTTCCCATGGGGCTATATACCCCTTCAGCTCCTCCAGGCAACCCTCCAGATCCTCCGTTGGGGACCCCAAGCTCAGTCCAAGCTTGATTGCTAGTTTCTGCTTCTGAATTCGTAAGACTCTGGCAGGGCCCCTCTGGAGACAGCCATGGCATGCTCCTTTTGGTAAATGCTTGGTCTAGAACTTTCAGGTGTGCTATTTAGTTGCTTGTACAGGATCTTTCCAATTTCTTTATGAAGGTAATTATTGCTATGAATTTTCCTCTTTTTCTCCTTTTTTATATAATATTTTCATTATTTACATTTCAAATGTTATCCACTTTCCTAGTACCCCCTCTTGAAACCCCATATCCCATCGTTCTGCCTGCTTCTATGAGGGTTTTCTCACATCCACACACCAACTCCCAACTCTTTGCGCTGGCATTTCCCTACACTGGGGCATTGAGCCGTCACAGGACCAAGGTCCTCTTCTCCCATTGATTCCTGACAAGGCCATCCTCTGCTACATGTGCATCTAGAGCCATGAGTCCAACCATGTGTACTCTTTGGTTGGTGATTTGGGGGCCTGGTTATTGGCTATTGTTGTTCTTCCTTTTGGGTCTCAAACTCCTTCAATTCATTCATTCCTTTCTCTATCTCCTTCATTGGGGACCCCATGCTCAGTTAAATGGTTAGCTGCAAGCATCCATCTCTGTAATCGTCAGGCTCTGGCAGAGCCTCTCAAGAGACAGCTATATCAAGCTACTGACAGCAAGCACTTATTGGCATCCACAATGGTACAATAGTGTCCATGTTTGTTATCTGTATATGGGATGGATCCCCAGGTGGGCCAGTCTTTTGGTGGCCTTTTTTTTTTTTTCAGTCTTTGCACTATACTTTGTCTCTGTATCTCCTCCTATGTGTATTTTTTATTATATCATGAGTATTCCATGCTTTTGGGTTATGAGTGCATAACAATGTGTGTTCTTTGTGATTGGGTTATCTCAGTCAGGATGATAGTTTCTAGCTCCATCCATTTGCCTAAGATTTTCATGAAGTCATTATTTTTAATAGCTGAGTAGGTATTTTTAATAGCTGAGTAGGTATAAATATACCACATATTCTGTATCCATCCTTTGCTGAAGGGCATCTGGGTTCTTTCCAGCTTCTGGCTATTATAAATTATGCTGCTGTGACCATAATGGAGTATATGTCCTTGTTATATGTTAGGGACATCTTTTAAGTATATGCCAAGGAGAAGTCCAGCTAGGTCCTCAGGTAATACTATGTCCAATTTTCTGAGGAATTGCCAGACTGATTTCCAGACTGGTTATACCAGCTTACAATCCTACCAACAATGGAGGAGTGTCCCTCTTTCTCCACATCCTTGCAAGGTCAACATCTGCAGTCACCTGAGTATTTAATCTTAGCAATTCTGACCAGTGGGAGGCAGAATTTCTCACCTCTCAGGGATGTTTATATTTGAATTTCCCTGATGACTAATTATGTCAAACATTTGCATCCCATAAGTTGGAGTATGGTATGTCTCCCTTTTCATTTAATTCTATAGTCTTCAATTTCTTTCTTTATTTCCTCCCTGACCAAGTTATCATTGAGTAGAGAGTTGTTCAATTTCTATGTATATGTGGGCTTTCTGTTGTTTCTATTGTTATTGAAGACCAGATTTACTTAGGCCATTGTGATCTGATAGGATGCATCATATGATTTCAATCTTCTTTTTATCTGTTAAGACTTGTTTTGTGACTGATTATATGGTCAATTTTGAAGACAGTACCATGAGGTACTGAGAAGGAATATTCTCTTGTTTTAGGATGAAATATTTTATAGATATCTGTTATATCCATTTGGTTCATAACTTCTGTTAGGTTAACTATGTCTCTGTTTAGTTTCTGTTTCAATGGCCTACCCTTTGGTGAGAGTAGTGTGTTGTAGACTCCCACTGTTGCTGTGTGAGGTTCAATTGGTGTTTTGAGCTTCAGTAAAGTTTCTTTTATGTTTGAGGGTGCACTTAACATCCAAAAATGAAATAACCCAATTAAAAGTGTGCATAGAGCTATGGAGTGAAGAAGCTGAAGGAGAGGGTTACCCAATAGAAAAAAACTGCAGTCTCAACTAACCAACTGTGATTCTAGGGAGATCCTAGAAACTCAGTCACCAACCAGGAGCGTAACCTGGATGGTCCAAGGCCTCTGTCACATATATAGCAGAGATCTCCTTAGTCTGGCACTTAAACCTTGAAAGATTTGAGGCCCCAGGGAATGGAAGTAGTGGTGGGAAGCACGCTCTCAGAAGCAAGATGTAGGAAGAATGGGTTGAAGAACTGTGGGAGGGGTACTGGGAGGAAAGTGGGGTAATGACTGGAATGTAAATAAAATAATTTTGAAGAAAGACTGCATAGAAGATTTGAAGTCAAAATTTAGAAACATTGAAAATTTCAATGGAAAATTTCAACTGCATTCTAAACCATATAAAAGAAAGGATTTTTGGACGAACATTTGAAATTATACAATTATGAGAACAAATATAATACATTTAAAAAGTAAAAACATATAGAAATGATTCTTGAAAAATCATCAAACAAACAATATAAGAAATGTGGCTGTATCTTAAGGGGAGAAAGCTACATATAGGAAGAAAACATATCTAACATGTAGATATATAGACTCAGCTTTTTTGTTGTTGTTGTTTTGTTTTTTGGAGACAGGGATTCCCTGTATAGGCCTGGCTGTCCTAGAACTCACTCTGTAGACCAGGCTGGCCTTGAACTCAGAAATCTGCCTGCCTCTGTCTCTCAGAGTGGTGGGATTACAGGCATGTGCCACCACCGCCTGGCGACTCAGCTTTAAATGATTATAATTAAGAGCTTCATAATAATCATATTGTCAAAAGTCAGTGTCATAGTCAGCATTTTACTGATATGACAAAAACTTCATAAAATAGCATGAAACAAGGAAAGCTTTACATACACATATACGCACACACACACACACACAAATATACACACATACACACATATACATACACATATCTTTAAAATCCATCACTGGAAATGCTTAGAACTAGAAATGATTCAAATATGATGATATTAGCATATACCTAACAGGATATCTTCAGACAAAATCTCAGTCAAAACACAAAATTTCATATTTCATAAATATTATATATATATAGATTATTAGAATTATTTGAAATATTTTTGAGTTCATATGTGGTTGCTGCAATGATTTAATTATCTAATGATATCATCTACAAATTCCATGCTAGAGACATGTTTTTCTTACATCTTAATTAGAAGTCTCTAGGTTCTGTTGCTTTTATAACATTTTGACTGAAACTAAAATATTTCATGCTAGGTACTCCATGTACACTTCTCCTATGCAAAGTCTTGCCAAATTAACTTGAGCACATCTTATTTACAAAGGTTCTAGTGCTCTTATGGGATATTCTGCATTCTTTCTCTATCATACTCTTTTATAATAATTATGTGTATTCACATTTTACCTGGAACATAAGTTTTTCCTCAGGCTCATCTCCATTTCCATCCTTGCAGTTCTTTGAGACAGGAACAATTATTGGTCAGAATTTTGACTGGCATGGCAACCCCTCCCTTACTTGATGCCCTGACTTTCTGACTGAAGTGATCTCTATAGGTTCTCTCTCCTTACTGCCATGCATTTTATTTAATGTCAGTCCCTTAGAGTCCTGAGAGTCTCACCTCCCAGGTCTCTGGTGCATTCTGGAGGGTATTCCCAGCCTCCTACCTTTCGAGGTTGACTGTTTTTATTTTTTCTGCTGTCCCTCCAGGCTTCAGTACTTTTTCCTCACCCAATACCAGATCTGGTTCCCCTCTTCCCTCCATCCACTTTCCATCCACGGTCTGGTCCCTTCCTCAGTTGCCTCTTGCGATTGCTTTCTTCTCCCTCCCAAGTGGGACTGAGGCATCCTCAATTGGGCTTTTCATCTTGTTGACCTTTTTGACTTCTGTGGGCTGTTTTTTCAGTATTCTGTACTTTAATTGGCTAATATACACTTATTAGTGGGTACATATCATGCATGTCCTGTTGGATCTGAGTTGCCTCACTCAAGATCATATTTTGTAGTTCTATCCATTTGCCTGCAAAACTCAGGATGTCCTTGTTCTTAATACCTGAATAGTATTCCATTGTGTAAATAAACTCTATTTTCTATATCCAATCTCTGTTGTAGGACACCTGGGTTGTTTTTAGCTTCTGGCTATCACAAACAAGGCTGATCTGAACATAGTGGAACACATGCCTCTATGGCATGATGGAGAATGTTTCAGGTATATTCCCAAGAGTAGTATTGCTGGGGTTCAGGGAGAAGGTATGGGATGTGGAACAATTTGAGGGTAAAATAGAAGGGGAATAAAATCTGGACTATGAATAAACAAACAAAAACAGATAAATAAACAAACAATTAAAAATTACAAAAATAAAAACAAGACAAAATAAAATTATAAAAAAGCAAAATGGATACAGAAATACATAGGATGGTGAAAACAAATATAGCTTTAATTTTAAAATCAAGTTTTAAAATATTAAACATTTTTTATCATGAGCCAAAACCCAAAGAACAAAAATATAATTTCACCAAACCATTATGTAGTAGAATTACATACAAATAGCTTGGTGATTCGGGAAAGAACCTAAATCACAAGTGAATGTCAATGACCATCCATGTTCAATTCTTCTTTCAGGGAATTTCAAAGTCAGAAAGCATATTTCTCATGGTTATTTGTAAGCAAGTACAACTGCTCTTTTGCTTGATAACAATGTTCTACAATAGGCAAACAGTACTTACATTTATAGTATCAAGCTTATCATATGTAATGATATATTACAAAAATATGACAATGTATTCATAAACTATTTCAGCATCATGCATCAATTTTAATTCTGTTTTCTTTATAATGGTATGTTTCAAATAATTTTCAGTAATTTAGTGTTAGCAATCATTGTATATCCTGCAGATATTACAACCAGTAACTATTACCTACTTTTGAATGCAATAGTTATGCCAAAATTCTAAATATGAGTCATAATTGAGAATAAATATAAAAGCATGTCAACATTTGGACATAGGGCAACACTATTAATGCAATAATCAATAATAATATTTACCAGGTATTTCTTTTCAATCAAAAGTAGATATGCGTCAATTTCAGGATAAAATCGTTCCATAAAGCACTTGCAATAATATATTTAAAAAAATAACTGTTTCTTGATCTTAGAGCATATCAGGGAAAGGGGAGCCAGAAAAGGGGAAATCGTTTGAAATGTAAATAAAAAAAATCTCATAAAAAATAACTATTTTCTTTTTAAAGGCAAGTTGCCTAACTTGTTAAAGTATACTGGCATTTGTAATTACATTATTTTTCAATTGATTATTTTTATTACTTTATTTCATATTTTATCAAATTATAGTAGACTATAATGAACTTACACAGATTTATTATATTATTTCATAAAAACTAAAGCAAACTAGAGAACTGAAGCAATAAAGTTAACATGATTAGCAATAAAGCAATTCAGTGGATTTTAATTAAATTAAGGAAAGTTATGCTATAAAGGCTTTAAAACAGAACTCTACAGTACGCATCTAGATTTTCACAGACATTGAAACAAAAGTACAAAATTTCTAGCCATCTAAAATATGTATTTATTTTAATAATTCCTTTAAAATAAGAATAAAAGATTAGTAATAACTATAGCCTTTAAATTTTTTATGAACAGCAATTCATTCATACCATAAAGTATTACGTTTTAACATCTGGCTGCAAGCATGAATAGTAGGAGATTTCAAATCAGTGTTTCAGAATTTTTAACTTCAATTTGATAGACATTTATTTTGTTTTATAATTTCATTTTTAATTAATGTCTCTGTGTGTAAATTTAAGTGTGCACACTCTGTAGAATGTATGTGGATAGTCAGGGTCCCAAAATGAACTTTGTTTCTCCATTTAACATTGTTGAGAAAGGGTGTTTCCTATCCTTGTCATTTTTAATTTTCCTGGATAGCAGACCTGAAAGTATTAAGACAACCCTTCTGTATTTTTCTCCAATCTCACTTCAGAAATAGTGGAACTACAGCACTCAGCTTTTTACTATGTTCTCTGGGTATTGAATTCAACTCTTCTGGCTTTCAGGACAAGCCTGAATACCTGTTTGTCCTTCTGGCCATGCCTCATCAAATTTATTTTAAAGTAATAGATAAAAGCCATTAGTATGTCTGTTCCCTGAAATATGTGGCTATGCATTGCATTCCCAACATCAATAAATATTTGCATTTCTGAGGCAATGATATAATGTTCATCACAAATATACATAGTGTTATATATATATATATATATATATATATATATATATATATATATATATATATATATATATATATATATATATATATATGGTAAAGCAATGCAAAATTCAAAAATAGTTGTCATTTCTGTATAATAAAATATTTTTACAAAACTCAGGTCTTTGAAATATTGAACATGCACATGTTATCTATTGGCTATGCTATATGTATATATTAGATCATTTGAGTCCATTGGTTTATCATTTTCTATCTGCTGATTCTCACTACTGTCCCTTGCCCCAGGTAGCTGCTTTGTATATACTTCAACTATAAGACAAATATGTTTCATATTTAGCATATGAATGAGATGAAACTGCAATTGTTTCCATACTTTTTGTTTTGACTAGCTTTTGTTATATTTTCGAACACTTTTAAAATTCAACATTATTTTTATTATTCTCATACAACTACTAAGTATGCAAACATAGAAAAATGTTTCATTTTAGTACAAGGTTGTTCATAGTTTCTGAATCTTTACAGAATGGGAAAAGTATAGAAATTCCTTAAATTTTTAGAAAATGATAAGTTATTGAGTGGTAACAATTTCATTGATTTGTGTATTTATTCTTATCAAAATTATTATTTTATTGCATTTTATGATAATAGATAATATCTGACAAATGATCATGAAAAATGTAATTCATCAGTCATATATAATCTGTACACCTGGTTTGTAAATACAAATGACAATCAACAAATTGGCAGCATCATACAATGTCCAACTGAAAACTAAATCTTTCATTTCTTTCATTTAGAAATTAATTATAAAATTAATTTCCTCTGCATCTCATAGATAATCACTATCAGAACTTCCATTATAGTTCAAGATTCCTCTGGTACTGTAATCTACATAAAGGATCAATAATTTTGCTTCTTCATAAAAGTATCATGGAAACACAAATTCAAAAACAATCAGGATAAACTTCCTTTGAAGTCTAGAATTATGATATTTTTTGTTACAGTAAGGAATACTAAGACAATTGTTTCAGTATTGAAATTAATGACACAGTAGTCAAAAATACATTCCTCAATCCCATATTAAATATTCAGGACAATTAAGTATATGGTACATTATTTAGTGGTCTTTTTGTAGTAATAATAAAAACTTATAATGCGGGCTGGAGAGATGGCTCAGCAGTTTAGAGCACCGATTGCTTTTCCAGAGATCCTGAATTCAAATCCCAGCAACCACATTGTGGCTCACAAACATCTATGATTGGATCCAATTCCCTCTTCTGGTTTGTCTGAAGACAGTGACAATGTACTCATATATACATGAAATGAATAAATAAATCTTTAAAAAAAACTTAGAATGCAACTAAACAAAGTAGTTTTAGGAAACCCATAACAATGAAGAAACCAGAGGGATAAAGGCTCATTCTCAGATTGCTTACTGCTTTTGGTTCAAGCCAGGATCAGAGCCCATAGATCGATGCCATATAATTTTTTACTGGTCTTCTTGTTCATTGAGCAACTTCCAAAATAACACTTGAAACAATAATTTCATATATTATTGCACAAACTCTCCTAATCTGGAAATTTTTGTTATCCTGTATCAGTAGACTCTAGGTGTAAAGTCTAGTAGTGAGGTTTTAGCTGTGTATATTATCATATGATAAGATGAAAAAGTGAAACAGTCTTTCATGAATAATAGTAAAGATTTTATTTTCACTTCCCTCTGTTATTTTAATCTTCGATCTCAGAAGAAGAGTTTAATGGATTTCTCATAAGCATTTCTCACATAGAAATATTCAAAGGAAAATGATTACCTTTTTGTGTCTTTTATTTCTTTAACTTAAATAAGTGTTCCATGAAGTTATTTAGAAAGTTTAACTGACATGTCTTTGGCCATATTCTTATTCCAATCACTGGTAAGAACACTACAATCACCATGAAAGAATTAAACTAAATACCCACCATCTGGCAGTTGGAATCAGGTCAACCTCCCCTTAAACATGCAATCACATGCTGTAGGGTAGATAAATGAAGAAATCAGTGTTCTCCAGAAGACTAAATCATGTTGAAAAGATGAACAGCTTTGTTTAATCATTTTAAACAACTTGAAAGACTATCAAAGGAATGCTCTGAAAGAGAACTCTTTATATAGAGAAAAAGAAACACGACTTAATGATGCTGGACTTTAAATTTTATTTTTAATTATCAAAATTTAAAAATTATGTCCTTTGACAAATATCAATCTCAGTTTCAGTATTCAACCGTATTATTGCCTACCATTAAACATGGGATCAAGATAAAATAAAGTATCTGAAATAAAGTTTCATTCACATAGATATTTTATATTAATTTACAATATTATATTTAGTCATTTTAAAAATGACATTTAATCTATTGGTATGGTAATCAATACACATTTATTCAATCCAGTAAAATAGAAAGTGTGGAAGTATGTCACAGTTATATAGTGAATTTTAGAGTTCTCTTCTTGTTTTAAAGTACGAATGGGTCAAACAATCTTGAACCCATATTTTTTATTAGCACTCTTTCTCGTAGAATGTTGTAGGCATTTTCAATGACTTTGTATTCAAGAGATAGGTTTAAGAACTTGCAAGTAAGAGTTGATATAATGCTTACAGTAACATAAATGACAAAGTGTCAGCGATGACTGAGATGACAAATGACACCATGCATATTAATAAGCATTAGATGACATTCAATCACTGTCCAATATTCTCAGTCATGTTGAAGGACAATATAGTCTTCAAATTCAGTACCCAAAGGATAGTTGTAACAATCACAAAACAATGTATACAACTTAGAAAGTCAGCAGAAAACTGGCAAGGTTATACCTACCTTCATAGAGAGGTGAATAATACCCATATAATTTTTGTATACTTATTAAGACCAACTGAGATGACCCCAGATTATTGTATAAAGGTTATATCTATTCACATCACCACTTCTGGTCTTTCAACTGAATTTAGAAATGAATGAAATGAAATTCTCTAGTGCATTCACTTTGCTTTTCGATTTTTGCTTTTATTTTCTCCACCATCCCTCCTGCTTTTATATTGACCTCACACAATTATTTGACTAAATCACAGTGGTTGCCTAACTAATCAATCAGTTCTAGATAGGTAACAAAGGAAATATATGGAATGCTACCAATATTCGCAATCCAGGGATACGATGAAGGTATTGTTTGATTCACATGCAAACAATACAGTTCACATGTCTAAAACTTCAAAGAAATGTATAATCTGTGTTGTAAACACACACACACATATATACATATACATATACATATACATATATAAACACTATAGTGTTTCTTGTCAATGTCTAGTCACAACGAATAATTTTTGTGCTTGACATAATGCTTTATAACCCAACAAAATATCCTAAATTAGACAATGAAGTATAAAAGCATATATGCAATGACATTCTCTGTCAGTGAATAAACTGGCACTATTGTTGTACATTACAATTCAAAGGTTTTCAAAAATTATTCATGTTTAAAATTCTCATGTTTGGGTGAAAATGGCAAACCAATACAGAAGTTGATGCTCACAGCCAAACAATGGGCTGAGCATCAGGTCCCCAGTGGAGGAGCAAAGAGAAATGACCTGAAGGGGGTTGCAGCCACATTGGAGGAACAACAATATGAACCAATAATATGAACCAATCAGTACCCCCATAGCTCCCAGGTTCTAAACTACCAACCAAAGAGACCAAAGAGTACACATGGAGTGACCTTTGGCTCCAGCTACATATGTAGCAGAGGGTGACCTTTTCAGACATCAATGAGATGAAAAGTCCTTGCTCTTGTGAAGGGTCGATGCCCCAGTGTAAGAGAATGCCAGGACATGGAAGTGGGAGTAGGGGGATGGGTTGGTGAGTAGGGGTAGGGGGCATGGGATAGGTGGGTTTTGGAGGAGAAATGAGGAAAGGGGATAACATTTGAAATGTAAATAAAACAAATACCTAATTAAAAAGTTATATGGTAAATCACAAGAATAAAAAACTATATTATTAAATTTTAAAAAATGAAATATTTGAAGAATAATACAAAAATCTCTAAGGAGAAAAGAAAAAGAGAAGCCTAAAGGTTTATCTGGGCTTGAATATAAATGCATAAAGAAGACAAACTTTTCAGCAGGTAAACTCATTCTGTTCTATTAAACATTAATGTGAGATAAGGAAGTGTATGTTGAAACATATATCTAAAGATGCTCCACCATATCTCTTTTTAGAGCAGATTTATTTTTAATAGCCAGGAATGGTGGTAACCTAGATGTCCTTCAACAAAAAAATAGATACAAAATATGTGGTTCATTTACACAATGGAATATTATTCAGCTATTAAAAACAAGGACATCATGATTTTTGCAGGCAAATAGATGGAACTAGAAAATATTATAACCTAGATCCAAAAGGACATTTATGGTATGTACTCAATGATAAGTCTATATTAGCTTAAAAGAACAGAATACTCATAACTCACAGACACAAAGAAAAGAGAACAAGGAGGAAGGCCCAAGTGAGGATGGTTCAATGCCACTTAGAAGTGGGAACAAAATAATCATGGGAGGCAGAGAGAGGGAACAACTAGGATGAGAGAGGGTATGGGGAGGAAGAGTGCAGGATCAGGTAAAGGGGAAAGAAACCCAGAGGGCAAGGAGAATATGTAGAAATTTATAGCAGTGGGTGGGAGGGGGCAGGGGGAACATCTAGAAAGTCCCAGACACATGGAATTAGGGGAAGCTCACAGAACTCAGTGTGGGTATCCTTAGCCAAAGTCCTGAAGAGTGGGGAGGTGGAACCTGATAGGACTACCTTCAGTAGTCAGACAGAAGGCAGTATTCAGCATTGAAGGGATGAGAACATCAACTCACTTGCAAATCTTTTGAACCAAATTGTTCCTCTCTAAAGGAAATACAGACACAAATATGGAGCAGAGGCTGAAGGAAAGGCCATCCAGTGATAGTCCTTCCTATTTTGGAACTCATCCTATGGGTGGGCACCAATCCCTAACACTATTACTAATATTATGTTGTGTTTGCAGAAAGAATCCTAGCATTGCTATCCTCTGAGAGGCTCTACCCAGAAGATGACTGAGGCAGATACAGACAGCCACAGCCAAGCATTGGATGGAGGTTGAGGGCGTGAATGGAATAGATAGTGTAAGGAATGATGGAACTGAAAGGGATGACAACCCCATAGGAAGACCAACAATAACAACTAACCTGAACCCCTGGAAATTCCTAGAGACTGAGCCAGCCATATATGAATGGATACAATATGCATATTATATTCTAATATTATAAAACACATTATTGAAAATTATTTTGTGAAAAAAAGAGAAAAGAAAAAGTTTTCCAGAAAAAAATCACGAGATAGACTTATGAAAGAAAATGATTTGTGAGTCAGCAAGTACACTGAGATGTTAAAGACATCTGTCACCAAGACACTCAGCCTCAGTTTGAACCCCAGGACCTTTATGGTAGAAAGAAAGAACAGCTGATCTGGCATCTTCACCTGTACCACCATCATATAAACAAATGAGCTTTTATCTTAAAAGTTTCAAAGGCATAATTGAATTGATAATGAGATTGAAATAAGACACAGGGAAAATCTAGGTTCAGAAAAGAATCAGTGAATACTCACTGCTAGGTTTCTGCAAGGATATAATATAATATAAAAGCTTAACTGCAGATCACATGAGTCTCTCTACATCTAAGAAGAGATATGTATTAAATCCTCTACAATTGAATGCTTTATGATTATCACAACAGAGATAGTCTGAAAAAACAATCTAAAAATAAAAAAATAAATTTACATTGTTTTTTTTTAATGTTGGAGCCAATTTTTTTAATTCGATATATTTTTTATTTACATTTCAAATGATTTCCCCATTTCTAGCCCCCCCTACTCCCCGAAAGTCCCGTAAGCCCCCTTCTCTCCCCCTGTCCTCCCACCCACCCCTTCCCACTTCCCCTTTCTGGTTTTGTTCGAAACTGCTTCACTGAGTCTTTCCAGAACAAGGGGCCATTCTTCCTTTCTTCTTGTACCTCATTTGATGTGTAGATTATGTTTTGGGTATTCCAGTTTTCTATGTTAATATCCACTTATTAGTGAGTGCATACCATGATTCACCTTTTGAGTCTGGGTTACCTCACTTACTATGATGTTCTCTAGCTCCATCCATTTGCCTAAGAATTTCATGAATTCATTGTTTCTAATGGCTGAATAGTACTCCATTGTGTAGATATACCACATTTTTTGCATCCACTCTTCTGTTGAGGGATACTTGGGTTCTTTCCAGCATCTGGCAATTATAAATAGGGCTGCTATGAACATAGTGGAACATGTATCCTTACATGGTGGGGAATCCTCTGGGTATATGCCCAGGAGTGGTATAGCAGGGTCTTCTGGAACTGAGGTGGCCAGTTTTCATAGGAACCGCCAGACTGATTTCCAGAGTGGTTGTACCAATTTGCAACCCCACCAGCAGTGGAGAAGTGTTCCTCTTTCTCCACACCCTCTCCAACACCTGCTGTTCCTGAATTTTTAATCTTAGCCATTCTGACTGGTATAAGGTGAAATCTCAGGGTTTTTTTGATTTGCATTTCCCTAATGACTAATGAAGTTGAGCATTTTTTAAGATGCTTCTCCACCATCCGAAATTCTTCCGGTGAGAATTCTTTGTTTAACTCTGTACCCCATTTTTTAATAGGGTTGTTTGGTTTTCTGGAGTCTAACTTCTTGAGTTCTTTATATATATTGGATATTAGCCCTCTATCTGATGTAGAATTGGTGAAGACCTTTTCCCAATTTGTTGGTTGCCGATTTGTCCTCTTGATGGTGTCCTTTGCCTTACAGAAACTCTGTAATTTTATGAGGTCCCATTTGTCAATTCTTGCTCTTAGAGCATACACTATAGGTGTTGTGTTCAGAAACTTTCTCCCTGTACCGATGTCCTCAAGGGTCTTCCCCAGTTTCTTTTCTATTAGCTTCAGAGTGTCTGGCTTTATGTGGAGGTCCTTGATCCATTTGCATTTGAGCTTAGTACAAGGAGACAAGGATGGATCAATTCGCATTCTTCTGCATGCTGACCTCCAGTTGAACCAGCACCATTTGTTGAAAAGGCTATCTTTTTTCCATTGGATGTTTTCAGCCTCTTTGTCGAGGATCAAGTGGCCATAGGTGTGTGGGTTCATTTCTGAATCTTCAATCCTGTTCCATTGATCCTCCTGCCTGTCCCTGTACCAATACCATGCAGTTTTTAACACTATTGCTCTCTAGTATTGCTTGAGGTCAGGGATACTGATTCCCCCAGACTTTCTTTTGTTGCTGAGAATAGTTTTAGCTATCCTGTGTTTTTTGTTGTTCAAGATGAATTTGAGAATTGCTCTTTCTAACTCTGTGAAGAATTGAGTTGGGATTTTGATGGGTATTGCATTGAATCTGTATATTGCTTTTGGCAAAATGGCCATTTTAACTATATTGATTCTACCGATCCATGAGCATGGGAGGTTTTCCCATTTTTTGAGGTCTTCTCCCATTTCCTTCTTCAGAGTCTTGAAGTTCTTGTCATACAGATCTTTCACATGTTTGGTAAGAGTCACCCCAAGATACTTTATACTGTTTGTGGCTATTGTGAAGGGGGTCCTTTCCCTAATTTCTTTCTCAGCCTGCTTATCCTTTGAGTATAGGAAGGCCACTGATTTGTTTGAGTTGATTTTATAACCTGCCATGTTGCTGAAGTTGTTTATCAGCTGTAGGAGTTCTCTAGTGGAGTTTTTTTGGGTCACTTAGGTAGACTATCATGTCAGCTGCAAATAATGATAGTTTGACTTCTTCCTTTCCAATTTGTATCCCTTTGACCTCCTTATGTTGTCGAATTGCCTGAGCTAGTACCTCAAGTACTATATTGAAAAGATAAGGAGAAAGGGGGCAGCCCTGTCTAGTCCCTGATTTTAGTGGGATTGCTTCAAGTTTCTCTCCATTTAGTTTGATGCTGGCTACCGGTTTGCTGTATATTGCTTTTACTATATTTAGGTATGGGCCTTGAATTCCTGTTCTTTCCAAGACTTTAAGCATGAAAGGATGCTGAATTTTGTCAAATGCTTTTTCAGCATCCAATGAAATCAACATGTGTTTTTTTTTTCCTTCGAGTTTGTTTATGTAGTGGATTGCATTGATGGATTTCCATATATTGAACCAACCCTGCATTCTCAGGATAAAGTCTACTTGATCATGGTGGATGATCATTTTGATGTCTTCTTGGATTCGGTTGGCAAGAATTTTATTCAGTATTTTTGCATCGATGTTCATAAGGGAAATTGCTCTGAAGTTCTCTTTCTTTGTTGGATCTTTGTGTGGTTTTGGTATCAGCGTAATTGTGGCTTCATAGAAGGAATTGGGTAGTGTTTCTTCTGTTTCTATTTTGTGCAATAATTTGAAGAGTATTGGTGTTAACTCTTCTTTGAAGTTCTGATAGAATGCTGCACTGAAACCATCTGGTCCTGTGCTTTTTTTGGTTGGAAGACTTTCTATGACTCCTTCTATTTCTTTAGGCATTATCGGACCGTTTAGATGATCTATTTGGTCCTGATTTAATTTTGGTATTTGGTATCTGTCAAGCAAATTGTCCATTTCCTCCAGATTCTCCAGTTGTGTTGAGTACAGGCTCTTGTAGTAGGATCTGATGATTTTTTTTTTTGGATTTCCTCAGTTTTCGTTATTATATCTCCCTTTTCATTTCTAAGTTTGTTAATTTGTATACTTTCTCGCTGCCCTTTGGTCAGTCTGGCTAAGGGTTTATCTATCTTGTTGATTTTCTCAAAGAACCAGCTCCTGGTTTTGTTGATTCTTTGTATGGTTCTCTTTGTTTCTACTTGATTGATTTCAGCCCTGAGTTTGATGATTTCCAATACCACATTCAGTTTTTATACAAAATTACCAAGACATAGATAAAACAAATTCACATAATTTAAGAAAGCTTATGTGTACATTCATAAAGTAAAATTTGATAACATTGAATAAAAATGAATATCATGCAAAAGCAGGTATTGAAAAAACAATTTTAATTTTCCTAGAGAGAAGTATTATACATTTTCTTAATGCTGGACATTACCATACACAAACTTAATAGCTACATTTAAATGATTACTGTTTTCTTTTTGCATACTTTTATTCCAATCCTTTGTTAGAGGTTCAAAATAGAAGGAGCAAGATTGAAATTTTATGGTAATTTCACTAGGGAAAATTATCTTACCCAAACTGTGAAACAATATTTTCTCTTCTTTGGAGAGATTTGGCTATAGGTATGGAGTAGGACTTTGTTAATTACAGGAAGTTTGATCCCTGAATTTTTGCAATATAATCCAAAATATGTGGTCTATAGATCATATGAATGGCAACACTAAACCACTATTAAGAGAAAAACAAGTGGTTTGGTAGTACTTCTCTCTTTTATTTTTATTTTCTATATTCTTTGTTTATATTTCAAATGATTTTCCCTTTCCTGGTTCCCCCCTCCCCATAAGTCCCATAAGCCCTCTTCCCTCCCCCAGTTCTCCAATCAACCCCTCCCACTTCTCTGTCCTGGAATCCCCTACAATGCTGCATCAAGCCTTTCCAGGACCAGGGCCCTCTCCTTACTTCTTCTTGGGAATGATTTGATATGTTAATTTTGTCTTGGGTATTCCAAGGTACTGGGCTAATATTCACTTATCAGTGACTGCATTCCATGAGTGTTCTTTTGTGATTGGGTTACCTCACTTAGCATATTTTCCAGATCCAACCATTTGCCTAAAAATTTCATGAATTCATTTTTTCTAATTGCTGAGTAGTATTCCATTGTGTAAATATACCACATTTTCTGTATCCACTCCTCCATTGAGGGACATCTGGGTTCATTCCAGCTTCTGGCTATTATAAATAGGGCTGCTATTATTTCCCTCAACAATTGTATAGTATTATAATAATATTCAATTGGATTATCAAATATAGCTTTACAATTCACAATGTATTGCAGTAGATAACAAAAAATACAGACCATGCTTTTTATCTTTGTTCTGTAGGTTTTATATCATATGATTAATCTTGTGGCATTTTTTGGATAAATGTTTCATGAAATAAAATTATCTCAAGAAAAAAAATAGGGCTCTTATGAACATAGTGGAGCATGTGTCCTTATTGCATGTTGGGGAATCCAACGGGTATATGCCCAGGAATGGTATAGCAGGCTCCTCTGGAAGTGTCATGCCAGGTTTTCTGAGGAACTGCCAAACTGATTTCCAGAGTGGTTGTACCAACTTGCATTCTCACCAACAGTGGAGGAGTGTTCCTTTCTCCACATCCTCACCAACACCTGCAGTCTCCTGAGGTTTTAATCTTAGCCATTCTGACTGGTGTGAGATGAAATCTCAGGGCTGTTTTGATTTGCATTTCTCTAATCACTAATGATGCTGAGCATTTCTTAAGGTGCTTCTCAGCCATTCAAAGTTCTTCAGGTGAAAATACTTTGTTTAGCTCTGTACCCCATTTTTAATAGGGTTATTTGGCTTTCTGGTGTCCAATTTCTTGAGTTCATTGTATATATTTGATATTAGCCCTCTGTTGGATGTAGGGTTGGTGAAGATCTTTTTCCAATTTGTTGGTAGCCATTTTATCTTTTTTACAGTGTCCTTTGCCTTACAGAAACATTGTAATTTTATGAGGTCTCATTTGTCAATTATTGATCTTAGAGCATCAGCTATTGGTATTCTGTTCAGGAACTTTCCCCCTGTGCTCAAGTCCTCAAGGGTCTTCCCCAGTTCCTTTTCTATTAGTTTCAATGTGTCTGGTTTTATGTGGAGGTCCTTGATCCACTTGCACTTGAGCTTAGTACAAGGAGATAAGAATGGATCAATTCGCATTCTTCTGCATGCTGACTTCCAATTGAACTGGCACCATTTGTTGAAAAGGTTATCTTTTTTCCACTGGATGATTTCAGCTCCTATGTCAAAGATCACATGACCATAGATATGTGGGTTCATTTCTGGATCTTCAATCCTATTCCATTGATCTACCTGCTTGTCACTGTACCAATACCATGCATTTTTTTTTTTTAACACTATTGCTCTGTAGTACTGCTTGAGGTCCAGGATACTGATTCCTCCAAAAGGTCTTTTACTGTTAAGAGTAGTTTTAGCTATCCTGGGTTTTTTGTTATTCCAGATGAATTTGAGAATTGCTTTTTCTAACTCTATGAAGAACTGAGTTGGGATTTTTATGGAGATTGCATTGAATCTGTAGATCACTTCTGGCAAGATGGCCATTTTAAGTATATTAATCCTGCTGATCCTCGAGCATGGCAGATTTTTCCATTTTTTGAGGTCTTCTTCCATTTCCTTCTTCAGAATCTTGAAGTTCTTGTCATACAGATCTTTCACATGTTTGGTAAGAGTCACCCCAAGTTACTTTATACTGTTTGTGGCTATTGTGAAGGGTGTCATTTCCCTAATTTCTTTCTCAGCCTGCTTATCCTTTGAGTATAGGAAGGCTACTGATTTGCTTGAGTTGATTTTATAACCTGCCACTTTGCTGAAGTTGTTTATCAGCTGTAGGAGTTCTCTGGTGGAGGTTTTCGGGTCACTTAGGTAGACTGGGGCACAAACAATGTGAAGAACCATAATACCTCTATTGAAGTAATTAGAAGCAGATATAGCTATTAAGAGGAGCAAAGAATTCTAGAATCGGAAGCATCACTAAGTATCCTAAAACCTTTGTTCATAGAAATAATTAGAAATAGACATAGCTTCTGGACTAATTAATATCCACTTATCAGAGATTGCATTCCATGTGTATTCTTTTGTGATTGGGTTACCTCACCCAAGGCACAAATTGCATAACAAATGACTCCCATGAAGAAGTATGGAGAGGGTCCTGATCCTGGAAAGGATTGATATAGCATGGGAAGGGAATATAAGGAAAGAGAAAAAGGAGGGAGGTGATTGGAGAAGGGATGGAGAGAAGAAGGTTTATGGGACATATGGGGAGGGGGGATCCGGGAATGGGGAAATCATTTGGAATGTAAACAAAGAATATAGAAAATAAAAATATTTAAAAAAAGTAAAAAAAAAGAAATAGACATAGCTATTAAGAGGAGCAAAGAATTCAAGAATGAGAAGCATTACTAAGTATCCTAGAACCTTTGTTCCCAGACATCAAATGAGTAAACATATTTTTCATTACTCTTTTGTTTTCATGTGACAGGTTTTCATTAGGAAACTTTCATGCCTGCATATGATGGTACTTTGCTTATTTCCATCCATTTCCAACCCATACTTTGGGTTCTACTTTATTCTTTTCTCTTCATCTCATAAATTGCTCTCCTTCTTTCAAGTCATAAAATGTTTTAGGGAAGTGAAAATATAAGTCTAAATTTTTTATAGTCTATGCTTATATAATTTATAGTTTCTTATTTATAGATTCATCAATACAGTTTGGTATGATATAAAAATTAATGGTTGCATCGTGTTTCTTCTTTCATACTCAACAGAGCATTGAATCCTTCTCATTTTTTCATATAGAAAATTTTAAAGCTGTAGTTCTCAACATATTTGGACTATTCTGCTCAAAAACATTATGAATAATACCAAACATACATTATAACTTTTTCAATGATAACTTTGGCTTTTATCTTCTATTAGGATAAAATTTATTGATTTTTTTTATAGTTTGCACTACATTTTTTTTTATTTTATTTTTTACTTACTCACTTTACATCACTCTCACTGCCCACCTCCTGATAATGCCTCCTATAACCCTTCCCCCATTCCTCCCTATGCTTCTTCTGTGAGCATGTATGCTCCCCATGTGTATCCCCACACCCTGGTACTTCAAGTCTCTGGGAGGCTAGGCACTTCATTTTCCACAGAGGACAGACAAGGAAGCCCAGGTTGTAGAACATAATCCACATACAGGCAACAGTTTTTGGGATAGTCATTCAAGTCTTTCAGGATCCAAGTGAAGACCAAGTTGCACATCTGTCACATATATGAGGGGATCCCTAAGTCCATCCCTTTGGTTGGTGGTTTAGACTCTAAGAGCCCATAGGGTACAAGTTAGTTGACCCTTTTGGTCTTCCTGTGGAGTTCTTATATCCTTCAGGGCCCAAAATCTTTTCTCCTATTCTTCCACAAGTGTCCCAAAGTTTTCATTGTAGATTCAAAACCAATGTCTCTTCAAGAATTCTTCAGTTCTTTAGTACCAGACAGGGACTAGTGAGACAGAGTGAGCAGAGACCTGGCTCTCAGACTCTTTGTGGAAACAGCCATTGCTTGACTGCCCAGATTGTATTATGAAAGCCCATCTACTGAACACCCTTCATACATATATCCATTATATGAATTCTGTTCCCCTAGAGAATGCTGACTAATGCAGAAGAGACATTGTTTCAACTGACTCTAATGATTCCAATAATGTAGCCAATGAAATGATAACTAACTAACTATATATATATATATATATATATATATATATATATATATATATATATATATACCATCTTTGCTCCTGTGACTGATGGACATCTAGTTTTTTAGAAAATTATTCCTACATTTGTATTATAGTTATTCAGAAAATGAACACTATGAGTTACATTTAAAAAGATAAGTATGAAGAATTTTCATTCTCCAAAATTCTTATTTTTCACTTGACTTATGCATTCTAATTATTTTAGTTGAAAATCAGTTTGGTCACTTTTTCTATAACTACTACACATTTGCCACATGAATTTTAAAATGAAATTGAGACTTGAAATATTCATTTGTGAAAAATCATTATGCAATTATAGGTGATTAAAGTTTTATTACACGATTTTAGATTCAAGAAACTGTAAAATTTCCTTCCTGTGTGACAATTCTTAGAAAAAATCACTTTGAAATGACCTGTTTTTTAATACAATTTACTTTTCACATTTATTCCCTGTTAATTATTTAATCACATGCATTTTAAAGGACTTTTTAATCTTTCTTTTATATGCTAATATTAAAGAAACTGGAACAAAATTATTTTTTATAATAAACACCTCTTAGCCCAAATAACTTTGGTGCTACATTAACTAATGCTCAAAATCAGTTCAATTTTCAAATCCTCAGGTTCAGAATTAACTGTTTTGAATATGATGTATTTTCAATAATATCCACTATGCAAAATTTCAGAATAATTAAAGCAAGATTATTTTAACATGTTAAAAAGACACTCAACAGACCTAAGGAGGCTGGAAAAGAAGGAGGGCACAAGTGAGGATGCTTGAGGATGGTTGAGAGTAGAATGGTTCAGAAAGACAGATGGAAGGAGGGTACTGGGTAGGGAGAGGGGATGCAAATGGGAATGGGAGTGGGAGTTGGGTATGGAGAAGGGCAGAGAAAATAGCCTGATCTCTATAAAAATGAATGGAAATCTGCAAAAATCTGGGATGAGGAATTAGGGGACATCTCCAGGAAGATACTGAGACCTAGGATAGGGGAGGCGCCCAGGAATCAATGTGTGTATGTGTCCTTAGCAATGACTCACAGCATTCAGAATATAGAATCTGGCGATTCTGCCTCCTATGCCCAGGCAGAAATAGGAACACCAAAGCACCCACAAAACATTCGACCCCAAACTTATCCTATCTGCAAGAAAGGAAGGGATTTGGGATAGAGCAGATACTAAGGGAATAGCCATCCGACAACCAGCCAAACGTGAGATGCATCCCATAGTCAAGCACCAATCTCTGATACTATTAATGATATTCTGTCATGCAGTCCTCTGAGATGCTCCACCCAGCAGCTGACTCAAACAGATGCAGACAACCACAGCCAAATATTAGAGCTTGGGACCACAGGAATACAATGAAGGACTGCGACCACTAAAGGGATAGTAACTCTGCGGGAAGGCCAACAGAATCAACTAACCTAGAATCTTAGGCTTCTCAAAGACCAAACTAACAAGGAAAACACACACAATGTCTGGACCTAAGCCTACCTGAATGTAAGTAACAGATATGCAGCTTAGTCTGTGTATGGGCTCTGAACAACTGGATATGGGCTACCCTAAAACCTGTTGCTTGTACATGGAATATGTCCTTCTAGCTGGGTTGCCTGGTCTGGCCTCACTGGTAGAAGATGTGCCTAGCCTCAAAGTGACTTGATGTGCCAGGTTGGGAGGTTACCTACCTGCTCAGAGAAGAAGGGCAGGGGATAGTTGAGAAGGATTATTGAAGAGGATGACCAGGAGCAAGGCATTGAATGGGATATAAATTAACTAAGTAAAAATAAATAAATAAATAAACCATTGTATATTGCTAGCAAAAATATGAAAAATATCCAATACCATCATTTCTCACAAAACTGCATATCAAGAACACACTATGATACATTCTTTTTCAATTAGAATTCCTATTTTATAGCAACAAATGGCAGTATGAAGTGTAGAAAAAGCACTTGCACTATAAATAAGAGAATCAATTTGTACAGTAATTATTTAGAATACTATTTAGGTTTCAGTGAAAGCTTTACTTTGATATACCATATGATTCAGCTATCCTACTTCTATGTCTGTATCCAGAATAAATTAAATCAGCTCACCAAAGAGCCCTACACACTAACATATGGTCTAATACCATTCAGAATATGGAATTAGCCTTGGTATTCATCAACAGATGAATGGATAGTAGTGTGTGATGTATATATACACTATGGAGTGATTTTTCAGGCATATTGAATTTCTGTGATTTTTATCAACATGAATAAAAATGGACATGTTTGATTATAGTTAACAAGATATAGATTGACAAATATGGCAATCCCTCTTTCATTATTTACAATAAATTAATATGACTAAACATGCTAATATTGAAGAAAATGGCATTAAAAAGTTTTAAAACTAGCACATATTATTTTTACTGTTAACTTTACTGAAAGAAAACCAATATCAACTTGCATTTTCATTATTGCAGCCCTGCTCAGCCTCAAGATGAAGTGATTCATGTTGCCAAAAGAGAATTATTATTTTCCATAGACAAGCCCCTGGTTTATTATTCCATCATAAAACATCAGCCAAGAGAATGTATACATATGAAACATGCTAAAAGAACTCATGAGATTGGATATCCATTTGTGTGGATGTGTGTAACACTAATAATTAAAGAGCATACTGTGAATTTCAGACAGAGAAGGCACGTATAAGAAGGTCTATAGTTGGGATCGAGATGTTGACGTGAAGTATAGTGCTCATATATGCAAAAAAATAAAGGTTATTAAAAAGAGTAAGAAAAACTATAAACAAGTAAAATTACATGTTTTGTTTCTCCTACAACAAGAACAGTTTTTGCAATCTGTGTATAAAAATCACTTAAATTGATTACAGTACACAGAAAGCAGTAGTGAGATTTTAAATAATCATGATGTTCTTATCTGTACAGCTCTTTTACACTAATCTGTAAGAAGGCTCATATACTTGTATTCTTGGTCCCAATGTGTGGAACTGCGTGAAAGATTGTGAAATATTATTTTGTTGGAGAAAGTATGTTTTCTAGCGGTGGCAAAACCCCATACCATTTCCAGTTAGGAATCTGTGCCATGTTTTTCCCCTAGAGGAATGTAAGCTCTCACCTACTGCTCTAATGCCAAGTCTATACACCTGCTGTCATGTATCCCTCATGAAATTACAGATGCTCTAAAACTGTAAACTCTAATATATACTTTCTTCTATCAGTTGGCTTGATCATTGTGTCTCATTATAGCAATAGAAAAATAACTAAAAGACTAGTATATTTCAGATAGTTTATCTTAGAAAGTATTACTAGTATTACTTCTTTGTATTATATCTAGTAGTAAGAAATTATAAGTAGTATGGCCACAACTGTATTGCACAATCTCAACATGATTAAAGTAAGTACAAAAATAATAATTCCTGAAAAATAGAAAATGATGTGGTTTAGAAAATGTGCTGCTAAAAGATCATCATAAAGGAATATTTTCTTTGGAGTCAGGGTAATCTTTTATAAAGAATCAGTAAGACATTTAGGGCACCAAACTTCCTAAAAGTTGATTTGATAGAGGAAGAGCAAGAACAGAGGACTTACATATTCTAAAGGGTTAGAATACGAGAAAATGATAACTTTACACTCTGTAAAATGTCAATGAGTTAGAAATATTTACAATTTTCTGAGACACTGTCAAATTAATTTCCAAAGTAGTTGTACAAGTTTGCAAGCCACCAGAAATGAATGTTCTTACTCCATATCCTCACCAGCATGTTCTATCTCTTATGTTTTGGGGGTTTTTCCAATTTTATTACTTTTCCTGTTTCCTTTTTTGGATTTTCGTCATCATCATTATTATTTTGAACAATATATTTTATAATAATATATTTTGAATTATTATTTTTTATTAGGTATATTCTTTTTTACTTCTCATGTAAATCTTCAATTTTATCAGAAAATATTTGTAAATCCCCTTTTAATTCATTTAGTAATGTTTTTGTGTGTGTGTATGTGTGGAAGAAAGGGTTTATTCAGCTTACACTTCCACATTGCTGTTGATCACCAAAGGAAGTCAGGACTGGAAGTCTAACAGATCAGGAAGCAGGAGGACATGGAGGGATGTTTCTTGCTGGCTTGCTTCCTCTGGCTTGCTCAGCCTGCTCTCTCTCTCTCTCTCTCTCTCTCTCTCTCTCTCTCTCTCTCTCTCTCTCTCTCTCTCTTTTATTCGATATATATTTTTTATTTACATTTCAAATAATTTCCCCTTTTCTGGGCCCCCACTCCCCGAAAGTCCCGTAAGCCCTCTTCCCTCCACCCTTTTCTCCCATCCACCCCTTCCCACTTCCCTGTTCTGCTTTTGCCCTATACTGCTACACTGAGTCTTTCCAGAATCAGGGGACACTCCTCCGTTCTTCTTGTACATCATTTGATGTGTGGATTATGTTTTGGGTATTCCAATTTTCTTGGCTAATATCCACTTATTAGTGAGTGCATGCCATGATTCATCTTTTGAGTCTGGGTTACGTCACTTAGTATGATGTTCTCCAACTCCATCCATTTGCCTAAGAATTTCATGAATTCATTGTTTCTAATGGTTGAATAGTACTCCATTGTGTAGATATACCAAATTTTTTACATCCATTCTTCTGTTGAGGGATACCTGGGTTCTTTCCAGCTTCTGGCAATTATAAATAGGGCTGCTATGAACATAGTGGAGCATGTATCCTTATTGCATGGTGGGGAATCCTCTGGGTATATGCCCAGGAGTGGTATAGCAAGATCTTCCGGAAGTGAGGTGCCCAGGATTGATTTGCATTTCCATGATGACTAAGGATGTTGAACATTTCTTTAGGTGCTTCTCTGTCATTCAATATTCCTCAGGTGAAAATTCTTTGTTTACCTCTGTACCCCAATTTTTAGTAGGGATATTTGGCTGTCTGGAAACTAATTTCTTGAGTTCTTTGTATATATTGGATATTAGCCCTCTATCGGATGTATGGTTGGTGAAGATCTTTTCCAAATTTGTTGGTTGCTGTTTTGTCCTACTGACTGTGTCCTTTGCCTTACAGAAACTTTGTAATTCTATGAGGTCCCATTTATCACTTCTTGATCTTAGAGCATAAGCTATTGGTGTTCTGTTCAGGAAATGTTTCCCTGTACACATGTGCTCACAAGTCTTTCCCAGTTTCTTTTCTATTAGTTATAGTGTATCTGGATTCATGTGGAGGTCCTTGATCCACTTGGAGTTGAGCTTAGTACAAGGAGATTAGAATGGATCAATTCACATTCTTCTGCATGCTGACCTCCAGTTGAACCAGCACCGTTTGTTGAAAAGGTTATCTTTTTTCCACTGGATGTTTTCAGCTCCTTTGTCGAAGATCAAGTCACCATAGGTGTATGGATTCATATCTGGGTCTTCAATTCCATTACTCTATCTGCCTGTCACTGTACCAACACCAATTTAAAACTATTGCTCTGAAGTACTGCTTGAGGTCCAGGATACTTATTCCCCCAGAAGTTCTTTTAGTGTTGAGAGAAGTTTTAGCTGCCCTTTTTGTTGTTGTTGTTGTTATTCCAGATGAATTTGAGAATTTCTAGCTCTATGAAGAATTGAGCGGTGATTTTTATGGAGATTGCATTGAATCTGTATACTGCTTTTGGCAAGATGACAATTTTACTATATTAGTCCTGCCAATGCAAGCACATGGAATATTTTTCCATCTTCTGAGGTCTTCTTCGATTTCTTTCTTCAGAGACTTTAAGATTTTGTCATACAAACAAAAATCTTTCACTTGTTTGGTTAGAGTCACACCACGATACTTTAAATTGTTTGTGACTATTGTGAAGCTTATCATTTCCCTAATTCCTTTCTCAGTCTATTTGTTTATGAGTATAGGAAAGCTACTGATTTGTTTGAGTTAATTTTATATCCTGCCACTCTGATGAAGCTGTTTATCAGCCCTAGGAGTTCTTTGTTGGAGTTTTATGGGTCACTTAAATATACTATCATGTCATCTGCAAATAGTGATATTTTGACTTCTTCCTTTCTAATTTGTATCCCCCTGACCTCCTTTTGTTGTCTAACTGATATAGCTAGAATTTCAAGTACTATATTGAATAAATATGGAGAGAGAGGGCAGACTTGTCTAGTCCCTGGTTTTAGTGGGATTGCTTCAAGTTTCTCTCCATTTTGTTTGATGTTGGCTACTGGTTTGCTGTATATTGCTTTTAATATGTTTAGATATGTGTCTTGAATTCCTGTTCTTTCAAAGACTTTTAACAGTAAAGGATGCTGAATTTTGTCAATTTTTTTTGTTGTATCTAATGAAATGACCATGTGATTTTTTTCTTTGAGTTTGTTTATGTAGTAGATTTCATTAAAGAATTTCCATATATTGAACCATCCCTGCATCCCTGGCATGAAGCTTACTTGATCATGTTGAATAGTCATTTTGATGTGTTCTTGGATTTGTTTGTCAAGAATTTTCTTGAGTGTTTTTGCATCAATATTCATAAGGGAAATTGGTCTGAAGTGTTCTTTCTTTGTTGGATCTTTCTGTGGTTGTGGTATCAGCATAATTATGGCTTCATAGAGTTCGGTAGTGTTCCTTCTGTTTCCATATTGTGGAATAGTTTGATGAATATTAGTGTTATGTCTTCTTTGATGGTCTGATAGAATTCTGCACTAAAACCATCTGGTTCTGTAATTTATTTTTTGGGAGACTTTCAATCACCACTTCTATTTGTTTAGGGTTTATAGGACTGTGTAGGTGGTCTGTCTGATCCTGATTTAACTTTGCTATTTGGTATCTGTCTAGGAAATAGTTGATTTCATCCAGATTTTCCAGTTGTGTTGAGTATAGGCTTTTGTTTTAGGATCTGATAATTTTTTGAATTTCCTCAGTTTCTGTTGTTATATCTCCCTTTTCTTTTCTGATGCCATTAATTTGGGTACTGTCTCTGTACCCTGTGATTAGTCTGGCTAAAGGTTTATCTAACTTCTTGATTTCCTCAAAGTACCAGTTCCTGCTTTTGTTGATTTTTTGTTTACGAATCCAGTCTATTATTCTATCTCTTTTTATTAAGGAATTGAGTACACTGATATTAAGAGATATTAAGGAATAGTGATTTTTGCTTCCTGTTATTTTTTGATATAACTTTTATGTTTGTGTGGTTATCTTCTTTTGGGTCTGTGAAAAGAAGATTGATTTCTTGCCTTTTCTAGTGTATAATTTCCCTCCTTTGTTTGTGTTTTCCACTCATTATCCATCAAAGGGCTGAATTTGTGGAAAGATATTGTGTAAATTTGATTTAGTTGGGGAATACCTTGTTTTCTCCATCTATGGTAATCGAGTGCTTTGCTGGGTACAGTAGCCTGTGTTAGCATTTGTGTTCCCTTAGTATCTGCATGAGATCTGCCAAGGCTCTTCTGGCTTTCATAGTCTCTAGTGAGTAGTTTGGTGTAATTATGATAGGTCTATCTTTATATTTTACGTGACCATTTTCCCTTACTTCTTTCAATATTCTTTCTTTGTTTAGTGTGCATTTGGCATTTTAATAATTATGTGACAAGAGGAATTTCTTTTTTGGTCAAATCTATTTGGAGTTATGTCAGCTTCTTGTATGTTCATGGGCATCTCTTTCTTTAGGTTAGGCAAGATTTCTTCTACAATTTTGTTGAAGACGTTTACTAGCCCTTTAAGTTAGAAATCTTTACTCTCTTCTATACCTGTAATCCTTAGGTTTGGTCTTCTCATTTTGTCCTGGATTTCCTGGATGTTTTGGGTCAGGAGCTTTTTGCCTTTTGGAATTTCTTTGATTGCTGTGTCAGTGCTTTCTATGGTATTTTCTGAATTTGATATTCTCTCTTCTATCTCTTGTACTCTTTTGTTGATGCTTGCTTCCATTACTCTTGGCTTTTTTCCTAGTTTTTCTATGTCCAGAGTTGTTTCCCTTTGTGATTTCTTTATTGTTTGTATCTCCATTTTTAGATCTTGGATGGCTTTGTTCAATTTCTTCACCTGTTTTGTTGTGTTTTCCTGTAGTTCTTTAAGGGCTTCTCCCTGTTTACTTGTATTCTCCTATATTTCTTTAAGGGAGTTATTTATGTCTTTCTTGATGCCCCCTATCATCATCATGAGCTCTGATTTTAAATCCAAATCTTGCTTTTCTGATGTGTTAGGGTATCCCGCACTTTCTCTTGTGAAAGAATTGGGTTTGGATGGTGGCATATTGCCTTGATTTCTGTTAGTAATGTTCCTACTTTTGGCTTTTGCCATCTGCTTATCTCTGGTGTTAATTGGTCTTGTTGTCTCTGGCTGGTGCTTGTCCCTCCTGTGTGCCTGCAAGCTTTCCTCAGCACCACTCAGTGTCTGGCTCTCCCCTGGTACAGAGTGTTGTGTCACTGCCCATCTCCTGGGTGCAGGTGGTGCCCTGGCGGACCATGTCCCAAGTAATCTTACACTAGGGTCTTCCCTGTGTTCTTGGCTGTAACAGCCTGCTCAGTCTCAGATGTGAAGATGGTGGTCTCACTTCTAGCAGTGGGACTCCCTAAAGAGCAGATGTCCCTTGGCAGGATAGGTGCACAGACAGCTGTGGTACTGTCCAACTCCTGGGTGCAGGTGCGGCCCTTGTGGATTGTGTCCCAAGTGATCTTATACTTGAGTGTTCCCTGTGTTCCTGGTTGCACCCATCTGCTGAGTCACAGGGGCAAAGATGGAGGCCTCGCCGGGTGGTGGTGGCACATGCCTGTAATCCCAGTACTCTGGGAGGGAGAGGCAGGCAGATTTCTGAGTTTGAGGCCAACCTGGTCTACAGAGTGAGTTCCAGGACAACCAGGGCTAAACAGAGAAACCCTGTCTCGAAAAACCAACCCCCCCCCCAAAAAAAATGAAGATGGTTGCTTCACCTATAAATGCAGGACTCTCCCTAAATTTTGGACTCCATGCAGGGCAGATGTCCCCAAGCAGGATAGGTGCACAGAAGGCTGTGGTGCTGCCCAGCTCCTGGGTGCAGGTGGGGCCCTAGTGGATAGAGTCCCAAGTGGCCTTATTCTTGGGTGTTCTCTGAGATCCAGGCTGCACCCATCTACTAAGTCCAACTTCATCATTCTTGATCTGATGAATACTTCAAAGAGCCTGTAACATTTACGTCATTAATGTAATATGGAAAGTGAACATTGATCTGGAAATATAGCTCACTGTTAGAGCACTTGATTAGCAATCATAATGACCTAAGTTCAATTCCCAGGAGTATAATAGACATACATACCCAGAAACACTTTTAAAATGAAGCAATTACTATCTTGAGTTAAGGAATAGTGTATTTGAAATCATGGCAAAGCAAAGCTGATTAAATTAAATTTAATTCAGATGTAAAGTACCTCTACTTAATTTCCCCTTCTCTGTGTATAATAGTACTTTGTATGCATTTTACATACTATTTTATATAAAAGTAAATATGGAAAGTGTAAATAATTCTAAAATATAAATAATAATCTTCCTAAAATTTTGGAACCAATAAGAAAAATATGCATCATTAATAAAATTCAGATCCAATAATAAAAGTATACCTCATTAATATTTGAGAGTGCTTACACTTGATATTCCATTAATATTTTTTACTGCTTTATGTTGATAGAAGTATTTTCTAGCTTAATTATGATAATAAACAGAGGACTGTATAGAAATATCAGTAGACATTAGAGTCACTTAAAATATCTAATGGTATAAAAGTTGCTTATATTTTTTGTTAAATAATTCTAAAATATAAATAATAATCTTCCTAAAATTTTGGAACCAATAAGAAAAAATATGCATCTTAATAAAATGATTATTTTATGTTATTGTATGTTTATTCAAAAATTTATAGAATTTTTGTGAATTTCACATCATGCGCCCTAATCCCACAAATTTCTCCATCCCTTCATATCAGCCCTCTACCCATGCTACTCCTCCCCCAATGAAAACAAAACAAAACCAAAAACCAAAATCCATGACCACCACCACCACCAAAAAATCTTGCTCTGGAAGCTGTTGTTTATCATTGAAAATCTCACAGGATATCTGTTTGCCAATACAGCTTAACTTGCACATGTTCATTGGAATGAGTCCTTGGCCATATTTGAAGCCTCTGGATTCTGCCATACCATCAACAGTGGATTCTTCCTGGGATTCCATTCAGAAAAACCCACTGGTGTTGCCCTATGCAATGGAGATTCCATAGTTTTGGATCTGTAGCAGCAGCCCCCTTCACTTAGTCTAACAGTTCATAAATGGGGCAGACAGTGGAGTGAGGAAACTCAGAGCCTTGGATCTGGTCCTGAGCTGGTTGGCCTACCAGCTCCTCTGTGTTTGGGCCACCAGAAACAGCCCTCCTTCCTTACCCGGGTAAGGAGCTTGGCTAGCTTTCTAACTCTCCAGCCTGTCATCAGGCAGGCTCTTCTATCTCTGAGGCCACCAGGGCCAATCCTACTGTGCTGTCCAAGTGAAGTACTATGTGTGGCTTCCTTCTTAAGAACCCATGCGAACTTAGAGAGCGTACTTCCAAGAGGAAGACAGGGCATCAAATGAGGGAGAGCGGAGCCATCCAACAGTCACAATTCTGACCCATAATTATTCCTTTCTGAAAGAATTACAGGGATGGAAATGGAGAGGTGCCAAAGGAAATGAAGGTCCAGCAACAGGCTCAAAGTGTGATTCAGCTCAAGGGGAGGTTCCAAGGCCTTACAATATTTCTGAGGCTATGGAGCACTCACAAAAAAGGGACCTAGCATGATCCTACTCCAGAAGACCCATCATGCAGCTGAAAGATTCAGACATTTGCACCCAACCAATGGACAGAAGCTGTCGACCCCTGTTGTTGAATTAGAGAAGGCTAAAAGAAGCTGAAAAATCCAATCCCATAGGGGACTAGTAGTCTCAATTAAATGGACCCCTGTGATCTCTCAAACATTGGACCACCAAACAGGTAGCATACACCAGCTGATATGAGGCCCCCCCAACACACATAACAGTAGAGGACTTTCCTGGTCTGCTTTCATTCAGAGATGATGCACCTAACACTGAAGAGTTTGGAGGCCCCAGGGAGTTTAGAGGTCAGGTGGGCTGGGAGGTGGGGACATCCTCATGGAAACAGGGTTTGGTTTGGAGGTATGGGATGTGAAACAGTCAGAGACTGGACAAGGTGGGGGAGAATAAAATATGAAGTTTCACAAATAAATTAATTCAGGAATTTTCCCCCTCTGCCAATATCCTCAAGGGTCGTCCCAGTTTCATTTCTATTAGTTTCAGTGTGTCTGCTTTTATGTGGAGGTCCTTAATCTACTTGGAGTTGAGCTTAGTACAAGGAGATAATGGATCAATGCTGACCTCCAGTTTAACCAACACCATTTGTTAAAAATGCTATCTTTTTTCTACTGGATGCTTTTAGCTCCTTTGTCAAAGATCATGTGACCATAGGTATGTGGGTTCATTTCTGGGACTTCAATTCTATTCTACTGATCTACCTGCCTGTCACTATACTGATACCATGCATTTTTTAACACTATTGCTATGTAGTTCTGCTTGAGGTCCGGTATACTGATTTCCCCAGAAGTTCTTTTACTGTTGAGAATAGGTTTAGCTATCCTGGGTTTTTTGTTATTCCAGAGTTTATGCTCTAAGATCAAGAGTTAATGAATAGCACCTCATAAAATTACAAAGTTTCTGTAAGGCAAAGACACTGTCAATATGCACAACAACCAAAAAATTGGGAAAAGATCTTCATCAACCTTATATCCGACAGAGGGCTAATATCCAATATATACAAAGGACTCAAGAAGTTAGACTCCAGCAAGCCAAATGACCCTATTAAAAATGTGGTACAGAGGGAAGCAAAGAATTTTCACATGAAGAACTTCAGATGGCTGAGAAGCACCTTAAGAAATGTTCAACACCATTAATCATTAGGGAAATGCAAATCAAAACAACCCTGAGATTTCACCTCACACCAGTCAGAATGGCTAAGGTTAAAAACTCAGGAGACAGCATGTGCTGGTGAGGATGTGGAGAAAGAGGAACACTCTTCTACTGCTGGTGGGATGAAATCTGGTACAACCACTCTGGAAATCAGTCTGGCAGTTCCTCAGAAACCTGGGCATGACACTTCCAGAGAAACCTGTTATACCACTCCTGGGCATATACCCAGAGGATTCCCTGGCATGAAGTAAGGACACATGTTCTACTATGTTCATAGCAGCCTTATCTATAATAGCTGGAACAAACCCAGATGTCACCCAGTGGAGGAACAGATACAGAAAATGTAGTCTATTTACACAATGGAACACTACTCAGCAATTAAAAACAATGAATTCATGAAATTCTTAGGCAAATGGTTGGAACTAGAAAATATCATCCTAAGTGAGGTAACCCTATCACAAAAGAACACACATGGAATGCAATCACTGATAAGTGGATATTAGCCCAGAAGCTCTGAATATACAAGACACAATTCACATTCAAATGATCCCCAAGAAGAAGGAAGGAGAGGGCCTTGGTCCGGAAAATGCTTGATGCAGCAATGCAGGGTATTACCAGGACATAGAAGAGGTAGGGGTTTTATTGGGGAATGGATGGAGGGAAGAGGGCTTATGGGACTTATGAGGAGGGATGAACCAGAAAGTGGAAATTATTTAGAATGTAAACAAAGAATGTAGAAAATAAAAAAAGAAAAATTAATTAATTAATTAATCAAAAATAACTCATATGACACAAATTTAAAATATAATAAACTAGTTTCTTTGATGGAGGCAATTTCAAAACAGTATAAGACTGAATCTCTAGCATGAATGTTATTGATAATCCTGATGTCAGTCCACAGTGCAAAATAACAAGTAGGACAAAATGAAATCCAAAATGTTCAGTTTGGAGGGAAATTAACACTAGGAAACTTAACATTACAACCAAGGACAGAGAGAAGTTGAAACAAAGGCTGTGATTGCTAAGATTAGATTAGCCACATTAAGATCATGAAATTCTTAGGCCAGTGGATAGAACTGGAAAATATCATCCTTAGTGAGGTAACCCAATCACAAAAGAACACACATGGTATATACTTTATCAAAGATAACAAGAAATAAAAGTGAAGGAGTCAATATCTAAACAAGTGCTAAAATGTCTGTAGGATATTCAGAAATTTAAAATCTTGTTTTTCCTTCTTATACTTTTATTAACAAAAACCTATGTGCATATTCAGGATATAGTACAGTCACTGACACTTTAAGATAAAGAAAATACTGCATATGTATTTATAAAAATATCCAATATATACAAAGAACCCAAGAAGTTAGACCCCAGGGAACCAAATAGCCCTATTAAAAAATGGGGTACAGATCTAAACAAAGAATTTTCACCTGAAGAAATTCGGATGGCCGGGAAGCACCTTAAGAACTGCTCAACATCATTAGTCATTAGGGAAATGCAGATCAAAACAATCCTGAGATTTCACCTTACACCAGTCAGAATAGCTAAGGTCAAAAACTCAGGAGACAGCAGGTGTTGGCAAGGATGTGGAAAAAGAGGAACACTCCTCCACTGCTGGTGGGGCTGTAAAAGTGGTGGTACAACCACTTTGGAAATCAGTCTGGTGGTTCCTCAGAAAACTGGGCATGACACTTCTGGAAGATCCTGCTATACCACTCCTGGGCATATACCCAAAGGATTCCCCGGCATGCAATAAAGACACATACTCCATTATGTTCATAGCAGCCTTATTTATAATAGCCAGAAGCTGGAAAGAACCCAGGTATCCCTCAAAGGAGGAATGGATACAGAAAATGTGGTATATTTACACAATGGAATACTACTCAGCTATTAGAAACAATGAATTCACAAATTTTTTAGGCAAATGGTTTGATCTGGAAAATATCATCCTAAGTGAGGTAACCCAATCACAAAAGAATACACATGTAATGCAATCTCTGATAAGTGGATATTAATTAGCCCAGAAGCCCTGAACACCCAAGGCACAAATTGCATAACAAATGACTCCCATGAAGAAGTATGGAGAGGGTCCTGATCCTGGAAAGGATTGATCTAGCATTGGAGGGGAATATAAGGACAGAGAAAAAGGAGGGAGGTGATTGGAGAAGGGATGGAGAGAAGAAGGTTTATGGGACATATGGGGAGGGGGGATCCGGGAAAGGGGAAATCATTTGGAATGTAAACAAAGAATATAGAAAATAAAAATATTAAAAAAATTGAATCTAAGAGTTAATCAGATTATTGAAGTATACCACACTATATGGTTTGAAAGAGCTCAATTTCAAATTATTATTTGTATCATTGTCATTAATAATAAGAATAAATTAAGGAGAATTTCAATGCTAAAATTTAATATCTTTTTCAGAATACCATTTATAATCTAAAATAATTTTACATACTTTTCTTACAAAGTAATATATCCTTATTACTGTTACTAGTCACAAGAACAGCTAAGAGAAATAAAAGTTATAAATATAAATTTAAGGTACAGAAGAGAGGCATCAGTTTTGTCAATATCTGCTCTCTGAACATGACATAACAGTTGCATACCTGAACTCTCAGCAACACTGATTATCTTTAAAGAAAATCCCAAGATCAATCCAGTTGAAGGTTTACCAATGAGTGATGAGCGCCCCTAGATATCCTTACTCATACTTAATCACATTGGTAGAAGATCAATTTTCTTTGTGACTTTGTCATGGATGGGTTGCCCATGTTCCATGGGATGATTCTATATTCTCACATATAGGAACATCATTGATTGGTCTTTGTGGATTATTATTAAAAGCGATTGTCAGTGCTGTAAACTGATGCACTGAAAATATTTAGCGTGAAAAGGAGTATGACATCAATACATGCTATAAATACATGAAAGTTTAAAAGAAATTTTAGAGGGATATTAATCCAGCAAGATCACTGCTCAAATCACATCTGAAGAAATTCTAAGTCTGCATGATCCAGCAAGAATGAAAATATGTCCTTAGTACATACTTTTAATCCCTCTGGCTGGAGTTCTTCAGTACACATCTTTAATACCAAACAATCACATCTAATTGAGGGGCAGACAAAGTGACAAAGTGAAAGATTTGACAGAATCTGTCGGAGATAGGATATGGTCAACACTAAGAACAACATAGGGAGAGAGGGTCAGTTGAGTTCAGTGCACTGGAGTTGAGTTCATTCATGAGTTCATGCAGTTCAGTGCAAGTCTTCAAACGCAGCTGAAGACAGTCAGTAAGGAGCTGATAGATTAAAGCAAGATGCTAGAGTTAGTCTGAAGCCAAGCAAACTAGAAAAATATATATCAAAAAATGAGAGAAGCCAGATTGAATCAGTTACATTAGAGAGAAGTTGATCCAGAATAGCTGAGATGAACCAGCTAGCCAGATTTCAGAAAGAGGTAGAAATGGGGAATTTATTGAGCTGTTAACCTCTGATACAATAATTATATCAGTGAATAAAAGTTACTTTTATAAGAAGTATATGATACAAAGAATCAAGAAAACTAAGAGCTGGTTCTCTGAGAAAAATCACCAAGGTAGATAAACCTTCACCCAAACTAACTAAAGGACACAGAAACAGTATCCTAATTAACAGAATCAGAAATAGAAAAGGAAGACAAAACAATAGAAGCTGAGGAAATTAAAAAAAAAATCATCAGATCTTATTACAAAAGATCTTATATACAAAACTTGAAAATGTAGATGAAAAGATAGATAGGGTCCCACACACCAAAGTTAAATCAAGAACTGGTAAACACTATAAATAGTTCCATAATCCCCACAGAACCAGGAGGTAACCCAGACTCAAAAGGTGAATCATGGTATGCACTCACTAATAAGTGGTTATTAACCTAGAAAACTGGAATACCCAAAACATAATCCGCACATCAAATGAGATACAAGAAGAAAGGAGGAGCGGTCCCTGGTTCTGGAAAGACTCAGTGAAACAGTATTCGGCAAAACCAGAACGGGAACTGGGAAGGGGTGGGAGGGAGGACAGGGGAAGAGAAGGGGGCTTACGGGACTTTCGGGGAGTGGGGGGGGGGGCTAGAAAAGGGGAAATCATTTGAAATGTAAATAAATTATATCGAATAAAAAAATAAAAAAAAAAAAAACCCTTCCAACTAAAAGAAGGCCAGAGCTAGATGGTTTTAGTGCAGAATTCTACCAGTCCTTCAAAGAAGAGCTAATATCAATACTTCTCAACTATTCCAAAAATAGAAACAGAAGGAATCCTTCCTACTTAATTCTGTAAAGCCAGAGTTACACAGATACCAAAGCCATACTAAGACTCAAAGAAAAAGGAGAACTTCAGACTAATTTCACTTATGAATATTGATGCAAAAATACTCAGTAAAATTTTAGCAAACCAAATACAAGAACACATCAATACCACCATTCACCATGACCATATAGGTTTCATTCCAGGAATGTGGTGATCAATAAAAGGGAATTCATCAGCATAATCCTCTATATTAACAAAATAAAAAATCACATGATAATAAAATTACATGATGAAAAAGCTTTCAACAAAGTATAATACTCTTTCATGTTAAAAATCTTAGAAAGATCAAGGTACATATCTAAACATAATAAAAGTAATGTACAGCAAACCAACAACCAACATCAGAATAAGTGGAAATAAATTTGAAGCAATCTCACTAAAATCAGGGACATGACATGTCTGCCCACTCTCTCCTTATTTATTCAATATAGTACTCAAAGTTCTTGCTAGAGTAATTAGACAACAAAAGGATATCTAAGTGCTACAAATCTGAAAGGAAAGCAAGGTATCACTATTTGGAAATGATACAACACCCTTCACAACAGCCATACATAATATAAAATATCTTGGTGTGATTCTAACCAAGCAAGTGAAAGATCTGTATAACAAGAACTTCAAGTATCTGAAGAAAGAAATAGATGAAGACATCAAAAGATGGAAAGATCTCCCATGCTCATGGATCAGCAGGATTAACATAGCAATAATGACCATCTTACAACAAGCTATCTACAGATTCAATGCTATTTCCATCAAAATTCTAACTCAATTCATCAAAGAAATTGGAAGAGAAATTCTCAACTTCATCTGGAATAATAAAAAACACAGGATAGCAAAAGCAATTAACAATAAAAGAACTTCTGCTGGAATTACCAACCTTGACATCACGATATACTGCAGAGCAACAGTGATAAACCCTACATGGTATTTGCACAGAGACAGACAGGTATATCAATGGAATAGAATTGATGACCTAGAATCAATCTCACACACCTATGATCTGTTGATCTTTGACAAAGAAGCCAAAAGTATCCTGTGGAAAAACAACAGCATTTGCAACAAATGATGCTGGTGGTATAACTTCTGTCTACATGAAGAAGATTGTAAATTGTACAAAGCTCAAGTCTCAATAGATCAAAGAGCTCAACAACAACAACAAAAAACAGATACACTGAATCTAATAGAAAAGAAAGAGGGAAAGAACCTTGAACACATTGGCACCACAGAAAATATCTTAAACAAAACACCAATGACTCAGGCTCTAAGATCAACAATTGAAATATGGGACATCATGTAACTGGAAAGCTTCTATAAGGCAAGGTATGTGGTCAGTAGGACAAAATGGCAACGAACAGATTGGGAAAAAAGATCTTTACCAACCCTATATCTAATAGCATCTAATAGAATGCTAATAACCAAAATATACAAAAAACTCTAGAAGTTAAACTCCATAAAACCAATTGACCCAATTAAAAAAATGGGGGTACAAAGATATACAGAGAATTCTCAACTGAAAAAATCTCAAATGGCCAGAAGCATCTAAAGAAATGTTCATTATCATGGGGTTTTTGTTATTCCAAATGAATTTGAGAATTGGTCTTTCTTTTTGATATATTTATTGGCTATTTTATTTATTACATTTCAAATGTTATCCCCTCTGGAATCCTCCTATCCCATCCCAACTCTCCCTGCTTCTATGAGTTGCTCCCCTACCCTCCCACCCACTCTGGCCTACCTGCCCAGGCATTTCTCTACTCTGGGACATCAAGCCTTCATAGAACCAAGAGGCTCTCCTCCCACTGATTCCCAATAAGGCCATTCTCTGTTACATATGCAGCTGGAACCATGGGTGGATCCACATGTACTCTATAGTTTGTGGTTTAGTCCCTGAGAGCTTTGGCGGGGCTGGTTGGTTGATATTGTTCTTTCTATGGGATTGCAAACCCCTTCAACTCCTTCAGTCCTTTAACTCCTCCATTGGGGACCCCATGTTTAGTGCAATGGTTGGCTGTGAGCATCCACCTCTGTATTTGTCAGGCTCAGGCAGAGCCTCTCAGGAGAAAGCTATATCAGGCTCCTATCAGCAAGAACTTCTTGCTTTCCACAATAGTTTATGCATTTTGTGTAGTATGTGGGATGCCCCAGGTGGAGCAGTCTCTGAATGGCATTTCTTTCATTCTAAGCTCCACAATTGGCCTTGATATTTCCTCCCTTGAGTATTTTGTTCCTCCTTCTAAGAAGGACTGAAGCATCCACATTTTGTTTTTCCTTCTTGTTGAGCTACATGTGGTTTGTGAATTGTATCTTGAGTATCCCATGCTTTTGGGCTAATGTATATTTTATCAGTGAGTGTATACCATGTATGTTCTTTTGTGACTGGGTTACCTTACTCATAATATTTTCCTGTTCCATCCATTTGCCTAAGAATTTCATGAAGTCATTGTTTTTAATAGCTGAGTAGACATAGTTTAAATGTACCACATATTTTTGCATCCATTTCAATATCGAAGAACATCTTGGTTCTTTCCAGTTTCTGGATATTATAAATAAGGCTGCTTTGAGAATAGTGGAGCATGTGTCCTTGTTATATGTTGGAGAATCTTTTGGGGGTATTCCAAGAAATGGTAAAGCTGTGTCTTTACATAATACTATGTCTAATTTTCTGAGGAACTGCCAGACTGATTTCCAGAGTAGTTGTACCAACTTGCAATGCCACCAACAGTGGAGGGGTGTTCCTCCTTTACCACATCCTTGCCAGCTTCTGCTATCAACCGAGTTTTTTATCTTAGCCATTCTGACTGGTTTGAAGTGGAATCTCAGGGTTGTTTTCATTTGCATTTCCCAAGTGATTAAGGATGTTCAACAATTCTTTGGGTGTTTCTTGGCCATTCCATATTTCTCAGTTGGAAATTCTTTCATTAGCTCTTTACCCCCATTTTTCATGTTTTTATATGTTTTTGTTTTTGTTTTAAATTTATTCATTCATTTTTACACTCTGTATTTTATTCCCCCTGGCAAACCTTTGAGTGGTCCACATCCCATGCCTCCTCCCCAAACCCCTGTCTTCATGTGAGTGTTCCCACCCCTCACCTCTTCTGACGTCTAAACTCCCTGGGGCCTCCAGTTAGGTGCATCATCTCTGAATAAACACAGACTCAGCAGTCCTTTGTTCTATGTGCATTGGGGGCCTCATATCAGCTGTTGTAGGATGCCTGTTTGGTGGTCCAGTATTTGAGAGATCTTGGGGTTCAGATTAATTCAGGCTGCTGGTCCTCCTACAGGATTGCCCTTCTCCCCAGCTTCTTTCAGCCCTCCCTAATTCAACAACAGGGTTCAGCTGCTTCTGTTCATTGGTTGGGTACAAATATCTGCAGTTGACTTTTTAAGCTGCTTGTTGAGTCTTCCAGAGTGTGGTCATGCTAGGACATTTTTTTTGTGAGCTCTCCACAGCCTCAATAATAGTGCCAGACCTTGGGACCTCCCCTTGAGCTGGATCCCACTTTGGGTCTGTCGCTGGACCTTCTTTTCCTCAGGCTTCTCTCCATTTCCATTCCTGTAATTCTTTCAGAAAGGAACAATTATGGGTCAGAATTGTGACTGTGGAATGGCCTCCACCTCCATCATTTGATGCCCTGTCTTCCTGCTGGAGGTTCTCTCTCCCTACTGTCATGCATTCCATCTAAGGACCCTCCCTTTGAGTTCTGAGAGTCTGTTAACTCCTAGGTCTCAGATGCATTTTGGAAGACTCCCACCAACCCGCTACCTCCTGCAGTTGCCTGTTTTCATTATTTCTGCTGGCCTTCAGAGCTTCAGTCCTTTGGAGGGAGGCGTGGGGAGAAAAAGGAATGTGCACCCCACTTTTAATAGGGTTATTTTGTTCTCTGAACTCTAACTTCTTGGATTCTTTATATATATATATATATATATATATATATATATATATATATATATATATATATATATATATATATATATATGTATATATATATATATATATTGGGTATTAGCTCTCCATCAAATATAGGGTTTGTAAAGATTATTTCCCACTCTATTGGCTGCCTTTTTGTCCTATTGACAGTGTGCATAGTATTACAGAAGTTTGAAATTTTATGATGTCCCATGTGTTGATTGTGGATCTTAGAGCATAAATCATCAGTGTTCTGTTCAGGAAACTTTCCCCTGTGTCCAGGTCTTCATGGCTCTTCCCTACTGTCTTTTCTATTAGTTTTAGTAAATTTGGTTTTATGTGGAGGTCGTGATCTCTTGGTCTTGAGCTTTGTACAAGGAGATAAGAATGGTTCAACTTTCATTCTTCTACATCCTGACCACAACTTGAACCATAAGCATTTGTTGAAAATGTTGTCTTTTTTCCACTGGATCATTTTAGCTCTGTTGTCAAAGATCAACTGAACATAGGTGTGTGGGTTTATTTCAGGGTCTTTAATTTGATTCCACTGATCACTGGCATGTCTCTGCACCAATAACATATACACACACACACACACACACACACACACACACATATATATATATATATATATATATATATATATATATATATATATATATATATATATATATTGCTCTGTAATACAGCTTGAGGTCAGGTATGGTGATTTTACCCCATAAATTCTTTCATTGTTGAGAATATTTTTTGCTATTCTGGGTTTTTGGCTATTCCAAATTAATACACAAATTGTTCTTTCTAACTCTATGAAGAATTGAGTTGGAATTTTTTTGGAGATTACATTGAATCTGTAGACTGCTTTTGGTGAGATGTCCATTTATACTATATTAATCCTGCCAATCCATGAGCATGGGCTATCTTTCCATCTTCTGAAGTTTTCTTAGATATCTTTCTTCAGGAACTTGAAGTTTTGGTCATACAGATATTTTACTTGCTTTGTTGAATCACACCAAGATATTTTACATTATTTGTGACTATCTTGAAGGGTATCATTTTCCCAATTTTCTTCTCAGCCTTTTTATCTTTTTTGTAGAGGAAGGCTACTGATTTGTTTGAGTTAATTTTATATCCAGTTACTTTGCTGAATTTGCTTATCATATGTAACAGTTCTCTGGTAGAATTTTTTGCATCACTTAAGTATACTATCATATAATCTGCAAATACTGATATTTTTACTTCTTCCTTTCCAATTTGTATCCCTATGATCACCTTTTGTTGTCTAATTTCTCTAGCTAGAACTTTGAGTATTATATTGAACAGGAAAGGAGAGAGTGTTCAGCCTTGTCTTGTCCCTGTTTTTAGTAGGATTGATTCAAGTTTATCTCCATTTAGTTTCATATTAGCTACAGGTTTGCTTTATATTTCTTTTACTATGTTTAGTATGGGTCTTGAATTCCTGATCTTTTCAAGATGTTCAGCATGAAGGGGTGTTGAATTTTGTCAAATGCTTTTTCTAGAGTCTAATGAAATGATCAAGTGTATCCTTTTCCTTTGAGTATGTTTATATAGTGGATTTGATGATATATTACTATATATTGAACCATCTCTGTATCCTTGGGATAAAGACTCTTTGATCATGGTAAATGATCTTTTTGATATGATCTTGGATTCTGTTTGTGAGAATTTTTTGAGTATTTTTACATTGATATTCATAAGTTAAATTGGTCTGGTGTTCTCTTCCTTTGTTGGGTCTTTGTGCAGCTTAAATGTTCACCATCCATAATCATCAGGGAAATGAAAATCAAAACAACACTGAAATTCCACCTTATAGCAGTTAGAATGTCTAAGATCAAAAAATCAGGTGACAGCAGATGTAGAAGAGGATATGGAGAAAGAGGAAATATCTTCCACTACTGGTGGGTTTGCAAGCTTGCACAGTCACTCTGGAAATCATTCTGGCAGTTCCTCAGAAAATTGGATATCATGCTACCTGGGGACCCAGCTATACCACTCCTGGGCATATACCCAAAGGATTCTCTAACATAATAATAAGGAAACATGCTCCATTATGTTCATAGTAGCCTTATTTGAAATAGCCAGAAGTTGGAAAGAACCCAAATGTTTCTCAACCGAAGAATAGATAGAGAAAATATGGTACATTTACACAATGGAGTACTACTCAGCTATTAAAAATGACAACTTCCGGAACTTTTTGTAGGCAAATGGATGGAATTAGAAAATACCTTCCTTATTGAGGTAATACAGTCATAAAATAACACACATGGTATGTACTCACTGATAAGTGGATAGTAGGCAAAAAGCTCAAAATATCCACAATACAACTTACAGACCACATGAAACTCATCAAGAAGAATGAAGATCAAAAAGTGGATGCTTCAGTCACTACCTAGAATGGGGAACAAAATAATCAATGGAGGTAGAAGGTTGGAGGGACTTGGGATGGAGAAGGGAAGGGAATAGGGAAAATGGGGTAGGATCATGCATGGGAGAATATGGGGGAGATGTACAGAGGTTCAGAAAATTGAACAGAGATGTGTAGCATTGGAGATTTGGAACTGGGGGAAGATACCAGAAAGTCACAGATTCCAGGATACAAGAGGCTCCCAGGATCCAATGAGGATGACATTAGCTTAAATACCCAGCAAAGGTGAGAGAGAACCTCCAGAGTCCATATACAAAAGTTAGGCATTGCTACCAGTTGAGTGATGGGGGCACCCACCCATCTCAAAATAATAACCCAGAATTTCTCCTGTCTAAATGAAATACAGGGATGAAGAGTAGAGCAGAGACTGATTAAAGGCCATCCAGAGACTGCTTCACCTCAGGATTGATCCTATCTGATGACACTAAACCCAGATACTATTGTTGATGCTAATTAATGATTGCTGCCAGGAACCTGATACAGATGTCTCCTGAGAGGCTTTTCCTGATGCTGACCAATACAGATGAGGATTCTCAAAGCCAACCATCATACTGAGCACAGGGACCCCATTAGAGGGGTTAGAGCAAAGACTGAAAGAGCTGAAGGGGTTTGCACCTCCACAGGAAGAACAACAATATTAACCAACCAGCACAGTCCAGAGCTCTCAGGGACTAAAAACCACCAACCAGAGAGTACACATGGAGGGACTCATGACTCCATCTGTATATGTAGCAGAGGATGGCCTTATTTGGCATCAATGGGAAGGGTGGTTCTTGGTCTTGTGAAGGCTCAATGCCCCAGTGTAGGGGAATGCTAGCGCAGTGAGGCTAGAGAGGGTGGGTGAGTGTGAGAGCACTCTCATAAATGCAGGGGAGAGGGGATAGGATAGGGTGTTTGCAGAGGGGAAACTGGAAAAGGAGATACTACTAAAAATATAAATAAATAATATAACCAATAAACAAAACAAGTGTTCAACATCTTTAGCCATTAGGAAATGCATGTGCAAAACAACCCTGATATTCCATCTCACACTAGTCAGAATGGCTAAGACCAAAAACTCAGGTGAGAGCAGATACTGTTGAAGATGTGGAGAATGAGGAACACCCTTTTAATGCTGGTGGAAATTGCAAGCTGGTACAACCACTTTCAAAATCAATCTGACAGTTTCTCAGAAATCTTGAAATAGCTCTACCTGAAGTCCCAGCTATACCACTCCTGGGCATATGCCAAAAGATGCTCTAACATATAACATTGACATGTGATCCACTATGTTCATAATAGAGTTATCTTTAATAGTCAGAAGCTGCAAACAATGCATATGACTCCCTAATGGAAGAAAGAATTCAGAAAACTTTGTACATATACACAATTGAATACTACTCATCTGTTAAAAATGACTTCACCAACATTGTAGGCAAATGGATGGAACTAGAAAATACCATCTTGAGTGAGGTAACCCAGTCCCAAAATGACATATATAGTATGTACTCACTGATAAGTGAATATTAACCAAAAAGCTTAGAATACATATGAATGATACAACTCAGAGACAATATAAAGCTTATCACAAAAGACCAAAGTGTGAAAGCTTCAAGCTCACTTAAAAGGGGGACAAAATAATCATGGAAGACAGAGGGAGGGAGGAACCTGTGTGTGGGAGAGAAGGGGAAGTAATAAAAGGGTGATCTTCAGGAACAGGTAGGTGAAGAAAGAGGAGAAAATTCCAGAGGGCCAGGAGAATGAAGAGAAAAAAGTAGTAGTGTGAGGTGGGGAATTGTGGAAACTACTAGAAAGTAGTCCCAAACATCAGCAATACAAGAGGTTCCCCAGAACCAGTGATGATGACATTAACTGAAATGCCCACCAAAGGGGAGAGAGAACCTTTAGAGATAATATCCAGAGGTTAAGTACCCTTCTGTTTGAGAGATGGTGCCACCCACCCAACGCCAAAATTTTAATCTAGAATTGCTCCTCTGTAAAGGAAATACAGGGACAAATAGTAGAGCAGAGCCTTAAAAAAAGGCCATACAGAGACTGCTCCACCTGGTGATCTATCCCATATACAGCCACCAATCCTGGATGCTATTATGGATGCTGGTAAGTGCTTGCTGATAGAAGCTTGTCTCCTGAGAGGCTCTGCCAGAACATGAAAAATACAGATGTGGATGCCCAGAGCCAACTCTTGAACTGAACCTGGCGAGAAAAATGGAAGAGCTAGGGGAAGGGCAGAAGGAGCTGAAGGGGATCCCAACCCCATAGGAAAGAACAATATCAACTAACCAGACTCTTCAGAACTCCCAGGGATTAAAGCACCAACCAAAGAGTATACATGTGCCAGCCCATGGCTCCTGCTATATATGGAGCAGAGGATTTTCTTATCTAATACAGTAGGAAGAATAGTTCTTGGTCTATTGGAGTATTGCTACCCCATGGAAGTGTGATTCTGGAGGGATGAGACAGGAGTGGATAGTTTGGTGGAGGGGACCCTTTTATAGCCAAAGGGGAATGGTATTGGGTGCGTTTTGGTGGAGGGGAGAATTGGGAGGGAGATAACATTTGAAATGTAAATAAATAAAATGATAAAAAATAAAAAGTTCATTATATAAATATAAATTAAATACACTAAATAGCATATATATCATATATTACATAAACAATCAGACAGGCTGAGGCTCCTGATAAATATAGTACTTGAGGTACTAACTAGAGCAATTGGACAACATAAGGAGGTCAAAGGGATACAAATTGAAAAGGAAGAAATCAAACTATCACTATTTGCAGATAATATGATTGTATACTTAAGTGACCCAAAAAAGTCCACCAGAGAACTAGAGCTGATCAACAACTTCAGTAAAGTGGCTGGTTATAAAATCACCTCAAGCAAATCAGTAGCCTTCCAATAATCAAAGGATAAGCAAGCTGAGAAAGAAATTAGGGAAATGATACCCTCCACAATAGACACAAACAATATAAAATATCTTGGTGTGACTCTGACCAAACACATGAAGGATCTGTATGACAAGAACTTCAGGTCTCTGCAGAAGGAAATTGAAGAAGACCTCAGAAAATGGAAAAATCATCCCTGCTCATGGATCTGCTGGATTAATATAGTTAAAATGACCATCTTACCAAAAACAATATACTGATGCAGTGCAATCCCCATCAAAATCCCAACTCAATTCTTCATAGAGTTAGAAAGAGCAATTCTCAAATTCATCTGGAATAATAAAAAACCCAGGATAGCTAAAACTATTCTCAACAGTAAAAGAACTTGTAGGGGAATCAGTATCCTGGACCGCAAGCAGCACTACAGAGAAATAGTGTTAAAAACTGCATTTTATTGGTAGAGTGACAGGCAGGTAGATCAATGGAATAGGATTGAAGACCCAGAAATGAACCCACACACCTATGGTCACTTAATCTTCAACAAAGGAGCTGAAAACATCTAGCGGCAAAAAGATAGATTTTTCAAAAAATGGTGCTTGTTCTATTGGAGGTCAGCATGCAGAAGAATGGGAATTGATCCATTCTTATCTCCTTGTACTAAGCTCAACTCCAAGTGGATCATGGACCTCCACATAAAGCCAGACACACTGAAACTAATAGAAAAGAAACTGGGGAAGACCCTTGAGGACATGGGCACAGGTGGAAAGTTCCTGAACAAAACACCAATAGCTTATGCTCTAAGATGAGGAATTGACAAATGGGACCTCATAAAATTTCAAAGTTTCTGTAAGGCAAAGGACCTCATAAATTCACAAAGTTTCTGTAAGTCAAAAGGACAAATTGGCAACCAACAAATTTGGAAAAGATCTTCACCAACCCTATATCTGACAGAGGGCTAATATCCAATATATACAAAGAACTCAAGAAGTTAGACCTCAGAAAACCAAATAACCCTATTAAAATGGGGTAGAAAAAATGGGAAACAGAGCTAAACAAAGAATTTTCACCTGAAGAAGTTCAGATGGCTGAGAAGCACCTTAAGACATTTTCAACATCATTAGTCATTAGGGAAATGCAAATCAAAACAACCATGAGATTTCACCTCACACCAGTCAGAATGGCTAAGATTAAAAACTCAGGAAACAGCAGGTGTTGGTGAGGATGTGGAGAAAGAGGAACACTCCTCGACTGATGGTGGGATTGCAAGCTGGTACAACCACCATTGAAATCAGTCTGGCGATTCCTCAGAAAACTGGGCATGACACTTCGGGAGGACCCTGCTATACTACTCCTCAGCATATACCAGGAGGATTCACCAGCATGTAATAAGGATACATGCTCCACTATGTTCATAGCAGCCCTATTTATAATGTCCAGAAGCTGGAAAAAACTCAGATGTCCCTCAACAGAGGAATGGATACAAAAAATGTGATATATATATACACAATGGTGTTCTATTCGGCCCTTAGAAACAATGAATTTTTGAAATTCTTAGACAAATGGATGGAGATGGACAACATCATCCTAAATGAGGTAACCCTGTCTCAAAAGATCACTCATGTCATACGCTCACTGATGAGTGGATATTAACCTAGAAACTTGGAATACCCAAGACACAATCCACATATCAAATGATGAATAAGATGAAGGAAGGAGTGGCCCCTGGTTCTGGAAAGGCTCAGTGCAGCAGTGTATGAGAATACCAGAACAGGGAAGTGGGAAGGGGTAGATGGGGGATCAGGGTAGGGAAGAGGGCTTATGGGACTTTCAGGGAGGGGGGAACAAGGAAAGGGGAAATTATTTGAAATATAAATAAAGAATATATCGAATAAAAAAATTAACTTACCATAATGTGATAACAGAATACAAAACAATCCACATGCTAACTTAAAAAATTAGAACATGTTAACTTACAATGATTATGACAAAATTTCTTTTAAAATATGAAGAAATATTGACAGTCTAACATATATCTATTATTTACAAGTAAAAAGAAAATTTAACGGTACTCACCATGGAAAGCACTACAGATTAAGGATAAATGTACATAATGCTAAATAAGTAGGTGATACATCATCTTCACAGATTTAAAATACTAAAAATCCCCATCTGAAGTCACATAACTATCTATTATGTATATTTCATATGAGAGCCTCTCACCACATATCTTAAATTTTTCTTCTCTCAAAGTAATTATAGTTGACTGTACCCTTATTCCCTTCTCTAAACCTTGTAAATTATTTCATTCCAAAGTAAAGTATTTCTATTTGGTCTTACATATTATCACAGTTTCAAAAACTGAATCTAAATAAGTTAAGAAGAATTATTAGGCCATTGGGTCATAGCTTATAACCCTGACTCACCTAATAATTATTAGAGTAAATTTCAATGAAGTCTTTCATAACTTAGATGATAAAAATGGCAGAAAAATTGTTTCATAAACAAAATCAAAATTGTACTTTGTTATATGTTCTTAGTCATGGGTCATTATAACTGTCCCTTTGAGCAGCAACCAAAATCTTGTTCACATTCTTTTGCAAATGAAATTTTATTTGAATACAGCCTCATATGCTCTTGTCTGTGCATTTTCTTTGCCACTTTAATAATACAAAAGCAGAGTTATTAACAATTACGGATCTAACGCCTGGTAAGATGAACTGACTGATTTTCTGTCAAGATGACACAAGGTAGAGTCACAGAGAGGAAGGAGCCTCAGTTGAGAAAATGCTTCCATAAAATAAAGCTGTAAGACACTTTCTCAGCTAGTGATCCATAGGGGAGTGTGAAACCAATTGTGAGTTGTGCCATTCCTAGGCTGGTAATCCTAGGTTCTATAAGAAAGCAGGTTGCACAAGCTATGTGGAGTAAGCCAATAAGTAGCACCCTTCCATGGCCTCTGCAGCAGCTCCTGCCTCTAGGTTCTTGCCCTGTTTGACTCCCTTTCCTGCCAATGACTTTGGTTTGGAATCCATGTGGTATATAAATTGAGACAGGCAGCCTTTGTGGGTACATGCTTAGAGTCTCTGATGAAGGTAGATCCAGCTACTTACAAGGGCTGCTGCCAAAGCAGCTAGTGATTAGAAAAGCTGCTGAACAGACTTTGTTCTGAGAAAACCAATCTTAATTTACTGGGGCCACTCTCTGTGGCCAGCAGAAAAACTATGAACTCCTTTAAGTCGTTGGTATGGGTGAGAAGTAGAAGGAAAGAGAAAATTCACATGTGTACACACTCACACTGACTGGATGAAACAAAACACAGAGTCCAATATGTTCATTCATACACATATACATGCATATATATGCATATATATGAGTACATGCCTACAAACCTACAGACATATACACATTCACAAATAAAATGCTTAGAGCAAAGTTACAATAAGCAGGCTCCAAGTATTTCACACATACATAAATAGACACAATGCATCAAGGGAAGAAATAATGTTCCATATCCTATTCACAACTTTATACGTATACACATAGTTGAAGGATGGGAGAAACAATGTTCCAGTCACACCATACATACCATGCCATGCTTTATGCTTTCTTCTATAGTTTATATAACCCAGCAATTTCTTTAAAGCAGTATATAATTACAATGTGGTCATGTTTTAGTTTTCTTCTAACAAATTATTATGAAAACAATAGTGTGTTTCCCAATACCTTTACAAGAAATAATATTACATTGTACAGGTAAAGAAAACAAATTATTCTTTAAAAATCCCACATACATTCATAAGCATACAACTTATTATGGATTAGCAAAGTGTAAGCAAGCAAAGTAATTTTCTCAGGAAGTTTCTCTTACTGGTAGGCTGCAATTTGTGGTTACAAAGCAAGAAGAGATTATTTTATTATTAATCTTTAAGAGTAATCTTGTAAGAATCTTGAAATACACACCAAAACTTTATATAAAATTAGTCATATCTAACTTAAATCTTCAAAGCATGAATCTACTCAGTAGCAATTTTAATTTAATTATATCAGAATGCTGAGGACCAGAATGGGTATAAGAAATCAATTTATCAATAGTCTAGCCTTAGTGAGAGTCATGTCAGTCAGTGCTGCCATTGTTTTTGTTTACTGACCATAAACAGTCCCTAGTTTAACTAATAAGAGTGTGCGTTTCTGAACTTAAAATTGTTTCTTAAGAGTTTCTTGGGGTTTTTTTGTTTTGTTTTGTTTTCTTGTTTTTTTTTTTTATGTCAGAGTCAGTAGTAAAAGCATCTCTCCCTAGCTTCACTAACAACTTTAATTTTCCAAATGTTTTATAATGGTGGTGGTCATTGCTGTCAATCTACATCTTGAAGTTCTTCCCTTGGGTGGTGATTGAATCATAATGTTCTCTAGCAGTAATGCCTAAAATAGAGCAAACATTAATATTGTAAATGCCAGAGATAATGCTCAGTGAGGGACTGGAAGCCCCCTTAAAGATTTAATATAACTCTTAGATTAATAGGGATGTGAGGGCAGCAAGCAGAGCAGAAGTCCATAAAAGCATAAAGTCCTCAGGACACATAGTCCTTGCGGTCATGCCACACAGAGGCCCACTCGTGTGGGGGTGGTAACCCAAGGGCTGCAGTCCAGGAGTCCTAAAGCCATTCGGCATTGTTCCACCTGCATGGTCCTTGGCAGTGCCCCTACTTACTGTAGTGATGAGAAACAATATGGAAGTATAGGACAAATAAACACTTGTCTCTCCAACTTGCTTTTTGGTCATGGAGTTTGGTCACAGCAATAGAAACCATAGCTGAGACACAAGGTAAATAATATTTGGGGCTTGATCTTTTTACAGAAAAAAATCCGATTTACTTCTTGTATAGAGTATTACATTTACACTCTGAGATAAAACATAAGCTCAAATTGATTAAAAGGCCTTATCCTTTTTCTGTTTTCAATAGCATATATATATAGATATTTATATAATGGACATGTTTTAAAACTAATTTTCTACACTATAATATAAGTCCTTAGACATTTTCCTTAGAATTTTACTAGCTGAACAGATACAATTAATAAAATATTTTTCTGCATAATATCAAGCAAGTACATACAAATTGTTCATAGTCCTTTCCATTCAGTAAATGGAAACATGTAGCTATAAGTCAATTTAATACATAAAACTAGTTTATTTCTGAATTTATTCAAACTTTGTTCTGTCTTTAAGTAAAATAGTTTTGCTCATATTTGTCTAGCATAGCTGAAGCTAATCTCATAATTAAATATTAAAAAGTATACATATGGTTTACTATTTCTCAAATTATACCATTTAGGTTTGTCATCCAACACAATGTGATTAACCCAGATTTCTCTCTCTCTCTCTCTCTTTCTGTGTGTGTGTATGTCTCTTTCTCTCTCTTTCTCTCTCTCTCTCTCTCTCTCTCTCTCTCTCTCTCTCTCTCTCTCTCTCACACACACACACACACATACACACACACACATATATATATGCCAAAATAAATAAATGAGCTGGTTTATTTATATATTTATGCATATATTATATAAATTGATATATATGAATCTATAACAATTATTTATTTTTTATTTATTTGATATATTTTTATTTATATTTCAAATGATTTCCCCTTTTCTGGCTCCCCACTCCCCAAAAGTCCCATAAGCCCTCTTCCCTCCTCCTCCTATACCCCATCCACCCCTTCGCACTTCCCTGTTCTGGTATTCCCCTATACTGCTGCAAAGAGTATTTCCAGAACCAGGGGCCACTCCTCCATTCTTCTTGGACATCATTAAATATGTGGACTATGTCTTGGGTATTCCATATTTCTAGGTTAATATCCACTTATCAGTGAGTGCATACCATGATTGATCTTTTGAGACTGTGTTTCCTCACTTAGTATGATGTTCGCTAGATCCATCCATTTGTCTAAGTATTTCATGAATTCGTTGTTTCTAATGGCTGAATAGTACTCCATTGTGTAAATATAAAACATTTTTTGTATCTATTCCTCTGTTGAGGAACACCTGGGTTCTTTTCATTTTCTGGCTATTACAAAGAGTGCTGCTATGAACATAGTGGAGCATATGTCCTTATTGCATGCCTGGGAATCCTCTGGGTATATGCCAAGGAGAGGTATAGCAGGGTCCTCCGGAAGAGTCATGTTGAGATTTCTGAGGAACCGCCAGACTGATTTCCAAAGTGATTGTACCATCTTGCAATCCCACCAGCAGTGGAGGAGTGTTCCTCTTTCTCCACATCCTTGCCAACACTTGCTGTCTTCTGAGTTTTTAACCTTAGCCATTCTGACTGGTGTGAAGTGAAATCTCAGGGTTGTTTTGATTTTCATTTCCCTAATGATTAATGATGTTGAGCATTTCTTAAGGTGCTTCTCAGCCATTTGAAGTTCTTCATGTGAAAATTCTTTGTTTAGCTCTGTACCCCACTTTTTAATAGGGTTATTTGGTTCTCTGGGGTCTACCTTCTTGAGTTCTTTGTATATGTTAGATATTAGGCCTCTGTCGCATTTAGGGTTGGTGAAGATCCTTTCCCAATCTGTTGGTTGCTGTTTTTACCTTTTGACAGTGTCTTTTGCCTTACAGAAACTTTGTAATCTGATGAGGTCCCATTTGTCAATTCTTGATCTTAGAGCATAAGCTATTAGTGTTCTGTTCAGGAACATTTTCCCTGTGTCCATATCCTCAAGGGTCTTCCCCAGTTTCTTTTCTATTAGTTTCAGTGTGTCAGATTTTATGTGGAGGTCCTTGATCTACTTAGAATTGAGCTTTAGTACAAGGAGATAAACAAACTCAAAGAAAATAAAAACACATGATCATTTCATTAAATGCTGAAAAAGCATCCTTTCATGCTAAACATCTTGGAAAGAACAGGAATTCAAGGCCCATACCTAAACATAGTTAAAGCAATATACAGCAAATCAGTAGCCAACATCAAACTAATGGAGAGAAACTTGAAGCAATCCCACTAAAATCAGGGACTAGACAAGGCTGTCCTCTCTCTCCATATCTTTTCAATATAGTACTTGAAGTTCTAGCTAGAGCAATTAGACAACATAAGGAGGTCAAAGGGATACAAATTGGAAAGGAAGAAGTCAAACTATCACTATTTGCAGATGATATGATAGTATACTTAAGTGACCCAAAAAAGTCTACCAGAGAACTCCTACAGCTGATAAACAACTTCAGCAAAGTGGCTGGTTACAAAATCAACTCAAGCAAATGAGTAGCCTTTCTATACTCAAAGGATAAGCAGACTGAAAACGAAGTTAGGGAAATGACTTCCTTCACAATAACCCCAAACAGCATAAAGTAACTTGGAATGACTCTAAGCAAACATGTGAAAGACCTATACAACAAGAACTTCAGATCTCTGAAGAAGGACATTGAAGAAGACCTCCGAAAATGGTAAAATCTTCCATGCTCATGGATTGGCAGGATTAATATAGTTAAAATGGTCATGTTGCCAAAAGCAATCTACAGATTCAACACAATCCCCATCAAAATAGCAACTCAGTTCTTCATAGAGTTAGAAAGAGCAATTCTCAAATTCATCTGGAATAACAAAAAACCCAGGATAGCTAAAACTATTCTCAACAGTAAAAAAACTTCTGGGGTAATCAGTATCCCAGACCTCAAACATTACTACAGAGCAATAGTGATAAAATCCACATGGTATTGGTACAATGTCAAGCAAGTGCATCAATGGAATATAATTGAAGACCCAGAAATGAACCCACACACCTATGGTCATTTGATCTTTGACAAAGGCGCTGAAAACATCCAGGGGGAAAAAAGACAGTCTTTTCAACAAATGGAGCTGTTTCAATTGGAGGTCAGCACGCAGAAGAAGGTGAATTGACCCATCCTGATCTATAACAATTATACTTGAAAGAGTCTATGATTTGTGAGGGAGTGGGGCCTAGAAAGACTGGATAGAGGGAAGTTACATTTTATCAGTTATATTTTAATTAAAATTCTAACACATATGTCTATTTAAAAGTGGCCATGAATTTGAAATAGAGGGAAAAAGAGGTGTATAAGATTTTTAGATGGAGGAAAGGGAAGGAATTTTAGTGTAATCATAAAAGTGTTATACAAATACCATCCAACTAATCAATCACATAACTAAACCAAGTAAACACTAGTAGCAAAGCAAAAACATTAAAATATGATTGTACATTTTCATAATTACTTATACTAAAATTACTATGATATAATAACACATTCAAAATTGAGCTGAATTTTTTTTCAAAATTCCATTTATCGCAATATTATAAATGCATAAAGGTTGCATTGGGAATTGTTTTAATGTAACTGAAAAAAACTTAGTATAATTTATTGTGACAGGATTTAAAAACAATTCTGATATTTCCACATTATTAAAAGTATTCAATTTTGTACTTAATTTTTGTCTCTGAGAATATAGTGTGGTAAGATTTCATGATTATTATTCTGTGTGAGGATCCAATTTCCTTTTTAGCAACATTCTTAATAAAAGTACAAATTATTCTAATTTATTCTATTTGAAAAAGTCTTTTATAAATCAAATAATGTTTGAACTCATAAGATGTTTAGCTATGACGAATAATATTTATTACCAACTTGATAGAATTTAGAGTCCCTATAGATATAAACATCTGGGTATGTTTGTACTGTATTACATTGAACTAATAAATAATGGGAAGACCTATATTAAATATGGCTGACAGTAGTTTTAGACTCGTGTTCCAGGGTGGATTGTGCATGTAACAGAATTAGCTGTCTCATATCATTGCCATCATGAACACCTGAACCTCCCCCTACCATGGTTTATACTGTTATATATTAAAACCCATCAAATATAAGCAAAAATAAACCTTTTGTAACTTAAGTTGAATTTGTGTGAATTCTGCCATAGAAACAAGTAAAACATATACCTCCAAAAATTGTACCAAGAATGAGTAACTACATAAAGAAAATTAAATATTTACTTTTTTGTAAAGATAGGTTTATGAACAAATTTAATATTTCAGACTAGGAGAATTCAGGTATCAAAGAAGGTGTAAGCACTAAAGAGAAATTTGTTCTCTGCACTGGTACAATAGAAAAGGGGTCATAACTGTAAAATTCCACTTACTGATACCCCAAATGTAATGATGAGTATTTATTTCAGTAAAGAGAGACTAAGAATGCTTCTAAATAAAAAATGCTCTTCACAAGCAACTTCCAATGTAATGCTTCCCCAGGACAAGACCACAGAAACCACAATATAATTGTGATACTTGAGTTCTGATCCAATCCTAAAGTGGAAATAGAATATTGTGGCATAATTCACATACTACTAGTTTCACAGGCATAAAAGATGATATGGTTATGAAGTCTTGTATTTGAACAATGAAATACAAGGTGTGTCTTCTTGTCTATGTTTACTTAATCAGGATACTCCATCACAGTCATGCCCAGAGGTCCATCTCAGAGGCTATTCTAAACTTTATCTGGCTGACCACTGAAATTGACCACCACACTTGTATGAGTTTCAGACAAAAAGTCGAGATTTAAGTTACACTGAACACATTTTTTTCTTGGTGAGATGGTTATGAACCTGATGGTCGAAGCTTAGAATGTTATGAATTAAAAGTGATGTGTTTAGGTTTCAATTTGATAAGAGAATAAATTGTGATAGTGAATCTGCATTGTCAACTTGAGATTTTGAATTACCCTGAAAACTAACTTCTAGACATATTTTTGAAAGATTACATGCAATGTAAAAATGGAGTTATAAAGGTGAACAGTAAATGTAGGCAGCAAAGTGGCAGGTTATAAAATCAACTCAAGCAAATCAGCGGCCTTCCTATATTCAAAGGATAAGCAGGCTGAGAAAGAAATTAGGGAAATGACCCCGTTCTCAATAGCCACAAACAGTATAAAGTACCTTGGGGTGACTCTTACCAAACATGTGAAAGATCTGTATGACAAGAACTTCAAGACTCTGAAGAAGGAAATGGAAGAAGACCTCAAAAATGGAAAAACCTCCCATGCTCATGGATCGGCAAGATTAATATAGTTAAACTGGCCATTTTGCCAAAAACAATGTACAGATTCAATGCAATACCCATCAAAATCCCAACTCAATTCATCATAGAGTTAGAAAGAGCAATTCTCAAATTCATCTGGAATAACAAAAAACCCAGGATAGCTAAAACTATTCTCAACAACAAAAGAAATTCTGGGGGAATCAGTATCCCTGACCTCAAGCAATATTACTGAGCAATAGTGTTAAAAACTGTATGGTATTGGTACAGTGACAGGCAGGCAGATCAATGGAACAGGATTGAAGATCCAGAAATGAACCCACACACCTATGGCCACTTGATCCTGGATAAAGGGGCTGAAAACATCCAATGGAAAAAAGATAGCCTTTTCAACAAATGGTGCTGGTTCAACTGGAGGTCAGCATGCAGAAGAACGTGAATTGATCCATCCTTGTCTCCTCATACTAAGCTCAACTCTAAATGGATCAAGGACCTCCATATAAAGCCAGACACTGTGAAGCTAATAGAAAAGAAACTCGGGAAGACCCTTGAGGACATCAGTACAGGGGGGAAGTTCTTGAACAGAACACCAATAGCTTATGCTCTAAGATCAAGAATTGAGAAATGGGACCTCATAAAAATACAAAGTTTCTGTAAAGCAAAGGACACCATCAATAGGACAAATCGAAAATCAACAAATTGGGAAAAGATCTTCACCAACCCTACATCAGATAGAGGGCTAATATCCAATATATACAAAGAACTCAAGAAGTTAGACCCCAGAAAACCAAATAACCCTATTAAAAATGGGGTACAGAGTTAAACAAAGAATTCTCATCTGAAGAACTTCGGATGGTGGAGAAATATCTTACACAATGCTCAACTTCATTAGTCATCAGGGAAATGCAAATCAAAACAACCCTGAGATTTCACCTTACACCAGTCAGAATGGCTAAGGTTAAAAACTAAGTGGAAGCAGATGTTGGCGAGGATGTGGAGAAAGAGGAACACTCCTCCCCTGCTGGTGGGTTTGCAAATTAGTACAACCACTCTGGAAATCAGTCTGGCAGTCCCTCAGAAATCTGGGCATGTCACTTCCGAAAGATCCTGCTATACCCCTCCTGGGCATATACCCAGAGGATTCCCCAGCATGTAATAAGGATACATGTTCCACTATGTTCATAGCAGCCCTATTTATAATAGCCAGAAGCTGGAAAGAACCCAGGTATCCCTCAACAGAAGAGTGGATGCAAAAAATGTGGTATATCTACACAATGGAGTACTATTCAGCCATTAGAAAAAATGAATTCATGAAATTCTTAGGCAAATGGATGCAGCTGTAGAACATCATACTAAGTGAGGTAACCCAGTCTCAAAAGATCAATCATGGTATGCACTCACTAATAAGTGGTTATTATCTTGGAAAACTGGAATATGCAAAACATAAAGAACAGAGGAGTGGCCCCTAGTTCTGGAAAGACCCAGTGTAGCAGTATAAGACAAAACCAGAACAGGGAAGTGGGAAGGAATGGGTGGAAGAACAGAGGGAGGGAAGGGGGCTTTTGTGACTTTCGGGGAGTGGGGAACCAGAAAAGGGGAAATCATTTGAAATGTAAATAGAAAATAAATCAAATAAAATTTAAAAAAAGAAAAAAAAAAGAAAACCACTCTTACTCCATAGTGATCTGATGGGAGGCATGGGATTATTTCAATCTTCTTATATTTGTTGAGGACTGTCTTGTGACCAATTATATGGTCGATTTTGGAGAAGGTACCATGAGGGGCTGAGAAAAGGGTATATTATTTTGCTTTAGGGTGAAATGTTCTATAAATATCAATCAAATCCAATTGGTCCAGAGCTTCAATTAGTTTTACTGTGTCCCTGTTTAGTTTCTGTTTTCCTGATCCTGATCGGTCCATTGAGGAGAGTGGAGTGTTGAAGTCACCAACAATTATTGTGTTACGTGCAAAGTGTGCTTTGAGCCTTAGTAAAGTTTCTTTTACAAATGAAGTTGCCCTTGCATTAGGAGCATAGATGTTCAGAATTGAAAGTTCTTCTTGGTGGATTTTTCCTTTGACCAGCAAGAAGTGTCCATCTGTGTCTCTTTTGATGACTTTCGGTTGAAAGTCAATTTTATCTGACATTAGAATGGCTAATCCGGCTCGTTTCCTGAGACCATTTGCTTGTAGAATTGTCTTCCAGCCTTTTACTCTAAGGTAGTTTTTGTCTTTGACACTGAGGTGTGTCTCCTGTATGCAGCAAAATGTAGAGTTTTATTTATGTATCCAGTCTGTTAGTGTATGTCTTTTTATTGGGGAATTGAGACCATTGATGTTAAGAGATATTAAGGAATAGTGATTATTACTTCCTGTCATTTTTGATGTTATTTTTATATTTGAGTGGTTATCTTTTTGGGGGTTTGATTAAAGAAAGTAACTATCTTGCTTTTTCCAGGGTGTAGTTTCCCTCCTTGTATTGGAGTTTTCCTCCTATTATTCTTTGTAGAGATGGGTTTGTGGAAAGATATTGTGTAAATTTGATTTTGTCATGGAATATCTTGGTTTCTCCATCTATGGTGATTGAGAGTTTTGCTGGGTATAGTAGTCTTGGCTGACATTTGTGTTCTCTTAGAGGCTGCATGAGATCTGCCCAGGATCTTCTAGCTTTCATGGTCTCTGGTGAGAAGTCTGGTGTGATTCTGATAGGTCTTCCTTTTTATGTTACTTGGCCTTTTTCTCCTCCTGCCTTTAATATTCTTTCTTTGTTTAGTGTATTTGGGGTTTTGATTGACAAGGATAAGGATGTGACTAACAAAAAATAATAATGATGGAGGAAACGGAGGCAGACAGAGTAAGCGAGTGTGAGAGAGAGAGAGAGAAAGAGAGAAAGAGAGAGAGAGAGAGAGAGAGAGAGAGAGAGACAGACAGACAGACAGACAGAGACAGACAGAGAGAGAGAGAGAGACAGAGAGAGAGAGAGCTCTGATGTCTAGTCTTCCTGTCTGATACTTGGGCAGGATATGCATTATAGAGATAAAGTGGAATGATTATATTATTAGCTCTTTTGGAACATCAAATGCCAGATATTTTTCATGTTACTGCACATCTTTTAAGGGTGCAAATGGATAATATAACCCAAGTTAATTAAAAAGGTTGTGCTTCAGTATGGTTTTATTAGATAACCAGTCGAATAAGATATTATCATAAAGTAAACAAACAAAAAACAAACAAACAGATTGTGAAGGGCCAGTAAATTGCTTTAGAACTCATGAATGTACCCCACCAGTTAGCACAGACAAGATGGATTGTGTGTACCTTGGTTGGCACATGGCCCTGAAGACTAAGCATCTTGAGGACTTTATGCTATTATGAATTTCTGCTCTTCTTGCTGCACTCAATTTCCTCTTAAACTAAGAATTTTATGAAAACTCTAAGGGGGATCCAGCCCCTCACTAGGCATTACTCTGGCACTCGCAACAATAGTGATTGATCTCTTTTAGTCATTGCTCCTGGAGCTGATTAATGATTTATTTACCACTGGAAGAAATAACTTAGAGATGTGGATGTACCTTGTATCATTGTACATGTTTTTTTGGGAATAATTTATTTTCTTTATATGTACTACTTGATCTTTCCTCTAAAGGTATTGGGAAACATACTGGTTTTTCGACGTCATTCACTAGAAGTAAACTAAAATGTAAACTCATCATAATTTTATAATGTTTGAAAGATTTTGCTGGGATTATGCATAGGACAAATAATTAAGTTGTAGGGATATTGTTTTTTGCACCCATCAACTATGTGTATATATCTATACATACACACACTCATACACATGTGTATATATATATATATATATATATATATATATATATATATATATATATATACATGTGTGTATGCCCACCAATGTTGTATATGTTGTTTATATGTGTGTATATATATGTGTTTGTGAAATGCTTGGATCCTGTTTGCTTGACCTTTGCTCCATCCAGTCTCTGTGTGAATATGTGTATGTCCATATGCCTGTGTGTGTGTGTCTATATATATATATACATATATATATATATGTATATATATATAGTATGTATGAAGGTGCTGGAGTTTATCTTTAACTTAATCATTCTCTGTGTATGTATTTGATTACGTAACCCCTCCCTTTCCATGCTCTCATAGCTGGACACTACAGGCTGCAGACCCAGCCTCTATCTCCACCAATATTCACCCCCAGTTTCTATCAGCACTGAACCCGACCAACTGCCATCCTTGGTTTACTCTATGGTGTCAAAGCTGATCTTTGACAATAAGCAATCAACTTAACCCAACATTTAAACTGAGTTTTTATTATGGTGTACATCTTGATTAATTAGTAAGCAAACTTAAAAATTATACTACATTTTTCTGCTTAAACCATTTAATCATATTTTTAACGATACATTGATTCTGCTTTTTCTACATTATTTATAAAAGTTGGTTTAGGAGCTAAGAGGGCTATTTTCTATTTTATTACCCATTAAGAGTGTGTGTTTGTGTGTGTGTGTCTGTATGTCTGTCTGTGCATGTGTGCTTGTGTGTGTGTGTGTGTGTGTGTGTGTGTGTGTGTGTGTGTGTGTGTAAAAGCAAAATGGGTAAAGTTTACTCTCAGCCTCCAAGTCAAAAAAATGCATTAATGTTTGGGCAAGGACACCTGATTTTTTAACCATATCCCACATTTATACCTACCATTTCATATCTCTATTTAAAAATTAGAATTTGAGACATCTAAAATTTCAAATAAAATGTACAGGAGGGTAAGGTTAATTGCTCCATGGAAGACTGAACTTCATTATTTCTACTTTTTATAGTGTATCTCATTTCTTCTCCACTTCTGTACAATGGAATGCATGTAATTTTTTTCTGAAGTTTCCTTTTGTAACTAATTGTATTCCTTGTTTCCCACATCAATTCATAATTCCCAAAATGGAATAAAATAAACCCCAAAATAATATAAAAATTTTATTAATTATTTTATTACAATTTCATCCAATTGAATTCAAGACTATTTAATTTCATCTTTTAATTTTTATTGAAAAATAGATTCTTCCTTCATAAAATAGGTCCCACACTTTCCCGTCTCTCCACTCCTCCCAATTTGTCACATACTTCTTGTCTCTCCCATCCACTCCCTTTTTATTACCTCTTCATAAAAAGTGGGCCTCCAAGAGACTCCTGCCAAATAGGAACAAACAACATACAAGAAGACAAGACAAAAGTAATATCAAAGTTAGATGAGACAATCTATAGGAGGAAACGGGTTGAAAGAGGAGAAAAAAGTATCAGATACATCCTCTCTGACTGTTGAGGTCCCTCCCACAAAACATCCATGCTAACAACTACAATATAAGCACAGAGGACCAGGGATAGACCCATGCCCACACCCCCTTTTTTTTCAGCCTCTGTGTGTCCATTGTAAGTTCGGTTTAGGTGATTTGGTATGCCATTTTCTCCTGGTGTCTTCTATACTCTCTGACATCTACAATCTTGTACTCACTGTCCACAAGACATTTTTATTAATAAGTACTATATAAAATTGTTTATCATTCAAATATTCATTCTACTGAATTTTTCTATTTTCTCCATTGCTTATTCTCTTGAAAACTTGATAAAGTGATATCAAAATTTCTATGTTATGATATAATGGACTGAATAAGTTATGCTTAAGACATGAAAATTAACAATAATATATATTGTAGATAACATTAGCTCAATATTCAATGCATTGATATAAATCTTCTGTTTAAATCAATAGAGATATTGATCTGTTCTTTATAATAATCACTAGCACTAGCTTATAGAGCAATGTCTGTCAAATTAAGTTAGTTAAAAGTATTTTTTGCCAATATTTTATCTAAATACCTCACAGTAATTAGAAATCAGTAGTTAGAATCAGTCTGGTATAACTGATCTAGATGTTCAATAACTATGCTTAGAAGTAGTGGCAATGTGCGCCTAGAGGTTAAAGGTGAGAATACTTTTCTTCTTGCCATCCAAGTTCAATGAGGTTCCAGGAGACTAAGTGGTACAATCTCAAATATTTTGTGACTGTGAAAAAAAGTCACCCAATATCTTGGTTAGGGAGGCCATGAAGACCATAAGCAATATACTCTAACAATTGTCTAGCTTACAAAGAGAAGAACCAATACAGTGGGAGAACTCCTCAATGCATCCAAATGTATCAAGAAATTTCTTTGTCATGTCTTTGGATAGACTGGACAATTAGGAGAAAGGCTAGAGGAAGTAGAGGCTTCTCTCCAGACCAAGTAAATCAGGAGGACAAGATCCTCAAATGGCCTTGACAATGCAAAACTTCATTTTGGTCACATCATTGTCTTAAACATCCTTAGAAAAAATATTAAAAATGAATAAATAATTTCAAGTCCAAATGATTATATGTCTAACAGATTTATGTGTATGTGAGATATATTAAGCAGTTAATTCTCACTAATGATTTTCTTCTTGATAATAAAATGCTCCTGAGATGTAAGACTACAGATATGAGTCAAATTCAATGCAGCAGTACCTACCTGTACCCAAGGATGTCTTTCCCAGTTTTGTTTTAGCATAATAATCAAAGTACAATTAAATATCTCCTATTTGATCTGCTCTAGACGCCATCTTGGAGGGACTTCTTCACATTATTTGATTCTGACCGCTCTATGAGCTTTCAAACTGGGAACAGACCTTGGGCTCATCATCTCTATTCAGTTTAACCTTGGAGGCCAAAAGAAAAATGAGGAGGTGTCCAATATATAGATGTTCTTGTGAGTCCATCAAAAAATTCTAGTAGAGTTTTATTTGGATATATTATATGTTCTGTTTTTGATGATTTTCTAACTATTAGTGACAATGCTGCCCTCTACTCTGCCCTCACATCTCCCTCCAGACATCAGTCAAGGACTTTCTTACCTCCCTACATTTGACAATTAAGTTTTGTTAAGTAGGCTTTTTGGAAGGGTGTTCATAATCACAAACTGTCACATGAGATATTCTAATTTCAGCTGATCAATCTTTGTCCAAACCCCACAACGATAGCTCATGATGCCCCTTAAGAGGGAGGACCATGTTTAGTAGAAGATGTATTTGGCAATTTAGGCTCAGAAGACTTCTGAGAAATGCAACTAGTTTCTTTGTTGATTCTTTTAAAATAAAAGCCAAAATATGGTTTTGGGTTACTTACCAGCCTCATCATTCTCAAAGGAATAGTATGCTAAGAAAAGTTATTAGAGTTCTGATCACAGATCTAGTTTCTACATATTTATGGATTCACTGCTTTAGATGAAAGTTAAAGAAGGAATGAAGGTTTTTTAAAAGAAAACTTCTGGTCAAGAGAATAGAAACTTTGACCTTGCTGGAGGTCACACATTTGATAAATACCAGGTCAGTCTTGAGAAAAAAACAAGCTACTACCTGCATTGCAATGAAAATGCAGTATATACTTCCTCTTTGTCATTTTTGGTCTAATGATGACACTCTCTTTATAAAATTAAAGTTCTCTTTTATTGACACACTTATCTATTACATAATAGACTGTATTATCACAAGTATCCCTGTTTTTTTAACAGAATAGATATCATTTAAATACATTACAGTTATTATAGCTAATTTAATTTATTGCTTTTGAATTTTAAATTATAATAGCAGATTTGTCATGATATGTTTATAATAAATATAAATTCTTAAGCCAAAACTTGCTTATTTTCATTTTTAATTTTACATATTGCATTAGACCCATGTAAAATCACGTTTGGGAAATAAATCTATGGACTTCACCTGATTGTAAAAATGGATAGTTTCCCTTCAAATTGTCACAGAGTTTTTACTTTGTCTAACTATGAACAGTGTGACCACAGAAGAGAAAAAACCTATATACAACATTGACTCAATGTCATTTTGAATTCTTTTTTCACACCCTTTATTCCCCTGGTTAGATACTTGTCACTAGATAGGAGGAAAATAAAGAGAGAGAGAGAGAGAGAGAGAGAGAGAGAGAGAGAGAGAGAGAGAAACCCTGAATCTAATTTTTTTCTAACAAAGCTGAACCAACTCCCCTGAAAGACAAACAACAAGCAATACTGCCTCTCAGTGTCCTTGCATTTATATCTCCCCTGAAAATTTCCCAGAATTTCAAACATAACACAATCAGAAATTATTTGCAGCTGGCAAAAGCACTACCCTGTGAGAGCATGAGACCAATCATAGTCAGCTGCTATGGACATTCAGAAACAGCCCCACATCCTTACATATAGGATTAAAAAGAAAGCACATTCTTATAATATTTCTGTGGTTTTAAAAGAAACAACTAATTTAGAATTCTCAAAACTTGTCATTACAGAAGGCATTGTAATAACCTAATGGTGAAGGAGTATAGGAAGCTGTAATACATGAACTGTTTTTATCTTAGCTGTTCTAAATGTTGTTAAGATGGACTGTCAGGATTATTTTGATTTTTATTTCCTTGATGACTAAGGACTTTGAATATTTCTTTAAGTGCTTCTCAGCTATTGAGATACCTCTGGTGTGAATTCTCTGTTTAGCTCTACACCCCATATTTCTGATTGAGTTGCTTCATGGTTTGAATATTGTTGGCACAGGGAGTTGCACTATTTGGAGGTGTGGCATTGCTGGAGTAGGTGTGTCATTGTTGGCATGGTCTTTAAGTTCCTCATCTTAGCTTGAATTAGTTTTATATTTTGAATATTATCCCTCTGTTTTATGTGGGGTTAGTGAAGATGTTTTTTCCAATCTGTAGGTTGCCGATTTGTCCTATTGACTATGTCTTTTGCTTTCAGAAGCTTTTAAGTTTTCTGAGGTCCTATTGAACAATTATTGATCTTAGAGCCTGAGCCATTGGGGTTCCGTTTAGGAAATTTACCCCAGGGCCTATGATTTCAAGCCTTTTTCTCATTTTCTTTATTTGGTTCAGTGTTTATGGTTTGTTATGTTGAGGTACTTGATCCACTTGGACTTGAGCTTTGTGCAAAGTGCCAAATAATGATCTATTTTCTTTTTATCTATATATTAACTGCCTGTTAGAACATCACCATTTACTGAACATGCTCTCTATTTTCCATTCTGTATTTTTGGCATCTTTGTCAAAGATCAAGTGTACATAAGTAGGTGGGTATATTTGTAGGTCTTCAATTCTATTTCATTGATTAACTTATTTGTCTCTATACCAACACGATGTATTTCTTATTACTATTGCTCTGTAATATAGCTTAAAGTCAGGGATGCTGATTCTCCCAGAACTTTTTATTGTTTAGAATTACTTTTGCTATATTAATGGCTAAAATAACTCAGGTGATAATACATGTTGTTAAGGATGTACAGAAAGAGGAATACTCTTCCATTGCTGGTGGAATTGTAAAATGGTACAACCACTCTGGAAATCAGTCTGGAGGTTCTTCAGAAAATTGGAAATAGATATGCCGGCAGACCAGCTATACCACTCTTGAGCATATACTCATGTTCTTCTCAGCCATATCTATGATAGCCAGAAGCTTGAAACAACCCAGATGTCCCACAATGGAAGAATGGATACAGAAAATGTGGTTAATTTACATAATGGAATACTATTCAACTTTTAAGAATGAAGACTTCATGAGTTTTGCAGGCAAATGGATGGAACTAGAAAATATCATCCCCAGTAAGGTAACTCAGACCCAAAAGATCATGTGTGGTATGTACTCACTAAGAAGTGGATATTAGACAAAAAGTTCAGAATACTTAGGATTCAGTCCACAGAAATCAAGAATGTTACCAAGCAGAAAGGCCCAACTGAGGACCCTTCAGTCCCCCTTGGAAGGGAGAAGAAATCAATCTCAGGAAGCAGAAGGAGGGAAGAACCTGGGTGGAAAGGGAAAAGTGGTAGTAGAAATGGGAACATGATCAATGGCCTGGGTTGGAGAAGAAAAGGGAGAGGGGAAAGGGGAATATTATCAAGAAGAGTAGGACAGGAGAGAAGCAATGAGAGCCAGCAGGATAAATGAAAATATGCAATGTCAGGGTGGGAGGTGGGGGGGACCCTCTATTAAGTACCAGAGTCTTGGATGGTAAGAGACTCTCAGGACTCAAGTGGGGAGATGAAATGAAATTCCCATCAATGGGGAGAATGAATTTGTAGAGTCAACCTCCAGTAGAAAGACAGGGCATCATGTAAGTGATGGAATTGCAATCCCACAGTTAAAATCTGACCCAGAATTGTTCCTGTCTAAAAGATCTGCAGGGACAGAAATCAAGGAGACTTAGAGAAAGGAGGTCCAGACCCAAATTGGGATCCTGCTCCAGGGGGGGAGGCTCCAAGACCTGGCACTATTACTGATGTTATGGTGTACTTATACAGGAGTCTAATAGCATGGATGTCCTCTGAGAGTCCCAACAAGCAGCTGACTGAGACTGAAGCTGATACTTACACCCAACCATTGTGCAGAAGTCAGGAACCCCTGTAGCTGGATTAGGGAAAGGCTGGAAGAAGCTAAGGAAAAGGTCAACTCCATAGGAAGGCCAGCAGTCTCAACTAACCCAGACCCCTGAGATCTTTCAGACACCGTTCAGGCAGCATATAGGACCTGGTTCTTTGGCCCTGACACATATAGAGCAGAAGACTGCCTGGTCTGGCCTCAGTGTAAGAAGAGCCTAACCCTCAAGAGTCTTGAGGCCCTAGTGAGTAAGGAGGTTTGGGGAAGGGGAAGGGGGAAGTGACCATCCTCTTGGAGACAGAGGGGAGGAAGAATGTGAAGAGGATCTGTGGGAGGGTATTCTGGGAGAGAGTAAGGACTGGACTGTTAAAAAATAAAAGTAACAAAATATTTAAAAAAGAATACTGAAAAAAATAATTGTTCCATATTTATGCAATAGTATACTGTCCCAAACTTTAATAGCTTTCAATCTAAAAGACAGTAAATTGTTATTTTGTATGGATAAAATACAAGTTATAGATTTCAGTTTTCATGCTAATAGGTTTTAACCAGAGTATTTTCAGAATGTTGTAAACAACAGCAAGTACAATAGATAACATTTTTATTTTATTTCCAATATTGTTAAAATACTCAAAGCTTTCTAATGAGAAAAAGAAAGTTAAAAAATGTTTGTCTATGTATCTGTAAAGTTAACTACTTTTCCTAAGTGGTCTCTCATTATTTTTATTAAAAGAAAAATTATCTTGTCAAATATGAAGTAACTATGTGACAGACACTTATTGTAATGAAAATCAAGTTAGTTCTTGTCAAATTGATTATATCTATTGAATTGTACAGATTTTTTATGAGAGGGAAGTATGATGTAGATAAATAGATAAGCAGTTAAACACATAGATATAAATGTGATTGTTTTCTCACTTATCAATTTTCATAAAATAGTGTCAATAAAATTGCAACCAGGTAAATGGGAGGATTTCATTAATTTCCATTAAATTACTTAGGAAGTAGCTACAACAATAGGCACTTCTCAGTATTTCAAAGACCCCTGTTACCAGTAAAAGAAAAGAAGCAAAATTTGAAATCATTATTTGAAACTACAATATTTCTTAAGAATGGAAAGTAAATGAGTTTTTTAATGGTGGCAGGGTACTATTTAATAAACTATTAAGGATCACAAAATGTCCTATATTCTAAACATATGCATCATAAAGTTACAGAACCCGGGGATCTTATGCTAGTTAAGAATCTCAGGGAAAGGATGCATCTAATACTGCAGAGAGACAATGCCCAAGGGAAGGAGGAAGCTGAGGGTGTGGGTGTGTGGGTGAGGGGGGTAGTTGGCTGTGGGAGCACAATCGGAGGCAAAGAGGAGGAGGTAAGTGGTGAAAAACTCTGGGAAAGGAAGATGGAAGTGGTCTGGAAGGGTACAACATTTAGAACATAAATAAAATATTTATACTGGGTGGCACTGAGCTTAGGTTCCAGCCCAGAGTCTTCTGGCTGGAGCCTTCAGATCTCGTTTCCGGATCCAGAATAGCTTAGGCTGCAACACCACATCTCCAGGTCATGCAAGAGGCCAGAGGAGCACCCAGGAGGTCAGCTGGGAGGAGTCAGTGTGCTCTGGTGAGTCCAGTAGGCCCCAGTGGGAACCTTCAGGTGTCTGCTTCGTGATCTGAACAGCCTGGGCCACAGCACTCGGTCTCCAAGAAGTGCAAGAGGCCTGGTGTGCACCCGGAGGAAGACTGGGAGAGCACAGTTTGCTCCAACAGCACAGAGCTTAGGTTCCAGTCCTGAGTCCTTGGGCAGGAGCCTTCTGATCCCCGCTTCTGGATCCAGAACAGCCAGGCATGCAACACTACATCTCCAGGTCCTGCAAGAGGCCAGAGGGGCACCCTGGAGGCCAGCTGGGAGGAGTCAGTGTGCTCTGGTGAATCCAGCAGGCCCCAGCTGGAGTCTGCAGGTGTCTGCATCAGGATCTGAACAGCCTGGGCCACAGAACCCTGTCTCTAGGCAGTGCAGGAGGTCAGCTGTGTACCAGAGGCCACCTGGGAAGAGGCAGCTTGCACTGGTGAGTCCAGCATTGATGATACCAACTAACACCAGTGAGAACTAGATGGCAAAAGGCAAACGCAGGAACGTCACTAACAGAAATCAAGGCAATATGGCAACATCTGAACCCAATTCTCATTTAACAGCATGTCCTGGATACCCCATCACACCAGTAAAACAAGATTTGGATTTAAAATCACTGGTCATGATGCTGATACAGGAACACATGAAGGACATACTTAAAGAAATTCAGGAGAAAATGGATCAAAAGTTAGAAGACCTTGCAAGGGAAACACAAAAATCATTGAAAGAAATCCAGGAGAATACAAAAGCCAATAATGAGGAAACGCAAAAAACACTTAAATAAATACAGGAGAATTTTGTTCAACAGGCTGAGGTCATGAAAGAGGAAACACAAAAATCTCTTAAAGAATTACAGGAAAGCACAAACAAGCAAGTGAAGGAGCTAAGCAAAACCATCCAGGATCTAAAATCAGAAGTAGAAACAACTATGAAAACTCAAAGGGAGACAACTTTGGAGATAGAAAGCCTTGGGAAGAAATCAGGGGACAGAGATGCAAATATCAACAACAGAATACAAGAGATAGAAGAAAGAATCTCAGATGCTGAAGATTCCATAAAAACCATGGAATCAACAGTTAAAGAAAATGCAAAATGCAAAAAGCTTGTAACCCAAAATATCCAGGAAATCCAGGACACAATGAGAAGACCAAACCTAAGGATTATAGGCATAGATGAGAGTGAAGATTTACAACTTAAAGGGCCAGCAAATATCTTCAATAAAATTATGGAAGAAAACTTCCCTAACCTAAAGAGAGAGATGCCCATGAATATACAAGAAGCCTACAGAACTCCAAACAGACTGGACCAGAACAGAAATACTTCCCGTCACATAATAATCAAAACACCAAATGTACTAAACAAAGAAAGAATATTAAACACAGTAAGAGAAAAAGGCCAAGTAACATATAAAGGAAGACCTATCAGAATCACACCAGATTTCTCACCTGAGACTATGAAATCTAGAAGATCCTGGGCAGATCTCATGCAGACTCTAAGAGAACACAAATGCCAGCCAACTACTATACCCAGCAAAACTCTCAATCACCATAGATGGAGAAACTAAGATATTCCATGACAAAACCAAGTTTACCCAATATCTATCCACAAACCCAGCCCTACAAAGGATAAAAGGGGGAAAACACCAGTACAAGGAGGGAAACTTCACCCTGGAAAAAGCAAGATAGTAACCTTTCATCAAACCCAAAAGAAGTTAAACAATCAAATTCAAAAAATAACATCAAAAATGACAGGAAGTAATAATCACTATTCCTTTTTTTTATTCGATATAATTTATTTACATTTCAAATGATTTCCCCCTTTCTAGCCCCCCCCACTCCCCCAAAGTCCCGTAAGCCCCCTTCTCTTCCCCTGTCCTCCCACCCACCCCTTCCCACTTCCCCGTTCTGGTTTTGCTGAATACTGTTTCACTGAGTCTTTCCAGAACCAGGGGCCACTCCTCCTTTCTTCTGTACCTCATTTGATGTGTGGATTATGTTTTGGGTATTCCAGTTTTCTAGGTTAATATCCACTTATTAGTGAGTGCATACCATGATTCACCTTTTGAGTCTGGGTTACCTCACTGAGTATGATATTCTCTAGCTCCATCCATTTGCCTAAGAATTTCATGAATTCGTTGTTTCTAATGGCTGAATAGTACTCCATTGTGTAGATATACCACATTTTTTGCATCCACTCTTCTGTTGAGGGATACCTGGGTTCTTTCCAACATCTGGCAATTACAAATAGGGCTGCTATGAACATAGTAGAGCATGTATCCTTATTACATGGTGGGGAGTCTTCTGGGTATATGCCCAGGAGTGGTATAGCAGGATCTTCTGGAAGTGAGGTGCCCAGTTTTCGGAGGAACCGCCAGACTGATTTCCAGAGTGGTTGTACCAATTTGCAACCCCACCAGCAGTGGAGGAGTGTTCCTCTTTCTCCACACCCTCTCCAACACCTGCTGTCTCCTGAATTTTTAATCTTAGCCATTCTGACTGGTGTAAGATGAAATCTTAGTGTTGTTTTGATTTGCATTTCCCTAATGACTAATGAAGTTGAGCATTTTTTAAGATGCTTCTCCGCCATCCGAAGTTCTTCAGGTGAGAATTCTTTGTTTAACTCTGTACCCCATTTTTTAATAGGGTTGTTTGGTTTTCTGGAGTCTAACTTCTTGAGTTCTTTATATATATTGGGTATTAGCCCTCTATCTGATGTAGGATTGGTGAAGATCTTTTTCCAATTTGTTGGTTGCCGATCTGTCCTCTTGATGGTGTCCTTTGCCTTACGGAAACTCTGTAACCTTATGAGGTCCCATTTGTCAATTCTTGCTCTTAGAGCATACGCTATTGGTGTTCTGTTCAGAAACTTTCTCCCTGTACCGATGTCCTCAAGGGTCATTTCATTGGATGCTGAAAAAGCATTTGACAAAATTCAGCATCCCTTCATGCTTAAAGTCTTGGAGAGAACAGGAATTCAAGGCCCATACCTAAACATAGTAAAAGCAATATACAGCAAACCGGTAGCCAGCATCAAACTAAATGGAGAGAAACTTGAAGCAATCCCACTGAAATCAGGGACCAGACAAGGCTGTCCCCTTTCTCCTTATCTTTTCAATATTGTACTTGAGGTACTAGCTCGGGCAATTCGACAACATAAGGAGGTCAAAGGGATACAAATTGGAAAGGAAGAAGTCAAACTATCATTATTTGCAGACGACATGATCGTCTACCTAAGTGACCCAAAGAACTCCACTAGAGAGCTCCTACAGCTGATAAACAACTTCAGCAAAGTGGCAGGTTATAAAATCAACTCAAGCAAATCAGTGGCCTTCCTATACTCAAAGGATAAGCAGGCTGATAAAGAAATTAGGGAAATGACCCCCTTCACAATAGCCTCAAACAGTATAAAGTATCTTGGGGTGACTCTTACCAAACATGTGAAAGATCTGTATGACAAGAACTTCAAGACTCTGAAGAAGGAAATGGAAGAAGACCTCAACAAATGGGAAAACCTCCCATGCTCATGGATCGGTAGAATCAATATAGTTAAAATGGCCATTTTGCCTAAAGCACTATACAGATTCAATGCAATACCCATCAAAATCCCAACTCAATTCTTCACAGAGTTAGAAAGAGCAATTATCAAATTCATCTGGAACAACAAAAAACCCAGGATAGCTAAAACTATTCTCATCAACAAAAGAAAATCTGGGGGAATCAGTATCCCTGACCTCAAGCAATACTACAGAGCAATAGTGTTAAAAACTGCATGGTATTGGTACAGTGACAGACAGGAGGATCAATGGAATAGGATTGAAGATCCAGAAATGAACCCACACACCTATGCCCACTTGATCCTCGACAAAGAGGCTGAAAACATCCAATGGAAAAAAGATAGCCTTTTCAACAAATGGTGCTGGTTCAACTGGAGGTCAGCATGCAGAAGAATGCGAATTGATCCATCCTTGTCTCCTTGTACTAAGCTCAACTCCAAATGGATCAAGGACCTCCACATAAAGCCAGACACTCTGAAGCTAATAATCACTATTCCTTAATATCTCTTAACATCAATGGACTCAATTCCCCAATAAAAAGACATAGACTAACCAACTGGATACGTAAACAGAACCCTCCATTTTGCTGCATAATGGAAACACACCTCAGTGTCAAAGACAAACACTACCTTAGAGTAAAAGGCTGGAAGACAATTTTTTTTATTCGATATAATTTTTTATTTACATTTCAAATGATTTCCCCTTTTCTAGCCCACCACTCCCCGACAGTCCCATAAGCCCCTTTCTCTTCCCCTGTCCTCCCACCCACCCCTTCCCACTTCCCCGTTCTGGTTTTGCCGAATACTGCTTCACTGAGTCTTTCCAGAACAAGGGGCCCCTCCTCCTTTCTTCTTGTACCTCATTTGATGTGTGGGTTATGTTTTGGGTATTCCAGTTTTCTAGGTTAATATCCACTTATTAGTGAGTGCATACCATGATTCACCTTTTGAGTCTGGGTTACCTCACTTAGTATGATGTTCTCTAGTTTCATCCATTTGCCTAAGAATTTCATGAATTCATTGTTTCTAATGGCTGAATAGTACTCCATTGTGTAGATATACCACATTTTTTACAGCTGGAAGACAATTTTACAAGCAAATGGTATCAGGAAACAAGGTGGAATAGCCATTCTAATATCAGATAAAATTGAATTTCAACCCAAAGTCATCAAAAGAGACTCTGAGGGACACTTCTTGCTGGTCAAAGGAAAAATACAACAAGAAAAACTCTCAATCCTGTTCATCTATGCTCCAAATGCAAGGGCACCCTCATTCATAAAAGAAACTTTATTAAAGTACAAAGCACACATTGCACCTAACACAATAATTGTGGGTGACTTCAACACTGCACTTTCCTCAATGGACCGATCAGGAAAACAGAAACTAAACAGGGACACAGTGAAACTAATTGAAGCTTTGGACCAATTAGATTTAACAGATATATATAGAACATTCTATCCTAAAGCAAAAGAATATACCTTTTTCTCAGCACCTCATGGTACCTTCTCCAAAATCGACCATATAATTGGTCACAAGACAGACCCCAACAAATATAAGAAGATCGAACTAATCCCATGCCTCCTATCAGATCACTATGGAGTAAAAGTGGTCTTCAATAGCAACAAAAACAACAGAAAACCCACATAAACGTGGAAACTGAACAATATTCCACTCAATGATAACTTGGTCAAGGAATAAAGAAAGAAAGAAATTAAAGACTTTTTAGAACTTAATGAAAATGAAGACACAACATACCCAAATCTATGGGACACAATGAAAGCAGTGCTAAGAGGAAAATATATCCCTGAGTGCCTCAAAAAAGAAAATGGAGAGAGCATACACTAACAGCTTAATGACACACCTGAAAGCCCTGGAACAAAAAGAAGCTATTTCACCCAGGAGGAGTAGAAGGCAGAAAATCATCAAACTCAGGGCCAAAATCAATCAAGGAGAAACAAAGAGACCCATACAAAGAATCAACAAAACCAGGAGCTGTTTCTTTGAGAAAATCAACAAGATAGATAAACCGTTAGCCAGACTAACCAAAGGGCACAAAGGCAGTATTCAGATTAACAAACTTAGAAATGAAATGGGAGATATAATAACAGAAACTGAGGAAATTCAAAAAATCATTAGATCCTACTACAAGAGCCTGTACTCAACACAACTAGAGAATCTAGAGGAAATGGACAGTTTCCTCGACAGATACCCAACACCAACACTAAATCAGGATCAAATAGATCATCTAAACAGTCCCATAACACCCGAAGAAATAAAAAAGGGCAAAGAAAGCCTTCCAACCAAAAAAAGCACGGGACCAGATGGCTTCAGTGCAGAATTCTATCAGACCTTCATAGAAGACCTAACACCAATACTCTTCAAACTATTCCACAAAATAGAAACAGAAGGAACTCTACCCAACTAGTTCTATGAAGCCACAATTATGCTGATACCAAAACCACACAAAGATCCAAAAAAGAAAGAGAACTTCAGGCCAATTTCCCTTATGAATATTGATGCAAAAATATTTAATAAAATTCTTGCCAACCAAATCCAAGAACACATCAAAACGATCATCCACCATGATTAAGTAGGCTTCATCCTAGGGATACAGGGATGGTTCAACATAAGGAAATTCATCAATGCTATCCACTACATAAACAAACTCAAAGAAAAAAACCATATGATCATCTTATTAGATGCAGAAAAAACATTTGACAAAATGCAGCATCCTTTCATGCTAAAAGTCTTGGAAAGAACAGGAAGTCAAGGCCCATACCTAAACATCATTAAAGCAATATACAGCAAACCGGTAGCCAACATCAAACTAAACGGAGAGAAACTTGAAGCAATCCCACTAAAATCAGGGACTAGACAAGGCTGTCCTCTCTCTCCATATCTTTTCAATATAGTACTTGAAGTTCTAGCTAGAGCAATTAGACAACACAAGGAGGTTAAAGGGATACAAATTGGAAAGGAAGGAGTCAAATTATCACTATTTGCAGATGACATGATACTCTACTTCAGTGACCTGAAAACCTCCACCAGAGAACTCCTACAGCTGATAAACAACTTCAGCAAAGTGGCTGGTTATAAAATCAACTCAAGCAAATCATTTGCCTTCCTATACTCAAAGGATAAGCAGGCTGAGAAAGAAGTTAGGGAAACGACACCCTTCAAAATAGCCACAAACATTATAAAGTATCTTGGTGTGACTCTATCCAAACAAGTGAAAGATCTATATGACAAGAACTTCAGGTCTCTGAAGAAGGAAATTGAAGAAGACCTCAGAAAATGGAAAAATCTGCAATGCTCATGAATCTGCAGGATTAATATAGTTAAAATGGCCATCTTGCTAAAAGCAACCTACAGATTCAATGCAATCCCCATCAAAATCCCAACTCAGTTCTTCACAGAGTTAGAAAAAGCAATTCTCAAATTCATCTGGAATAAAAAAAAAAAAAAACGGAATAGCTAAAACTATTCTCAACAACAAAAGAAATCCTGGGGAAATAAGTATCCCTGACTTCAAGCAATAATACAGAGCAATAGTTTTAAAAACTGCATGGTATTGACACAGTGACAGACAAGTGGACCAATGGAATAGAATTGAAGACATAGAAATGAATCCACACACCTATGGTCACTTGATCTTCGACAAAGGAGCCAAAAACATCCAGTGGAAAAAAGATAGCCTTTTCAACAAATGGTGCTGGTTCAGTTGGAGGTCAGCATGCAAAAGAATGCGAATTGATTCTTTCTTATCTCCATGTACTAAACTTCACTCTAAGATCAAGGACCTCCATGTAAAACCAGACACACTGAAACTAATAGAAAAGAAACTGGGGAAGACCCTTGAGGACATGGGCACAGGGGAAAATTTCCTGAACAGATCACCAATAGCTTATGCACTTAAATCAAGAATTGACAAATGGGACCTCATAAAATTACATTTCTGTAAGGCAAAGGACACTGTTAAAACGACAAAATGGCAACCATCAAATTGGGAAAGGATATTCACCAACCCTACATCTGATAGAGGGCTAATATCCAATATATACAAAGAACTCAAGAAGTTAGACCCCAGGGAACCAAATAACCCTATTAAAAATGGGGTACAGATCTAAACAAAGAATTTTCACCTGAAGAAATTCGGATGGCCGAGAGGCACTTTAAGAAGTGCTCAACAGATGAGTTTGAGAATTGCTCTTTCTAGCTCTATGAAGAACTGGGTTGGGATTTTTATGGGAATAGCATTGAATCTGTAGATTGCCTTTTGCAAGATGGCCATTTTAACTATATTAATCCTGCCAATCCACGAACATGGAAGGTTTTTCCATTTCCACCAATAGCTTATGCTCTAAGATCAAGAATTGACAATTGGGACCTCATAAAACTACAAAGTTTCTGTAAGGCAAAGGACACCATCAAAAGGACAGAACGTCAACCAGCAGACTGGGAAAGAATCTTCTCCAACCCTAAATCCGACAGAGGGCTAATTTCTAATATATACAAAGAACTCAAGAAAGTAGAACCCAGAGATCCAAATAACCCCATTAAAAAGTGGGGTACGGAGCTAAACAAAGAATTTTCACATGAAGAACTTCGGAGAGCTGAGAAACACTTTAAGAAATGTTCAACATCATTAATTATTAGGGAAATGCAAATCAAAACAACCCTGAGATTTCACCTCACACCAGTCAGAATGGCTAAGGTCAAAAATTCAGGAGACAGCAGGTGTTGGCGAGGATGTGGAGAAAGAGGAACACTCCTCCACTGCTGGTGGGATTGCAAGATGGTGCAACCACTTTGGAAATCAGTCTGGCGGTTCCTCAGAAAACTGGGTATGTCACTTCCTGAGGACCCTGTTATACCACTACTGGGCATATATCCAGAGTATTCTTCAGCATGCAATAAGGACACATGCTCCACTATGTTCATAGCAGCCCTATTTGTAATAGCCAGAAGCTGGAAAGAACCTAGATGTCCTTCAACGGAGGAATGGATACAAAAAATGTGGTATATTTATACAATGGAGTACTATTCAGACATTAGAAACAATGAATTCATGAAATTCTTAGACAAATGGATGGAGCTGGAGAACATCATACTAAGTGAGGTAACCCAGTCTCAAAAGATCAATCATGGTATGCACTCACTGATAAGTGGATATTAGCCTAGAAACTTTGAATACCCAGGACATAATCCACAAATTAAATGATGTCCAAAAAGAATGGAGGAGTGGGCCCTGGTTCTGGAAAGACTCAGTGCAAGAGTATAGGGGAATTCCAGAACAGGGAAGTGGGAAGGGGTAGATGGAAGAAAGGGGGGACAGAAGAGGGTTTATGGGACTTGCGGGGAGTGGGGACCCAGAAAAGGGGAAATCATTTGCAATGTAAATAAAAATAAGTAAATAAATAAATAAATAAATAAATAAATAAATAAATAAATAAAAGAAGTGCTCAACATCATTAGTCATTAGGGAAATTCAGATCAAAACAACCCTGAGATTTCACCTTACACCAGTCAGAATGGCTGAGGTCAAAAACTCAGGAGACAGCAGGTGTTGGCGAGGATGTGGAGAAAGAGGAACACTCCTCCACTGCTGGTGGGGATGTACGATGGTACAACCACTTTGGAAATCAGTCTGGAGGTTCCTCAGAAAACTGGACAGGACACTTCAGGAGGACCGTGCTATACCTCTCCTGGGCATATACCCAAACGATTCCCCAGCATGCAATAAAGACACATGCTCCATTATGTTCATAGCAGCCTTATTTATAATAGACAGAAGCTGGAAAGAACCCAGATGCCCCCTCAAAGGAGGAATGGGTACAGAAAATGTGGTATATTTACACAATGGAATACTACTCAGCAATTAGAAACAATGAATTCACAAAATTTTTAGGCAAATGATCTGGAAAATATCATCCTAAGTGAGGTAACCCAATCACAAAAGAATACACATGGAATGCAATCTCTGATAAGTGGATATTAATTAGCCCAGAAGCCCTGAATACCCAAGGCACAAATCGCATAACAAATGACTCCCATGAAGAAGTATGGAGAGGGTCCTGATCCTGGAAAGGATTGATCTAGCATTGGAGGGGAATATAAGGACAGAGGAAGAGGAGGAAGGTGATTGGAGAAAGGATGGAAAGAAGAAGGTTTATGGGACATATGGGGAGGGATGATCCGGGAAAGGTGAAATCATTTGGAATGTAAGAAAAGAATATAGAAAATAAAAATATTAAAAAATATATTCATACTAAGAAGAAGAATCACAGCATGCTTTAAATTTTATTATGTGTAATCTCTGATTTTAGATAAGTTGCAATGTATATGCAGTAATTAACAAGCAAAAGAATTATCAGGGAACTATTTAGAAAAGGAAGGAAAACATTTTAAGAGTAGGAGGAAGACTGTTAATAGAACTACATGTATGAATACAAATGATTCTTGCTATACTGTTATTTAAATTTTCATTAGTCATAGGAAGTCCTTGTTTCTATGAAGCACTTTCAACTCACAAAATAGACATAAAAAGGATAAATTTTGATAAGAGAAAATATATATTTCTTACTGAGGGTTTAATACCATAATAAATAATTTTTCAATTTAAAGTTTTAAAAGAAGCAAAGATACTACTTAAAATAATTGTATTATAAAATTTTCATGTATGTAAAAGAAATTGCATTTAAATCATAAAAATTCATATAATGAAAAAACGATGTTTTCATATATTTTTGGTCTCAAAGCACAACAAGTCTCTTATACATATACTTTCTATTAGGTAAGAAATAAATTATACATGAAGAGCATAAATTCATTGTGCTAAGGAAAACATTTTCAACAATTATTTCCTTGGGCATTTCTTTCTAATATTCTTGTCACGTTCTATTTCATTGGGAAGTTTAGTTTCAAATGTCCATGCTGTTTATTTGTCTTTATCTTTGGGGTAATTGCATAATGTAAATAGGCTAAACATCGTATGTACCTGTCAGATCAAAACAAGCATTTTCAAAATCCGTGACTGTGGATAATCACAGTAAATATAGTCTTCCATTTTCTTCATTTTTTTTGATTTTTAGGAAAGGAAAATTTTTTAATATACAAGTCCCATAATGGAAAATCTATTTGCAGTGTAGAATTAAATATTTTCTCTATCATATTCTGAATTGTATGATTGCATATTTTCTTTACTTTCATTTCAAATATTATCCCCTTTCCAAGTGTCTCCTCTGATAATCCCCTATCTCAACCTACCTCCCCTGCCTCTGTAAGGGTGCTCTCCCACCCACCCACCAACTTGCCTTTCTGCCTTGGCATTCCCCCATTCCCCTATACTGAGGCATCAAATATTCTCAGGCCCAAGGGCCACTCCTCCCACTGATGTCCAGCAAGGTCATTCTCTGCCACATATTCTGCCAGAGTCATGGGTCCCTCCATGTGCACTCTTTGGTTGGTGGTACAGTCCTCAAGAGCTCTGGAGGAGTCTGGCCAGTTCACATTGTTGCTCCCCCCAATGATGCTGTGAACTCCCTCAGCTCCGTTAGTCCCTTCTCCAACTCCTCCATCAGGACCACCAGCTTAGTCTAGTGGCTAGTTGTGAGCATCTGCCTCTGGATTTGTCAGGTTCATGAAGAGTCTCTTAGAAAGGAGTCATATCAGGTTCCCCTCAACAAGCACTCCCTGGCATCCTTAATAGGGTCTGGGTTTGTCAACTGTATATGGGATAATCTTTTATTTTTAACCAACCTATCCTAAGCCAGTAGGACTAAGGAGTTACTTTTTTTGATATACTTTACATCCTGCTCCCTGCACCCCTTCCCTGTCACCTCTTCCCAAAACCCTTCCTCGATCTCTCTTCCCCTTCTACTGCAAGAAGTTTGGGCCCCCACTGTGTATTCCCCTACCCTTGTACATCAAGATTCTGTGAGATTAGGAACATCTTGCACTGAGTCCAAGAATGTCTTAGGGCTTTATTTCTGTGAACAGACACCATGACCAAGGCAAGTCTTTTTTTTTTTTTCCATTTTTTTTTTTATTGAGTATCTTCTGCATTTACATTGCCAATGGTAAAACCTTTTCCAATTTCCCCCCTCCCAAAAGCTCCCCTCCACAATGATTCCCTACCCCTCCTCCCACCCCCTGATTCCATGTATATGCCCCTCTACCTGACACAGCTCCACCTCTCCCCAGCTTCCCCCCTCATCTGTTTCCCTTTGATGTGGCCTCTGTTGAGCCTTTACCTGACCAAAGACCATTCCTCCCACTGATGCCCAAAAAGGCATTCCTCTGACACAATTTTGGCTGGAACCATGTATACCCCTTGGTTGATGGTTCAGTCCTGGGAGTCTTGGGGTGTCTGGGTATCTGAAGTCATTGTTCTTCCTATGGGGCTATATACCCCTTCAGCTCCTCTGGGCCACCTTCCAGAGGCAAGTCTTATAAAGGAAAATGTTTAGTTGGGGCTGGCCTATAGGTTCACAGTTTCAGTCCATTATCATCAAAGCAGGTGCATGGCAGCATCCAGGCAGACATTACACAGGAGCTGAGAGTTCTATATCTTCATCTAAAGGCCACTAGGAGAAGACTGGCTCCTTGGCAGCTAGGGAAAGGGTCTTAAAGCCCATGCTCACTGATACACTACCTCCAACAAGGTTATATCTCTAAATAGTGCCACTTTTTGGGACAACCATATATAAACCATCACGTTCCACTCCCTGGCTCCTATATTCTTCAAACATATGGGGGCCATACCTAGTATAATAAAGTATATTTATTCCAACTTCAAAAGTCCCCATAGTTTATAGCAGTCTCAACAATGTTAACAGTCCAAAGTTCAAAGTCTTCTTTGTGATTTATCCAATGACTTAATTTTAATCCCTAAAGCAAGACAGGAAACCAGCTTGGCGAATCCAAATTCTGCATCTCTATGTCTGATATCAGAGCAGTCTTTAGATCTCCAACTCCTTTCATCTTTGTTACTGCAACAAACTTTTTCTTCTGAGCTGGATCCACTCCATTAGCAGACTTTCTCAGCACATTTCCCAGTTCTAGAATCTCAAAAATCTTGTAATCTCCATGGCAACTTCAACTACACAGCTTCTTTTTCCAAAGTCTGAGATTCACATATCATCTTCTGGGATCCCACAAAGGGTTTGCACCTCTTCTTCAGCTCTGCCCTCTGTAGTACTGTAAGCTCTGGTTGACTCTACTCCACTGCTGTGCTGTTCATGGGGTCATCCTTGATACTGGCATCTCCAGTATGTTGAGGTCTTCTGCTGCAACGAGGCTTTACCAGTATCCTCTCACAGTTCTCTTTATGGGGTCAAGCCTTAACTTCTTTGCATGGCCCATTCAGTCCTAGGCTAGCAACTTCTACTGAGGCTGTACCTTCACAAGTGGTCTTCCAGGGTCTCTCCCAGTGCCCAAGGCTCAGCTGCTCTTCATGACCTCTTCCTGTCTTCAAGATAGTACAACCTGGAAAACTTTTATACATTACCAAGTACAGAGCAAAATGTACAAATTTGTTTATTTCTGGAACACAGCTTCTTTGTGCTCTCAAAAAACACTTCCCAGAAGATTTCACTTTAGTGATGCTGGTCTATTCTTAATCACCACTAATTTCTTCACTCTATCTAACCAATATTAATTGTGCCAGTAGGCTCTTCCTCTTGACTGTAAAACCAAATGAATAAAGGTGCTGAGTTCTTCTGCATGCTGGGGTTAGAACATGCCCCCATTGTTCTACTACCAGCTTTCTGTTTTCCAACTCCCTCACTGCCTATGCTTTGCTGTCCTGGTACTTGCTCTGTAGATTAACCTTGAACAGAGAGCTCTGCACAACACTGGTTCCTCAATATTGGAATGAAAGGTATGTACTAACAGGCTTGAACTTAAGCTTTTTTCCTCCTAGAAATTGTACTGTCCACGGGTGGCTTTGAACTCAGAAACTTGCTTAGATTTGTCTCCTGGAATTAAAGATAGGTACCTCCATGCCTAGGTATAAGGTTTTCATGGCTACTATTCCTCAAGAACGAGATCAAAAGTCTGTACCTTCTACCATCAAGATCGCAATCACAAGTATAGCCTCCATTTCGGGACTGTAGTTCATTCCATACTAAATGTCTGAATTATTCCTTATTTGACTACAAACACAAGCAATAAGTTAAGTGGGTGGGGTCTTGCACTGAGATCACCATTTCCTTAATTTCTTTATCAACTTCCCTTGTCAATGCAGTTAATATAAATCTCTTTACTTCTCTTTACTTTAGTCTCAGGAAGACTCTTTAGACAAGGGCAAAAAGCTGCCACATTATTCCCCCAAAATAAACAAAAACAGTTTCTAGGCCACATATTTTAATTCTTCTCCACTGAAACCACTTGGGACAAATCTGAACAGTTCAAGATACTCTCAGCAAGAAAATCTTCAATATTTCTACTACGCTGGCACATTACATTCCACTTATATGTACCAGCTTTTAAGATAGCCCAGCTCCAATTGTTCAGGACCCACCTGAATACCAAACTCCCTATCTGCTACATATATGTCAGGAGGCGTAGGTCTATCCAGTGTATGTTCTTTGGTTGGCTTTTCAGTCTCTGAGAACCCTAAGTGCCCAGGGTAGTTGACTCCATTTTTCTTCCTATAGAGTTTGTATCTCTTCCAGGGTCTATAATCCTTCCTCTTATTATTTCATAAGAGTTCCCAAGCTCCATCTACTGTTTGGCTGGGGCTATTTACAACTCGCTGAGTGGACTGCTAACTGGAGCCTCTCAAGGGACAACCATTTTGACCTGGAAGAAGGAAGTATTTATTGTTGGCAACAAATTTGGCAAATGTACTTTAGGTCAGTTTCAATAAATGGAATGGCAGGAATGGAGAGATGGCTCAATGGTGAAGAGCACTGACTGCTCTACCAAAGACCCTGAGTTCAATTCCCAGCAACCTCATGGTGGCTCACACCCATCTGTAATGAAATATAGTGTCCTATTTTGGTATGTCTGAAGACAGCTACAGTGTACTCACATACATAAAATAAATGAAATGGCGAAAATCATCTAACCCACATTGTACAATTTACCTATTTTTAATGTTCTTTTTTATTAGATATTTGCTTCACTTACATTTCAAATGTTCACCCCTTTGTACATTACCCCACAGAAGACCCTCATCCCATTTTCTCTCCTGCTGCTCACCCACCCAATTTCCTGAATTGCATTCCCCTTTTCTGGGGAATCAAGCCATCAGAAGGCCAATGGCCTCTCATCTCATTGATGTCTGAATGATCATCTTCTACATATGTAGTTGGAGCTGTGGGACCCTCCATGTGCACTTTTGTTGGTGGTTTAGTACCTGGGAGTTCTGGAGGTACTGGTTGGTACATGCTATTGTTCCTCTTGCAGAGCTGCAAACCTCTTCAGCTCCTTGGGTCTTCTCACTCTAGCTGCTCCATTGGGGACCCTATTCTCATTCTATTGGTTGTCTGTGAACCATGGGTGTTTTGATACACTTCTGAATAAGAATCAAAGTATCCACAATTTGGTTTTCCTTAATCTTGAGATTTATGTGATCTGTGAGTTGTATCTTGGTTATTCCGAGCTTTTGGGGTAATATCCACTTATCAGCGATTGCATACCATATATGTTCTTTTGTGATTGGGTTACTTCACTCAGGATGGTAGTTTCTAGTTCCATCTATTTGCCTAAGAATTTAATGAATTCATTGTTTTTAAAGGTTGAGCAATGTGGTCCATTGTGTAAATTTACCACATTTTCTGTATCCATTCCTCTGTTGAGGAACATCTGGGTTCTTTCCAGCTTCTGGCTATTATAAATAAGGCTGCTATGAACATAGTGGAGCATGAGTCCTTATTGCATGCTGGAGTATTTTCTGGGTATATTCACAGGAGTAGTATAGCTGGGTCCTCAGGTAGTGCTATGTCCAATTTTCTTAGGAAACACCAAACTGATCTCCAGAGTGGTTGTACCAGCTTGCAATCCTACCAGAAATGGAGGAGAATTCTTTCTTCACATCCTCTACAGCACTTGCTCTCCCCTGAATTTTTAATCTTGGCCATTCTGATTAGTGTAAAGTAGAATCTTAATGTTGTTTTTAATTGCATTTCCCTGATGATTAAGAATTTTGAACATTTATTTATGCACTTCTGAGCAGTCCAGTATTTCTCAGATGAGAATTCTTTATTTAGCTCTGTTCCCTATTTTTGATAGGGTTATTTGGAATGTTGGAGTCTAACTTCATGAGTTCTTTGTATATATTGGATATTAGCCCTCTATGAGTTGTAGGATTGGTAAAGATCTTTTCCCAATCTGTTGCCATTTTGCCCTATTCATAGTATCCTTTTCCTTACAGAAGCTTTGAAATTTTATGAGTTCCCATTGGTCAATTCTCCATCTTTTTTTTTTATTCGATAAAATTTATTTACATTTCAAATGATTTCCCCTTTTCTAGTCCCCTACTCCCCGATAGTCCCGTAAGTCCCCTTCTCTTCCCCTGTCCTCCCATCTTAGAGCATAAGTTTTAGTGTTCTTTCTTTTTTTTTTCTTTTTTTTTTAAATTTTTTTATTCGATATAATTTATTTACATTTCAAATGATTTCCCTTTTCTAGCCGCCCCCCACACCCCGAAAGTCCCGTAAGCCCCCTTCTCTTCCCCTGTCCTCCCACCCACCCCTTCCCACTTCCCCGTTCTGGTTTTGCCGAATACTGTTTCACTGAGTCTTTCCAGAACCAGGGGCCACTCCTCCTTTCTTCTTGTACCTCATTTGATGTGTGGATTATGTTTTGGGTATTCCAGTTTTCTAGGTTAATATCCACTTATTAGTGAGTGCATACCATGATTCACCTTTTGAGTCTGGGTTACCTCACTTAGTATGATATTCTCTAGCTCCATCCATTTGCCTAAGAATTTCATGAATTCATTGTTTCTAATGGCTGAATAGTACTCCATTGTGTAGATATACCACATTTTTTGCATCCACTCTTCTGTTGAGGGATACCTGGGTTCTTTCCAACATCTGGCAATTACAAATAGGGCTGCTATGAACATAGTAGAACATGTATCCTTATTACATGGTGGGGAGTCTTCTGGGTATATGCCTAGGAGTGGTATAGCAGGATCTTCTGGAAGTGAGGTGCCCAGTTTTCGGAGGAACCGCCAGACTGCTTTCCAGAGTGGTTGTACCAATTTGCAACCCCACCAGCAGTGGAGGAGTGTTCCTCTTTCTCCACACCCTCTCCAACACCTGCTGTCTCCTGAATTTTTAATCTTAGCCATTCTGACTGGTGTAAGATGAAATCTTAGGGTTGTTTTGATTTGCATTTCCCTAATGACTAATGAAGTTGAGCATTTTTTGAGATGCTTCTCCGCCATCCGAAGTTCTTCAGGTGAGAATTCTTTGTTTAACTCTGTACCCCATTTTTTAATAGGGTTGTTTGGTTTTCTGGAGTCTAACTTCTTGAGTTCTTTATATATATTGGATATTAGCCCTCTATCTGATGTAAGATTGGTGAAGATCTTTTCCCAATTTGTTGGTTGCCGATTTGTCCTCTTGATGGTGTCCTTTGCCTTACAGAAACTTTGTAATTTTATGAGGTCCCATTTGTCAATTCTTGCTCTTAGAGCATACGCTATTGTTGTTCTGTTCAGAATCTTTCTCCCTGTACCGATGTCCTCAAGGGTCTTCCCCAGTTTCTTTTCTATTAGCTTCAGAGTGTCTGGCTTTATGTGGAGGTCCTTGATCCATTTTGATTTGAGCTTAGTACAAGGAGACAAGGATGGATCAATTCGCATTCTTCTGCGTGCTGACCTCCAATTGAACCAGCACCATTTGTTGAAAAGGCTATCTTTTTTCCATTGGATGTTTTCAGCCTCTTTGTCGAAGATCAAGTGGCCATAGGTGTGTGGGTTCATTTCTGGATCTTCAATCCTGTTCCATTGATCCTCCTGCCTGTCACTGTACCAATATTGGGGTTCATTCTATTCAGGAAAATTTCCCCTGTGCCCATGTTCTCCAGGTTCTTCCCCACTTTATCTTCTATTAGATTGAATGTATCTGGTTTTATGTGGAGGTCCTTTATCCACTTTGACTTGAGCTTTGAGCAGGGAAATAAGAAAGGCATGTTGACTGCTAATTTGTCACACCATTTGTGGAAAGTGCTTTCTTTTTTTCCATTGGATGATTTGAGCTCCTTTGTCAAAGTTCAAGTGACCATAGGTGTGTGAGTTCATTTCTGGGTCTTCAATTCTATTTCATTGATCTTCCTGCTTATCGCTGTACCAAAACTATATACATATAATTTTTAATCACTATTGATCTGTAATAGAGCTTGAGGTGAGGAATGGTGATTCCGCCAGATGTTCTTTTATTGTTCAGAATAGTTCTCCCTATCCTGAGTTTTTGTTATTCTTCAAAAATTTGGAAATTGCTCTTTCTAACTCTGTAAAGAATTGAATTGGAATTTTCATGGGGATTGCATTGAATCTGTAGGTTGCTTTAGGCAAGATGGCCATTTTTACTATATTAACCCTGCCAACCCATGAGCATGGGAGATCTTTCCATATTCTGATATCTTCGTCAATTTCTTTCTTCAGAGACTTGAAATTCTTGTCATACAGATCTTTCACTTGCTTGGTTAGAGTTACACAAAGGTATTTTATAGTATTTGTGGCTATTGTGAAGGGTATCATTTCCCTAATTTCGTTCTCAGCCTCCTTATTCTTTGAGTACAGGAAGGCTAATAATTTGTTTGAATTAATTTTATATGCAGCCACTTTGCTGAAGGTGTTTGTCAGTTTTAGAAGTTCTCTGGTGGAATTTTTGGGGTCACTTAAGTATACAATAATATCATCTGCAAATAGTGATCCTTTGACTTCTTCCTTTCCAATTTTAATCCCTTTGACCTATTTTGTTTTCTAATTGCTCTGGTGAGGACTTTGAGAATTATATTGTACAGGTAGGGAGAAAGTGGACAGCCTTGTTTACTCCCTAATTTCAGTGCGATAGTTTCAATTTTCTCTCCATTTATTTTGATATTGGCTACTGGTTTGCTGTATATTGCTTCTTTTATGTTTAGATATGGGCCTTAAATTTCTGATCTTTTCAAGACTTCTGTCATGAAGAGATTTTGGATTTTGTCAAATGTTTTCTCAGAATCTCATGAAATGATCATGTGGTTTATTTCTTTGAGTTTATTTATATAGTTGATTACATTGATGGATTTCCATATATTGAACCATCCCTGCATTCCTGAGATGAAGCCTACTTAATCATGGTGGATGATCATGTTGATGCATTCTTGGAATCATTGGCAAGAATTTTAATGAGCATTTTGCATCAATATTCATAAGGAAAATTGGTCCAAAGTTCTCTTTCCTTGTTGGTTTTTTTGTGTGGTTTAGGTATCAGAGTAATTATAGCTTCATAAAACAAATTAGTGTTCCATCTGTTTCTGTTTTGTGGAATAGTTTGAAGAATATTGGTATTAGTTCTTCTTTGAAGGTCTGATATAACTCTGCATTGAACCCATCAGGCTCTGGGCTTGTTTTGGTTGTGAGATTATTAATGACTGCTTCTATTACTTTAGGGGTTGTGGGATTGTTTAGATCATTTATATGACCCTGATTTAACTTTGGTAACTGGTATCTGTCTAGAAAATTGTACATTTCTTCTAGATTTTGTATTTTTGTTGAGTATATGCTTTTGTAGTAGGATCTGATGATTTTTTGGATTTCCTCAGTATCTCTTCTTATGCATCCCTTTTCATTTCTGAATTTGCTGATTTGGATACTGTCTCTGTGCCCTCTGGTTAGTTTGGCTAAGGGTTTATCTATCCTGGTTTTTTTTTTCCCCCGGAGAACCAGCTCCTGGTTTTGTTGATTCTTTGTATAGTCATTTTTGATTCTACTTGATTGTTTTCAGTCCCGAGTTTGATTATTTCCTGCTGTCTACTCCTCCTGGTTGTATTTGCTTCTTTTTGTTCTAGACCTTCAGCTGTGCTGTTAAGCTATTAATGCATTCTCTTTCCATTTTATTTTTGGAGGCACACACAGCTATAAGTTTTCCTCTTAGCACTGCTTTCACGGTGTCCTATTAGTTTGGGTATGTTGTGTCTTTGTTTTCATTAAATTCTAAGAAGTCTTTAATTTCCTTAATTATTTCTTCCTTTACCAAGTTATCATTGTATAGAATGTTATTCAGTTTCCATGTGTATGTGGGATTTCTGTAGTTTTGTTGTTACTGCTTTAGACCATGGTGATCTGACAAGGTACATGGAATTATTTCAATCTTCTTATAGCTGCAGAAGTCTGTTTTTTGACCGAGTACATTGTCAATGTTGAAGATGGTACCATGAGGTGCTGTGAATACTGTGTATATTCTTTTGTTTTAGGATAAAATGTTGTATAGATATCTGTCAATTCCATTTGGTTCATAACTTCTCTTAGATTTGCTATTTCTCTGTTTAGTTTCTGTTTCCCTGATCTGTCAATTGATGAGAGTAGGGTGTTGAATTCCCCTCTATTATTGTGTGGGGTGCAATGTATGTTTTAGCTTTAGTAAAGTTTCTTTTATGAATGTGGGTGCCCTTGTATTTGGAGCATATATGTTCAGAATTGAGAGTTAATTTTGGTAGACTTTTCCTTTGATGAGTATGAAGTGTCCTTCCTTATTTTTGATTACTTTAGTTTGAAGGTCAATTTATTTGATATTAGAATGGCTACACCAGCTTGTTTTTTGGTACCATTTATCTGGAAAATTGTTTTCCAGTCTTTTACTCTGAGGTACTAGCTGTCTTTGTGCCTGAGATGAGTTTCTGTATGCAGCAAAATGTTGGGTCCTGCTTATGTATCCATTCTGTTAATCCATGTCTTTTTATTGGAGAATTGAATGCATTAATTTTAAGAGATATTAAGGAGAAGTGATTGTTGCTTCCTGTTACTTATTTTATTAGAGGTGGAGTTATGTTATATTTGTGTGTCTCTCTTTTTGTTTTGTTAAAAGACAATCAACTTCTTGCTTTTTCTAGTGTGTAGATTCCCTCCTTTTGTTGGTGTTTTCCATTCATTATCCTTTGGAGGGCTAGATTTGTGGAAAGATACTGTGTAAATATGTTTTTGTCATGGAATACCTTGATTTCTCCATTTATTTTAATTGTGAGTTTTGCTGGGTATAGTAGCCTGGGTTGGCATTTGTTTTTGCTTAAGATCTGTGTGACATCTGACAATGATTTTCAGGCTTTCATAGTCACTGGTGAAAAGTTTGGTATAATCCTGATAGGTCTTCCTTTGTATGTTACTTGACCTTTTTCCTGTACTGCTTTTAAAATTCTTTCCTTGTTTAGTACATTTGGTGTTTTAATTATTATGTAACAGGAGGAATTTCTCTTCTGGTCCAATCTATTTGGAATTCTGCAGGCTTCTTGTATGTTCATGTGCATCTCTTTCTTTAAGTAAGTCAAGTTCTCTTCTATAATTTTGTTGAAGACAGTTACTGTCTCTTTAAGTTAGAAATCTTCACCCTGTTCTATACCTATAATCCTTAGGTTTGGTCTTCTCATATTATCCTGGATTTCCTGGATATTCTGGGTTAGGTGCTTTTTGCATTTTTCATTTTCTTTGACTTGCTTCAATGTTTTCTATGTGATCTTCTGCTTCTGAGATTCTCTCTTTTGTCTCTTGTATTCTGTTGTTGATACTTGCATCCGTGACTTCTTTTCTAGGTTTTCTATGTCCAGAGTTGTTTCCCTTTGTGATTTCTTTATTGTTTCTACTTCTATTTTTAGATCCTGGATGGTTTTGTTCAATTCCTTCACCTGTTTTGTTGTTTTTTCCTGTAGTCTTTTAAGGGTTTCTCCCTGTTTACCTGTGTTCTCCTGTATTTCTTTTATTTATGTCCTTCTTGAAGCCCTCTATCAGCCTCAGGAGCTGTGATTTTAAATCTAAATCTTGCTTTTCTGGTGTGTTGGGGTATCCAGGACTTGCTGTTGTGGGAGGATTAGGTTCAGATATTACCATGTTACCTTGATTTCTGTTGGTAATGTTCCTACATTCGCCTTTTGCCATCTGGTTATCTCTGGTGTTAGTTGGTTCTGCTGTCTCTGGTGGGTGCTTGTCCCTTTTGTGGGCCTGCAAGCCTGTCTCAGCACCCCTGGATGACAAGCTCTACCCTGGCGCAGAGTGCTGTGGTGCAGCCCAGATCTTACATGCAGGTGAAGGCCGTACTGACTCTCTCCCAGCTGTTCTGCTGCTCCTGGTCCCTGCTGTCTGGCTGTTCCTGCCTGCTCAGTCACAGGAGTGAAACTGGAGTTGGCCGATCAGTACTCCCCTGGCAGGATCTGTGCACAGAGGACAGTAGAGATGCCCATTCCCTGGGTATAGGTAGAGCCTGGATGAACACAGCTGTTCTGCTGCTCTTGGTCCCTGCCTCATGCCTGTTCCTGCTGCTCAGACACCAGAACATACATTTTGACTTTTAAGAACACATACCAAATATGAGACTCTTTGGCAAAAATGATGAATCATTCATTTTGAAAAAACATGAAAGTAGAATTGCAGAGTTAAAAAAAAGTAGACAGAAGAAACTAATTATTACTAACAGAAATTCCAACTGCACTGTGAAATAGGCATAAACTTATAACACAGGTAAAATATTACTGACAAATGATAACAGGCAAAGGCATCAAACATGTTTATTCAAGCCATTCCTGAGGAAATTTAAGAGTTATGGTACTACAGTTTGCGCTATAATACATCTAGTTAGTATTCAAGATACTGAAAGGAGACATATGAGTGTTGAAAAATCTTATCTGTTCATCCAAGTGCTAATATCTTATGCTAATTTATCAAGGAAGTCATTGATAAGATATCCCTGATGATTAAATCAAGAAAATTTATTCTGAAAATTTCATAATTAAATTTTATAATACTAATTTAAGTAATTTCTAAAGTTTTAATAGAAGTTACTGACCTTTTGACAGTGTCCTTTGCCTTACAGAAACTTTGTAATTTTATGAGGTCCCATTTGTCAATTCTTGATCTTAGAGCATAAGCTATTGGTGTTCTGTTCAGGAACTTTTCCCTGTGCCCATGCCCTCCAGGGTTTTCCCCAGTTTCTTTTCTATTAGTTTCAGTGTGTCTGGTTTTACATGGAGTTCCTTGATTCACTTGGAGTTGAGCTTAGTACAAGGAGATAAGAATGGATCAATTCGCATTATTCTGCATGCTGATCTCCAGTTGAACCAGCACCATTTGTTGAAAAGGCTTTCTTTTTTCCACTGGATGTTTTATGTTCCTTTGTCAAAGATCAAGTGACCATAGCTGTGTGGATTCATTTCTGGGTCTTCAATTCTATTCCATTGGTCCACTTGCCTGTCACTGTGCCAATACCATGCAGTTTTTAACAACTGCAACCAACAAATTGGGTAAAGATCTTCACCAACCCTACATCTGATAGATGGCTAATATCAAATATATACAAAGAACTCAAGAAGTTAGACGCCAAGGAACCAAATGACCCTATTAAAAATGGGGTACAGATCTAAACAAAGAATTTTCACCTGAAGAAATTCAGATGGTCAAGAAGCACCTTAAGAAATGCTCAACATCATTAGTCATTAGGGAAATGCAAATCAAAACAACCCTGAGATTTCACCTCACACCAGTCAGAATGGCTAAGATTAAAAACTCAGGAGACAGCAGGTGTTGGCAAGGATGTGGAGAAAGAGGAACCCTCCTCCACTGTTAGTGGGATTGCAAGATGGTACAACCATTATGGAAATCACTCTGGCGGTTCCTCAGAAAACTGGACATGACCTGTCCGGAGGACCCTGCTATACCTCTCCTGGGCATATACCCAAAGGATTCCCCAGCATGCAATAAAGACACATGCTCCATCATGTTCATAGCAGCCTTATTTATAATAGCCAGAAGCTGGAAAGAACCCAGATACCCCTCAATGTAGGAATGGATACAGAAAATGTGGTATATTTACACAATGGAATACTACTCAGCAATTAAAAACAATGAATTCATGAAATTCTTAGGCAAATGGTTGGAAAATACAAACTGGAAAATATCATCCTAAGTGAGGTAACCCAATCACAAAAGAGTACACATGGAATGCAATCTCTGATAAGTGGATATTAATTAGCCCAGAAGTTCTGAATACCCAAGGCACAATTAGCATAGCAAATGACTCCCATGAAGAAGTAAGGAGCGGGTCCTGATCCTGGAAAGGCTTGTTCTAGCATTGTAGGGGAGTACCAGGACAGAGAAAAAGGAGGGAGGTGATTGCAGAGTGGCTGAAGAGAAGAAGGTTTATGGGACATACGGGGAGGGGGGAACTGGGAAAAGGGAAATCATTTGGAATGTAAACAAAGAATATAGAAAATTATATATATAAAGAAGTTACTGACCAAGAATGTAAAACAATATTGACTTTTAAATCCATGACATAGATGACTAAGATGATTGAGTAGAGGCATAAAATCTTGAGTTAAATTGAATGTTCTCATAGTATAGCAATCGAGAAGAGAGTCCTGTAATTGAGCTTTGGTTTCCATATATATGCCATGGCATGCCCATACCAACTAACCAACCAACCACACACACACACACACACACACACATACAGAACAAAATATAAAAAATTGAATTATTACAGAAACTGACAAAAATGCTGGATGTCCACATCATTAAACTGTCTAGAAGAAAAAAAAAATGATGAGTATTAACTGAATGTTAAGTATTAATGATATGGTTGCTATATATCTGGAAAATTTCAATAAGTCAAATATGAATTAAAATAAATAATAATTCAGAAATTGTCAACACACACACACAGAACTTTAGTACTTCATAAAATTGATTTAAATGTTACATAATTAATATTCACAAAGTTAATTAATTTTCAAATTATCTCCTTACAGTTCAAATTGCCTACATTTCATTGTTATAGTGAAAGTGTTGAAACTGATACATCTAATTAAATACAGTTTGCTTAGATAGTTTGGTTCTCAATATGATGTGAATATGACTTTCTAATTTTAAGTCAACATTATAATATTTTATCATACAAAGGTACTACAGTTCTATAAATTTTGAACTTCTGAAAAAAAAATTTCAAGCCATTTGGTCTTCTGAAGAAACACTTTTCCCTTTTCACTCCATCTTTAATCTTTTTAAAGATGGCTATTATGTTAAAGTATAAAGTCAAGCAAAACATTTTTTTGTAAAATATATTCTGTAGATGAATTTTAATCCAGCAACATGGCTGCTTTGGCAAGGTGAAATGCAAAGACTGTTTAAATCAATGTGATCCAGCAGAAATGCAGCCATGTCCTGAATTATGATTTGGCTAAAAGGTAGACATGTCCTTAATATATACCTCTAATCCCAAATAATGATGATAAAGTTAATTTGTAAAAGGAAGTGATCATGTTTTAAATTGACATGTAATTGAGGCAGACAAATTGATGAATCAGAGAAAGGATTGACCAAATAAGTTGGAGATATTATATGCCCAGCTCTCACAAGAAGATCACAGGAAAGAGGCACTTTAGAGAGAGCACAAAGAGCAGGAGAGGGATAAAGTTCACTCAGAGCAAAGTAGTTCAATTCAGAGCAGTTGCATTAGTGCAGTTCAATGTCAGTCTTTCCAAGCAGAGCAATTCAGTCAGAAGCTGAGAGAAAGCAATTTTAATTGGTCACCTTGGAGAGGATTTTGAGCCAAAATAGTGAATAAGCCAGCTAGAGTTCACAAAGTGCTAGAAAGGGTGAGTTGACTCAGTAGTAAGCCGGTGAGATAACAATTATATCTGGCAAATAATAGTTACATTTATAATAATCACAGAAGGGCAATATTGTCTTTCAAAGAATAGCAAATTATGTATATATAAAAATAAATTAATTGAAGTAGAATAAAGTTATCCCATGAAGTACTTCTACTTAAGCTTCTTAGGTTTCATTTAACAAGAATTGTATTCAGTTTCTAATTTTAATTTATTAGTCTGCATTTTGCAAAATCTCTTGAAATTATATTCTCACATAAAACAAAATACAGGATTCTGTATTTATAGTTACCATTCAGATAATTATTAATTATCCAAATGTTTTTATTTATTTCTAAGTTTAGGAATTTGATATTGTCATACTTTACTTAATATTGTCTCATAACAACCAATACTGTTTTCTCAGAGCCAATGTCTTCTCCTGGGCTCCCTGAGCACTGGACACATATATGGTACCCATTCGTAAATATAAATAAAACATTCATTCACACAAAATAAAATAAATGAAAGTAAGTTTTAAAATACTTAATAATTTTCATCTAAATTGGTGTTTATTTCTTCATATGTATCTGTATTTTACTAATTACTATTTTTTTTAGCTTTCTAAGGTCTCTCTAAGAATTTTCATTTTTTAAAAAAATCTTTTGATATTTGCTGTCTGCAGGGACACAGAGGGATCACTAGGTACCGTAACACCCTGAGCCCTAGATTTCTGGTGGTGCAAACTGCCAGGGGTCTGCCTGCACTCAGGAACTGAGCACCTAGGCGGCTTTTGTCTGCCAGCCTGCCAGGCTCGGGAAGCTGTGGAAGGAGAGACTGTAACACCCTGAGTCTTAGATTTCTGGTGGTGCAAACCACTAGGGATCTGCCTGCACTCAGGAACTGAGCACCTAGGCAGCTTTTGTCTGCCAGCCCACCGGGCTCAGGAAGCTGTGGAAGGAGAGAAGCCCCGCAGCCATATTTGCTGTCTGCAGGGACACAAAAGGTTCACTAGGTACTGTAACACCCTGAGTCTTAGATTTCTGGTGGTGCAAACCGCCAGGGGTCTGCCTGCACTCAGGAACTGAGCACATAGGCGGTTCATCTGCAAGCCAGTCTATCATAGGACCTGCATCCTATGTGAGAATCAACAGAGGGAGTGACCCCCACCACAACTTCTTCCCTCCATAATAGAGCAGACAAAGAACATCTGTTTGACCTTGACAACCTAAGTATAGCATTGCTTGAGGCAAGATTGAGAAGGGCTCCAAAGGCACAAAAGAGGAAGCCAGAATATCAATAATCTGTGCCAGAAGAAACCCAGTCATCCAGTGTTGCAGAAATAACCTTAAAGATCCACAGTAGGTTGAAGCACCAGCCAGTGACAATAAGACCATCTAACTCCTGGGAGAACCAGATGGCTAAATGCAAACGTAGGAAGGTTACTAACAGAAACCAAGGCATTATGGCAGCATCTGAACCCAATTCTCCAACATTAGCAAGTCCTGGACACCCCAACACACCAGAAAAACAAGATTTGGACTTAAAATCACTGGTCATGATGCACAGGAACACATGAAGGACATACTTAAAGAAATTCAGGAGAAAATGGATCAAAAATTAGAAGCCCTTACAAGGGAAACACAAAAATCATTGAAAGAAATTCAGGAGAATACAAAAGCCAATAAGGAGGAAACGCAAAAATCACTTAAAGAAATACAGAGAACCTTGATCAACAGGCAGAAGTCATGAAAGAGGAAACACAAAAATCACTTAAATAATTAGAGGAAAACACAAACAAGCAAATGACAGAACTGAGCAAAAATTTTCAGGATCTAAAAACAGAAGTAGAAACAACTAAGAAAGCACAAAGGGAGACAACTTTGGAGATAGAAAACCTTGGGAAGAAATCAGGGACCATAGATGCAAATATCAACAACAGAATACAAGAGATAGAAGAAAGAATCTCAGATGCCGAAGATACCATAGAAACCATGGACTCAACAGTTAAAGAAAATGCAAAATGCAAAAAGCTTGTAACCCAAAATATCCAGGAAATACAGGACACAATGAGAAAGCCAAATCTAAGGATCATAGGTATTGATGAGAGTGAAGATTTACAACTTAAAGGGCCAGCAAATATCTTCAACAAAATTATGGAAGAAAACTTCCCTAACCTAAAGAGAGAGATGCCCATGAATATACAAGAAGCCTACAGAACTCCAAACAGACTGGACCAGAACAGAAATACCTCCCATCACATAATAATCAAAACCCCAAATGTACTAAACAAAGAAAGAATACTTAGGGCAGTAAGAGAAAAGGGGCAAGTAACATATAAAGGAAGACCTATCAGAATTATACCAGATTTCTCACCAGAGACCATGAAAGCTAGAAGATCCTGGGCGGAGCTCATGCAGACTCTAAGAGAACACAAATGCCAGTCGAGACTACTATACCCAGCGAAACTCTCAATTACGATAGATGGAGAAACCAAGATATTCCACGACAAAACCAAATTTACACAATATCTTTCTACAAACCCAGCCCTACAAAGGTTAATAGGGGGAAAACACCAGTACAATGAGGGAAACTATACCCTGGCAAGAGCAGGATATTAAGTTTCTTTCATCAAACCCAAAGAGGATAACCACACACATATAAAATTAAAATCAAAAATGTTAAGAAGCAATAACCACTACTCATTGATATCTCTTAACATCAATGGACTCAATTCCCAAATAAAAAGACATAGACTAACAGACTGGTTATGTAAACAGGACCCTACATTTTGCTGCTTACAGGAAACACACCTCAATGTCAAAGACAAAAACTACCTTAGAGTAAAAGGCTGGAAGACAATTCTACAAGCAAATGGTCCCAGGAAACAAGCCGGAGATGCCATTCTAATTTCAGATAAAATTGACTTTCAACCTAAAGTCATCAAAAGAGACATGGAAGGTCACTACTTGCTGGTCAAAGGAAAAATCCAACAAGAAGAACTCTCAATCCTGAACATCTATGCCCCAAATACAAGGGCGCCCTCATTCATAAAAGAAACTTTATTAAAGCTCAAAGTACACATTGCACCTAACACAATAATTGTGGGTGACTTCAACACTCCACTTTCACCAATGGACCGATCAGGAAAACAGAAACTAAACAGGGAGACAATGAAACTAATTGAAGCTTTGAACCGATTGGAGTTAACAGATATATATAGAACATTTTATCCCAAAGCAAAAGAATACACCTTTTTCTCAGCACCTCATGGTACCTTCTCCAAAATAGATCGTATAGTTGGTCACAAGACAGACCTCAACAAATATAAGAAGATTGAAATAATCCCATGCTTCCTATCAGATCACTATGGAGTAAAAGTGGTCTTTAGTAACAGTATAAACAAAAGAAAGCCCACATACACATGGAAATTGAATAATACTCTACTCAATGATACCTTGGTCAAGGAAGAAATAAAGAAAGAAATCAAAGATTTCTTAGAATTTAATGAAAATGAAGGCACAACATACACAAATCTATGGGACACATTGAAAGCAGTGCTAAGAGGAAAACTCATAACTTTGAGTGCCTTCAAAAAGAAATTCGAGAGAGCTTACATTAGCAGATTAAAGGAACAACTGAAAACCCTGGAACAAGAAGAAGCTAATTCACCCAGGAGGAGGAGAAGACAGGAAATCATCAAACTCAGGGCTGAAATCAATCAAGTAGAAACCAAGAGAACCATACAAAGAATCAACAAGACCAAAAGCTGGTTCTTTGAAAAAATCAACAAGATAGATAAACCCTTAGCCAGACTAACCAAAGGGCACAGAGAAAGTATCCAAATTAACAAAATTAGGAATGTAAACGGAGATATCACAACAGAAACCGAGGAAATTCAAGAAATCATCAGATCCTACTACAAAAACTTGTACTCAACACAACTGGAGAATGTGGAGGAAATGGACATTTTCTTAGACAGATACCAATTACCAAAATTAAACCAGGATCAAATAGACCATCTAAACAGACCCATAACCCCTAAAGAAATAGAAGGGGTCATAGATAGGCTTCCAACCAAAAAAAGCACAGGACCAGATGGTTTCAGTGCAGAATTCTATCAGACCTTCAAAGAAGACTTAAAACCAATACTCTTCAAACTCTTTCCCCAAATAGAAACAGAAGGAACACTACCCAACTCCTTCTTTGAAGCCACTATTACGCTGATACCAAAACCACACAAAGACCCAACTAAGAAAGAGAATTTCAGGCCAATTTCCCTTATGAATATCGATGCAAAAATACTAAATATAATTCTTGCCCACTGAATCCAAGAACACATCAAAACGATCATCCACAATGATCAAGTAGGCTTCATTCCAGGGATGCAGGGATGGTTCAATATACAGAAATCCATAAATGCTATCCACTACATAAACAAACTCAAAGAAAAAAAACCACATGATCATTAGATGCTGAAAAATCATTTGACAAAATTCAGCATCCTTTCATGCTAAAAGTCTTGGAAAGGACAGGAATTCAAGGCCCATATCTAAACATAGTAAAAGCAATATACAGCAAACCAGTAGCCAACATCAAACTAAATGGAGAGAAACTTGAAGCAATCCTACTAAAATCAGGGACTAGACAAGGCTGCCCCCTCTCTCCATATCTTTTCAATATAGTTCTTGAAGTCCTAGCTAGAGCAATTAGACAACAGCAGGAAGTCAAAGGGATACAAATTGGAAAGGAAGAAGTCAAATTATCACTATTTGCAGATGATATGATCGTATACTTACGTGACTCTATAAACTCTACTAGAGAACTCCTACAGCTGATAAACAACTTCAGCAACGTGGCTGGCTACAAAATTAATGCAAGCAAATCAGTAGCCTTTATATATTCAAAGGATAAGCAGACTGAGAAAGAAATTAGGGAAATGACCCCCTTCACAATAGCTACAAACAACATAAAGTATCTTGGGGTGACTCTAACCAAACAAGTGAAAGACCTATATAACAAGAACTTCAGATCTCTGAAGAAGGAAATCGAAGAAGATCTCAGGAAATGGAAAAACCTTCCATGCTCATGGATTGGCAGGATTAATATAGTTAAAATGGCCATCTTGCCAAAGGCAATCTACAGATTCAATGCTATTCCCATAAAAATCCCAACCCAGTTCTTCATAGAGCTAGAAAGAGCAATTCTCAAATTCATCTGGAATAACATAAAACCCAGGATAGCTAAAACTATTCTCAACAGTAAAAGAACTTCAGGGGGATTCAGTATCCCAGACTTTAAACTCTACTACAGAGCAATAGTGATAAAAACTGTATGGTATTGGTACAATATCAGGCAAGAGGATCAATGGAATAGGATTGAAGACCCAGAAATGAACCAACACACTTATGGTGACTTGATCTTCGACAAAGGGGCTGAAAGCATCCAATGGAAAAAAGATAGTCTTTTCAACAAATGGTGCTGGTTCAATTGGAGGTCAGCATGCAGAAGAATGCACATCGATCCATTCTTATCTCCTTGTACCAAGCTCAACTCCAAATGGATCAAGGACCTCCACATAAAACCTGACACACTGAAACTAACTGAAAAAAAAAACTGGGGAAGACCCTGGAGGACATGGGCACAGGGCAAAAGTTCCTGAATAGAACACCAATAGCTTATGCTCTAAGATCAAGAATTGACAAATGGGACCGCATAAAACTACAAAGTTTCTGTAAGGCAAAGAACACCGTCAAAAGGACAAAGCGTCAACCAACAGACTGGGAAAGAATCTTCACCAACCCTAAATCCGACAGAGGGCTAATATCTAATATATACAAAGAACTCAAGAAAGTAGAACCCAGAGATCCAAATAGCCCCATTAAAAACTGGGGTACGGAGCTAAACAAAGAATTTTCACATGAAGAACTTCGGAGAGCTGAGAAACATCTTAAGAAATGTTCAACATCATTCATTATTAGGGAAATGCAAATCAAAACAACCCTGAGATTTCACCTCACACCAGTCAGAATGGCTAAGGTCAAAAATTCAGGAGACAGCAGGTGTTGGAGAGGATGTGGAGAAAGAGGAACACTCCTCCACTGCTGGTGGGATTGCAAGATGGTGCAACCACTTTGGAAATCAGTCTGGTGGTTCCTCAGAAAACTGGGCATGTCACTTCCTGAGGACCCTGTTATACCACTACTGGGCATATATCCAGAGGATTCTTCAGCATGCAATAAGGACACATGCTCCACTATGTTCATAGCAGCCTTATTTGTAATAGCCAGAAGCTGGAAAGAACCTAGATGTCCTTCAACGGAGGAATGGATACAAAAAATGTGGTATATTTATACAATGGAGTACTATTCAGCCATTAGAAACAATGAATTCATGAAATTCTTAGACAAATGGATGGAGCTGGAGAACATCATACTAAGTGAGGTAACCCAATATCAAAAGATCAATCATGGTATGCACTCACTGATAAGTGGATATTAGCCTAGAAACTTTGAATACCCAGGACATAATCCACAAATTAAATGATGTCCAAAAAGAATGGAGGAGTGGGCCCTGGTTCTGGAAAGACTCAGTGCAAGAGTATAGGGGAATTCCAGAACAGGGAAGTGGGAAGGGGTAGATGGAAGAATAGGGGGACGGAAGAGGGTTTATGGGACTTGCGGGGAGTGGGGACCCAGAAAAGGGGAAATCATTTGCAATGTAAATAAAAATAAATAAAAAATAAAAATAAATAAATAAATAAATAAATAAAAATCTTTTTATTTTCTATATTCTTTGTTTACATTCCAAATGATTTCCCCTTTCCCAGATCACCCCTCCCCATCTCTAAGAATTTTCTAATATAGAATCTTGTATTTATTAAAATGCTTTCATTGGAAATTAAAAATAAAACACTAGAATATCATCACTGTGAATGATTCACAATATCATAAAAATGGCTATTGTTCACATGATGAAAGTTGACAAATACTAACAAAGATTAGGAGAAAGGAAAGCTTCTGTACACCATTAGTCAGAAGGCAAATTTATGTATAACTATTATGTAAAACAATAGGGAGTTTTCTTTAAAAAGCAAAACCAGAAATATTTTAGGATCCAGTAATGATATTTCTAGGGATACAGCCAAAGATGTGATGACTGTACACAAAATAAACCATGTATTTCTATGTATTTTTTTAGAATCTTTCTAATATCTGCTTATTCTTTTTACTCCCTGAATTTTTTAAGTTCCATTTACTTCGTAATTCTCAATGAGCTGCCCTTAAAGAATGAATAGTTTGAGTCATAGAAGCTAACTTGTTCTAAAATACTCTACATCTTCCTCTGGAATTTACAATCTTTCTACTCCTTCTTTTGTAATTACCAAAGCCTTGATGATATCAATGTTTGATTATTTTCCTCCATCTAAGCAGAGTAATTTAAAAGTGTCTCAGATCAATGTTTTTCTTGTTTAGGAACTTGAATGCTTATGAGTCTCTAGAGTATACCTGCCATTCAAAAAAGAAATTTCTACACATTTTTGAGAGAGGCTGAAAGCAAAGTACTTAATACATTCACACAAAAATGATTAGAGAGCCATTAGAAAAAATCTATCACATTCATTTCATAATGCTATAGCAGTGCCCTCTCCACTGGTGCCTATAACCTTTTTCATTTATCATTTTGCCATGGTTTACAATAGGAGATGTAAATTTCTTCCTGTGGAACAATCATCAATTTGAATTGGGCAAGCAGTTGACTATACCTGTAAAATTATGTTTCAGTATTATACTTGTTGGGATTCAGGAATCACAAGAACAGCAATCTCAGTCAGACAGGGATAGTTTATTAAGCATAAGGCCCAGGACTAGTCAATCAGGGCCATGGTCCAGATTTGGGAACTGAACCATGACATTCAGTTAAGATTCTACAGGATTTGTAAGTCCCAAATACAGAAACTACTGTGTCATGTTATTTCACCAATCAAGATTTATAGATAGGGGATTTCCTTAGGAACTTCAACTTGCTTTATGTTTATCCTGATTCCATTGGATAAGGTATACAACTATGTTAGAGGACTTGCCTTGTCTAATATTTATGTTCTAACTTGTTTCCCAGGATGGCCCTTGTCTAACTTTCATGTCTCAACTTGCCAACTAGAGTATCAGTTACTCATGTGCATGCCTCTTTCTCCCAAGTAGGATGTCAGTTCCCAGGGAGGTCTTGGCAATTTAAATTTTACTGGACTACTACTCAAAATGGAAGCCTTATTCCAAATTCTTATATTGGTGCAGATGATTTTCTTATATTTGAGCACATACCAGGGGCAGCTTATAAAGACATGTGCCATAAAAGCTTATACATAAGTGTAGGCAGTGCTGTTATAGTCCAAGATTATTGTGGGTAACTATATAATACACCTCTGATGACTTCTATTGTGATTGGTTTCCAAGGCCATAGACCATAACAGAATATTTAACCAATCTTGGCATTAGAAAGTTTACTAATAACAACAGAAACAAATGACAATGTTTCCTTATGACAAGCTCTCCAGGTAACTGTTCCCTAGGCCTTAACATTCCATTTCAGCCTTAATATTTTACCTAGGTCCCTACAATGCCAATGAATACATCTTGTCTGGCATATTGGTATACAAGTTCAACACTGAATGCTGGTGATAGTTCTTCCTCAAAAGGCTGTATAACATCTTCTGATACTACCAAAGTCTTCAGCAGAAAAGGAACTGAACTCCTACTTCAGTTCCACCCTGCCATTTTTCTTGACCTCCAGCTAAAGTGTATCATGTCTTTAGAATTAGAGACCTTCTTTTTTTTATTTTATTTTTTATTTACATTGCAAATGATTTCCCCTTTTCTGGGTCCCCAATCCCTGCAAGTCCCATAAGCCCTCTTCCTTCCCCCTATTCTTCCATACACCCCTTCCCACTTCCCTGTTTTGGAATTCCCCTATACTCTTGCACTGAGTCTTTCCAGAACCAGGGACCACTCCCAAACAATTATTTTTTTTTTTTTTTGATTTGGTCTTTTCGAGACAGGGTTTCTCTGTCCTGGCTGTCCTGGAACTCACTCTGTAGACCAGGCTGGCCTCCAACTCAGAAATCTGCCTGCCTCTGCCTCCCAGAGTGCTGGGATTACAGGCGTGCGACACCACCGCCCGGAATTAGAGACCTTCTAATCTAGTTCTGGTATGAAAACAATATCAGCGAAAATAAATATTAGTGCTTATTTGACCTTGAGGTTATCATTGAACAACAATTCAGCTGGAACTCAGTAACTCTCAGTACTGTGATTTTAACTCAACCTCCTCACTTTCACTAGTCCTTGGAGTATATTTTGTTACTGATGAATGGGACTTCCTTTAATCTCTTTGACTTCTATTGTTAAGATCATTCCAGATGATTTTACAACCAATCAATAAGATAAATTTGTATTAAGAGATAGAATATTTTATAATTTCCAGAGTCTCACCACCATTCATTATAAGTAAATTCTATTTTTTGTCTTTTTGTATAACTAAAGAGAAAGTAATAAAATAATCTTAGCAGCCAATGCAGTATGAATAGGTCCTCTCACTTATGTCAATTGTTCATTAAAAAGAGATGAATAAACTACAGTGGTGTAGATGGTAGATACTATGCCAATTAACCCTCCATAATCCACATGCACGTTCTATAAGCTACCTTGCTTCCTTACGCTTGAGAAGACTGCTGACACAGAGATGCTTCTGGTACTAAGCATCTTCACAAGTCTCAGTTACAGGACTCATTCTGATTTATGCCTAGTGGTATACTTTAACTTTCTATGCCTTACCATAAACTTTGTTCCTCAGTCTGGCAGGATTTAGGCCAACAAGATAGCCTCTGTCACTCCTTTGACAATATGAAGCTACCAATTTTTTTTTCTGGGATGGGCAAAGAATAATGAATCATCCCTGTCATCAAATATTTCAAATTGCTTATATAAGGAAGTCCATTGGAGACTTGTTATTTCAAGTCTTGCTACATTTGCCTCAAGGAGTAGTGGGTTCTTGTATTCTTCACTCTCTGTCACTATAATAGTCAAATGATCTTGTCTGTCATGTGCATTTCATGTCTAATCATGAATTCTCACAACCTTACAATCTACTCTGTGACACAGTTTCCCTACTTTTAAAAAAGATTGCAATTTGACAAGTTTCTGAATACAAATCATAGATGTTTGTTCTGCACCATTGTCAAAGCCTCTATCTGCTTTGTCTGCATAAATTCCTGACCCTTTATAGTAGAGCTATGATGTAGATATCCAATTTCAGGCTGTGAGACTATGTTGCAGGTACCTCTGTGATAAAGTAACCTCTTTTCTGTATAAAGGACTTGATTTCCACTATTCTGTTTTACCAAAGGATAACAAAGATGCAGGTCATATGTCTCTGGCTGTTCTTTGTTTATTCAGTCTCACATGGCAGTAGTACAATCATTGATGGATCACCTTTTGTTGTTGCATGCTTCTCAGTCTTTATAATAAATCTATTATAAAATTATTTCAGAAGTTGACCTCATAGGCCAATACTTCCATCACTGTTAACAGTTATATAAATGATGCTAATTTTGGCAATGATTGTAAGATTTCTCCTTGGCCACCACATTAGATTGAACTGAGAATCCCCACATAATTCTGAAGAATTTTAGTACTTTGACCTCAGTTTGTGGTATACTGATTCTAATATCTGATTTACAAGTGAGCTTCTGAACTGCAAGTTGAACAGGTATCTGAGTAATGGGTATGAGCCTAAAGAAAATTGTGTCTGCAAATATGGCAGCAAACTGGTTTGTTAAGGATATTGCTCTAATGTCTTTGAAATAGGTAAGTAAAATATTGTCACAAAGCTTAAGTCTGAAATGTGGATATACACAAAGTGGATATATTTGGTGGTTTAAAGACACACAGCTAATCAAGTATGCTGAGATTCTTCCTGGATCTATACCAAATGGTTGTTATTTAAAGTGTGTCAATACACCGCCCTTTCTGGGATGTAACTGACTAACCATTCTGCTCTTAAAGGTACCTACTAATGTCCTCAGAAGAGCAGGCTACTTTTGGTCAAAGATGTTTCTCCTGTACTAGTGATATTGGCAGTGGCTTTATTCCTTTATTCCTTGATCTTTTTAGGACTATGCTGATCTTATCCTCAATGACATTAGTATATACATTCTTTAGTCTTATAATCTAGCAGGTGGATGTAGATTTTTAATGAAGTTGTGAAGACATTATAGTTTATTTTGGTTTGCATGTAATTATGCTTGTTTTCATTTTGACGTTGGAACTCGAAAGCTTCACACCTCTTTTTCTGCTGTCTTGGTGATGCTGTTAGTCAGACAATGTAATCGAAGAGACTTTAAGGAATTTCTTTTCAAAATAATTTTCAATAGTTTGGCTGAAGAGTATGTATGTAAAGTTTCTCATTCTGCCAAGTTGAAAGGAATATGTAGATCACTTGTATTATGGCAATGAAAGTTTTCTGAACTTGTTCTATTTCAAAATTATGTCAGCTATCTTAAGAATATATATTCTTATAATATACACACATATATAATAAGTTTCTTAATATTTCTAGCAAAAATCTTTCAGTCATTTTTATTAGTTCTCCACTAAATTTATTCATCAATTTGAAGAAAATTGTAATCATAACAATACCACAAATCAAATTTTACATTTGTCTTTTACAGAATTGAAATTTAAAATTTTTATTTGCAGTGACATTTTGCATGTGACTCATGTTTGCATGTTACATATTTTCATCATTTTTCTAATTTTGAATATTATTTATATTGTTAGATTTCCATTACAAATGTATAAATAATAAAAAATCAATGTCTATTTTTTGCCTATTCTAATATTTAATTTAATTTTCATCCTAAAATTCTCTTCAGGTCAATTTCATTTTCTAGGTTCAAAATAATGTACTTCATAAAGATATTTTTCTTATTTTAAGTTTCTGTTGTTTTTCCTTATTTCAGATTTTAGGCTAAAAAATAGCCAGAGTGTTTAGAGAATATCCTGTCCTTATTGTTAAATAAAACAATTCTTAGCTCCGTAATCAAAGAGTTTAATTTACTCCATAAAAATTTGACCTTAATTGTAGTACAACTGCTTTCTATATTAATAGAGTTAATATTAGCTAACTTGCCTAAAGTCACACACTGAAAGAATGTTGAAATTTATGAATTACTTATTTCTCAACCTGAAAAATCATAACATAAGGAAAAAATATTTTTAGAAAAGCTATATATTCTAATTCATGTTTACAATACTGACGGAGCATATGCATGTCAGAATTATGAAGATTATCTAGAAAGTACATAATTTTATGTATATTTATTTTTAAGTTTTTTGTGTGTTTGTGTGTGTGTGCATGTGTGTGTGTGTGTTAGTGTGTGTGTGTGTGTGTGTGTGTGTGTGTGTGTGTGTGTGTATTTGAAACTTAGTAGAAATAAACTATACCAGATCTACTCCTGTTCAGGTTTCTTGTCACAAAATATACACTGTTCAGTCAGTTGTGAAATTCAGTTTGGACTTTTCTATTATTTCTCTCAAGCATTTTCTCTTATATTAACCAAGAATAGAAGATATTGAAGAGAGTATCTCAGGTGCTGAAGATACCAGTGAAAACACTGAAACAACATTTAAAGAAAATGTAAAATGCAAAAAGCTTGTAATCAAAAACATCCAGAAAATCCAGGATACAATGAGAAGACTAAACCTAAGGATTGTGGGTATAGAAGAGAGTGAGGATTTACAACTTAAAGGGCAAGTAAATATCTTCAACAAAATTATAGAAGAAAACTTTTCTAACCCCAAGAAAGAGATAGCCATGAATATACAAGATGCCTACAGAACTCCAAATATGCTGGACCACAACAGAAATTCCTCTTGTCACATAGTAATCAAAACACCAAATGCACTAAACAAAGAAAAATATTAAAAGTAGTAAAGAGAAAATGTCAAGTAACAAATAAAGGCAGACCTATCAGAATTGCACTAGACTTCATCCAGAGAATACGAAAGAAAGAATATCCTGGGCAGATATCATACAGAGGACAAGAGAACACAGGCTATCAATTGAGTAAAACTCTCAATTGCCATAGATGGAGAATCCAAGGTATTCCATGACAAAAACAAATTTATACAACATCTTTCCACAAATCCTGCCCTTCAAATGATAATGAATGGAAAACACCAACAAAAGGAGGGAAACTACACTCTTGAAAAAGCAAGAAATCAATTTTCTTTTAAAAAAAACAAAAGAAGATAGCTGTAAATATAACATTACCTCTAAGAACAAAAATAACAAGAAGCAACAATCACTTTTGCTTAATATCCCTTAATATCAGTGGACTCAAATCCCGAATATAAAGACATAGACTAACAGACTGGATGTGTAAACAGGATCCAACATTTTGCTGCATACATCAAATTCACCTCAGGAAAAAAGAAAGACACTACCTCAGAGTAAAAGACTGGAAAACCATTTTCCCAACAAATGGTCCCAAGAAACAAGCTGGAATAGCCATTCTAATATCGAATAAAATTGATTTTCCACCTAAAGTTATTAAATAAGACAAGGAAGGACACTTCATAGTCATCAAAGGAAAAATCTACCAAAATTAACTCTCAGTTCTGAACATCTATGCTCCAAATGCAAGGTCAACCACATTCATAAAAGAAATTTTACTAAAGCTCAAAGCAAACATTGCACTTCAGACAATAATTGTGTGACAATTCAATACCCTCCATCAGTGGACAGATCATGGAACAGAAACTAAACAGAGAGCAGTGAAACTATCAGAAGTTATGAAGCAAATAGATTTAACATATCTATACAACATTTTATTCTAAAACAAAATAGAATATACCTTCTTTTCAGCACCTCAGGTACCCTCTCCCATACTGACCATATAATGGTTCACTAAACTGGCTTCAACAGTTGTAAGAAGTTTGAAATAATCCCATGCATCCTATTATATCACCATGGACTAAGGCTGGCATTCAATAACAACAAAAGTAACAGAAAGCCCATATAACATGAAATCTGAACAATATTGCACTCAAAAAAGAAATAAAGAAATTAAAGAGCTTTTAGAATTTAATGAAAATGAAGACACAATATAGACAAACTTATAGAAGAAAATGATAGCTCTGCTAAGAGGAAAACTCATAGGTCTGAGTGCCTACAAAAAAGAAACTAGAGAGAACATACACTAGCAGCTTGACAGCACATCTGCAGGTTTTAGAACAAAAAGAAACAAATATATCCAAGAAGAGTACACAACACAAAATAGTCAATCTCGGCGCTGAAATCAACCAAGTAGAAACAAAAAGAACTATACAAAAATCAACCAAACCAAGAGCTGGTTCTTTAAAAAAAAAATGAAAGAAAAAGAAAAACCAACAAGATAGATAAACCCTTAGCCAAACTAATCAGAGGGCACAGAGTCAATATCGAAATCAACAAAATCAGAAATGGAAAGGGGGACAACAAGAGATACCGAGGAATTCCAAAAGAGTATACTCAGCAAAACTGGAAAATCTAGATGAAATGGACAATTTTCTAGAGAGATACCAGGTACCAAAGTTAAATCAGGATCAGATAAATGATCTAAATAATCCCATAATCCCTAAAGAAATAGAAGCAGTCATTAATAATCTACTAACCAAAAAAAAAAAAAAAAAAAAAAAAAAAAAAAAGCCCAGAACTAGTAGGGTTTAATGCAGATTTCTGTCAGACCATCAAAGAAGACCAATACACTTCAAATTATTCCACAAAATAGAAACATAAGGAACACTACCCAACTTGTTCTATGAAGCCACAATTTTACCAATTCCAAAACCACAAAAAGATCCAACAAAGAAAGAGAACTTCAGACCAAGTTCCCTTACAATATCAACGCAAATATACTCAATAAAATTCTTGCTAACAGATGCCAACAACACATCAAAAAGATCATCTACTACCATCAAGTGGACTTCATCCCAAGGATGCAGGAATGGTTCAACATAAGGAAATACATCAATGTAATCTGCTACATAAACAAACTGAAAGAAAAATAACACATGATCATTTCATTAGGTGCTGAGAAAGCATTTGACAAAATCCAATAACCCTTCATGATAAATGTCTTGGAAAGATCATGAATTTAAGACCCATACCTAGTATATTTTACATAGTAAAACAATATACAGCAACCCATAAAACTAAACGGAGAGAAATTTGAAGCAATTTCACTGAAATCAGGGACTAGACAAGGCTGTCCACTCTATCCCTTGCTGTGCGATACAGTACTCAAAGACCTAGCCAGAGCAATTAGACAACAAAAGGTGGTCAAAGGGATTCAAATCAGAAAGGAAGAAGTCAAAATATCAGTATTTGCAGATGATATGATAGTGAGAGTATGCTTACGTGACCCAAAAAATTACTCCAGAGAATTCCACAACCTGACAAAGAACTTTAGCAATGTGGCTGGATATAAAATTAAGTTAATTTAATCAGTAGTCTTCCTCTACTGAAAAGATAAAGAGGCTAAGAAAGAAATGAGGGAAACAAATAATATAAAATACCTTGATGTGACTCTAACCATTCAAGTGAAAGAAGAACTTCAAGTCTCTAAAGAAAAAAAAAAAAAAATTGAAGATTAGTTTTCACTCTCACCCCGCCTGCCTGTCCATGTCCACTTTCCCTCCCAGGTTCCTCCCCACTTGTAATTACTTTCTTCTCTCTCCCAAATTGGACTGTAGCATCCTCACTTGGGCCCTTCAGATTATTGACCGTTTTGAGTTATGTGAACTGTATATTAGGTATTCTGTACTTTTTTCTTTACTGATATCCACTTATTAGTGAGTACATACCATGGATCTCCTCTTGTATCTGACAGTAGGGACAGTGAAATTATATAGCCCACCTCCAGTGGGAATACTGGTCATCAAATGACAGAAATAGAACCCATCCCACCGTCACAACTCTGACCCATAATTGTTCCTATCTAAAGGATTACAAAGATGGAAATGGAGAGGATCCTGAGGAGAAGAAGGTGCAGAAACAGGCCCAAAGTGGGATCAAGCTCAAGGGGAGGGCCAAAGTCCTGACACCATTACATGGCTATGGAGCACTCACAAAATGGACCTAGAATGAACACATTCCAGAAGATCCAACAAGCAGCTGAAAGAGTCAAATGCAGATATTTGTACCCAACCAATGGACCGAAGCAATTGACTCATTTTGTTGAATTAGGAAGGGCTGAAAGAAGCTGAGGAGAAGGGTTACCTTGAAGTAGGTACAACTGTCTCAATTAATCTAGACTCCTAAGATCTCTCAAATGCTGGACCACCAAATAGACAGCATTAACCAGATGATATGAGGCCACCAACACACATACAGTAGGGGAAAGCCAGGTTGGTGTTCATAAAAAGTTGGTGCTGCTAACCCTCAAGAGACTGGAGGCCCAAGGTTGTTTAAAGGTCAGGTAGGGTAGAGTTTGGGGACAGCCACATGGAGATAGGGGGATGGGGATATGGAACATTTGGAGGGTATACTGGGGTGGGATAAATTATGGAGTTTAAATAAATTAAAAAGAAAAAAAGAAATATTTTTTCCTATGCCAATTCATTTGCAGCTATGTCCCAATTTCTCTTCTAATAGATTCAGTGTATCCAGTTTTATGTGAAGATCCTTAATCTACTTGGAGCACCCTCATAGAAGTAGGGTGAGGAAGGATTGGATCGGTGGTTGCAGATGGAAAAGTGGGAAAGGGGATAACATTTGAAATGTAAATAAATAAAATATCTAATTTAAAAAAGAAGGAAAGGGAGAGAAGAACACTACAAAGTATAGTGTGTATGAATATTATCAATGCACATTACATGAAATATGCATGTCATAATGAAAATTTTTCCTGGCATAATAATATATAACTAAAATCAGTTTCATATGAAAAGAAAAAAAAAGAATTTGAGATGACCTAGTATTCAAAGGGGAAAAAAAGAAACAAAGATTTTAAAAACAGAAACACTCTCATTAATATGCAATTTTATGGCTGCTGCTATGTCAGTATATATAAAAGAGAATGTGTGCTTGATGAAAACCATACTTTATTTTTGCTTTTGGAAAGATTTATATATTGAAAGATTTGAAAGAAAGGAGTTTTTTTTTTTATTCGATATAATTTATTTACATTTCAAATGATTTCCCCTTTTCTAGTCCCCCACTCCCCGAAAGTCCTATAAGCCCCCTTCTCTTCCCCTGTCCTCCCACCCACCCCTTCCCACTTCCCCGTTCTGGTTTTGTTGAATACTGCTTCACTGAGTCTTTCCAGAACAAGGGGCCACTCCTCCTTTCTTCTTGTACCTCATTTGATGTGTGGATTATGTTTTGGGTATTCCAGTTTTCTAGGTTAATATCCACTTATTAGTGAGTGCATACCATGATTCACCTTTTGAGTCTGGGTTACCTCATTGGTATGATGTTCCCTAGCTCCATCCATTTGCCTAAGAGTTTCATGAATTCATTGTTTCTAATGGCTGAATAGTACTCCATTGTGTAGATATACCACATTTTTTGCATCCACTCTTCTGTTGAGGGATACCTGGGTTCTTTCCAGCATCTGGCAATTATAAATAGGGCTGCTATGAACATAGTGGAGCATGTATCCTTATTACATGGTGGGTAATCCTCCGGGTATATGCCCAGGAGTGGTATAGCAGGATCTTCTGGAAGTGAGGTGCCCAGTTTTCGGAGGGACCGCCAGACTGATTTCCAGAGTGGTTGTACCAATTTGCAACCCCACCAGCAGTGGAGGAGTGTTCCTCTTTCTCCACACCCTCTCCAACACCTGCTGTCTCCTGAATTTTTAATCTTAGCCATTCTGACTGGTGTAAGATGAAATCTCAGGGTTGTTTTGATTTGCATTTCCCTAATGACTAATGAAGTTGAGCATTTAAGATGCTTCTCTGCCATCCGAACGAAGTTCTTCAGGTGAGAATTCTTTGTTTAACTCTGTACCCCATTTTTTAATAGGGTTGTTCGGTTTTCTGGAGTCTAACTTCTTGAGTTCTTTATATATATTGGATATTAGCCCTCTATCTGATGTAGGAATGGTGAAGATCTTTTCCCAATTTGTTGTTTGCCGATTTGTCTTCTTTTTTTTTTTCTATTTGATTCTTTTTTTTTATTCGATATAATTTATTTACATTTCAAATGATTTCCCCTTTTCTAGCCCCCCCACTCCCCGAAGGTCCCGTAAGCCCCCTTCTCTTCCCCTGTCCTCCCTCCCACCCTTTCCCACTTCCCCGTTCTGGTTTTGCCGAATACTGTTTCACTGAGTCTTTCCAGAACCAGGGGCCACTCCTGCTTTCTTCTTGTATCTCCTTTGGTGTGTGGATTATGTTTTGGGTATTCCAGTTTTCTAGGTTAATAACCACTTATTAGTGAGTGCATACCATGAGTCACCTTTTGAGTCTGGGTTACCTCACTTAGTATGATGTTCTCTAGCTCCATCCATTTGCCTAAGAATTTCATGAATTCATTGTTTCTAATGGCTGAATAGTACTCCATTGTGTAGATATACCACATTTTTTGCATCCACTCTTCTGTTGAGGGATACCTGGGTTCTTTCCAGCATCTGGCAATTATAAATAGGGCTGCTATGAACATAGTAGAGCATGTATCCTTATTACATGGTGGGGAGTCTTCTGGGTATATGCCCAGGAGTGGTATAGCAGGATCTTCTGGAAGTGAGGTGCCCAGTTTTCAAAGGAACCGCCAGACTGATTTCCAGAGTGGTTGGACCAATTTGCAACCCCACCAGCAGTGGAGGAGTGTTCCTCTTTCTCCACATCCTCTCCAACACCTGCTGTCTCCTGAATTTTTAATCTTAGCCATTCTGACTGGTGTAAGATGAAATCTTAGGGTTGTTTTGATTTGTATTTCCCTAATGACTAATGAAGTTGAGCATTTTTTAAGATGCTTCTCTGCCATCCGAAGTTCTTAAGGTGAGAATTCTTTGTTTAACTCTGTACCCCATTTTTTAATAGGGTTGTTTGGTTTTCTGGAGTCTAACTTCTTGAGTTCTTTATATATATTGGATATTAGCCCTCTATCTGATCTAGGATTTGTGAAGATCTTTTCCCAATTTGTTGGTTGCCGATCTGTCCTCTTGATGGTGTCCTTTGCCTTACAGAAACTCTGTAACCTTATGAGGTCCCATTTGTCAATTCTTGCTCTTAGAGCATACGATATTGGTGTTCTGTTCAGAAACTTTCTCCCTGTACCGATGTCCTCAAGGGTCTTCCCCAGTTTCTTTTCTATTAGCTTCAGAGTGTCTGGCTTTATGTGGAGGTCCTTGATCCATTTGGATTTGAGCTTAGTACAAGGAGACAAGGATGGATCAATTCGCATTCTTCTGCATGCTGACCTCCAGTTGAACCAGCACCATTTGTTGAAAAGGCTATCTTTTTTCCATTGGATGTTTTCAGCCTCTTTGTCGAGGATCAACTGGCCATAGGTGTGTGGGTTCATTTCTGGATCTTCAATCCTGTTCCATTGATCCTCCTGCCTGTCACTGTACCAATATCATGCAGTTTTTAACACTATTGCTCTGTAGTATTGCTTGAGGTCAGGGATACTGATTCCCCCAGATTTTCTTTTGTTGCTGAGAATAGTTTTAGCTATCCTGGGTTTTTTGTTGTTCCAGATGAATTTGATAATTGCTCTTTCTAACTCTGTGAAGAATTGAATTGGGATTTTGATGGGTATTGCATTGAATCTGCATAGTGCTTTAGGCAAAATGGCCATTTTAACTATATTGATTCTACCGATCCATGAGCATGGGAGGTTTTCCCATTTTTTGAGGTCTTCTTCCATTTCCTTCTTCAGAGTCTTGAAGTTCTTGTCATACAGATCTTTCACATGTTTGGTAAGAGTCACCCCAAGATACTTTATACTGTTTGTGGCTATTGTGAAGGGGGTCATTTCCCTAATTTCTTTCTCAGCCTGCTTATCCTTTGAGTATAGGAAGGCCACTGATTTGCTGGAGTTGATTTTATAACCTGCCACTTTGCTGAAGTTGTTTATCAGCTGTAGGAGCTCTCTAGTGGAGTTCTTTGGGTCACTTAGGTAGACGATCATGTAGTCTGCAAATAATGATAGTTTGAATTCTTCCTTTCCAATTTGTATCCCTTTGATCTCCTTATGTTGTCGAATTGCCCGAGCTAGTACCTCAAGTACAATTTTGAAAAGATAAGGAGAAAGGGGGCAGCCTTGTCTGGTCCCTGATTTCAGTGGGATTGCTTCAAGTTTCTCTCCATTTAGTTTGATGCTGGCTACCGGTTTGCTGTATATTGCTTTTACTATGTTTAGGTATGGGCCTTGAATTCCTGTTCTCTCCAAGACTTTAAGCATGAAGGGATGCTGAATTTTGTCAAATGCTTTTTCAGCATCCAATGAAATGACCATTTGGTTTTGTTCTTTGAGTTTGTTTATGTAGTGGATTGTATTGATGGATTTCCGTATGTTGAACCAACCCTGCATTCCCGGGATAAAGCCTACTTGATCATGGTGGATGATCGTTTTGATGTGTTCTTGGATTCAGTTGGCAAGAAGTTTATTGAGTATTTTTGCATCTATGTTCATAAGGGAAATTGGTCTGAAGTTCTCTTTCTTTGTTGGATCTTTTTGTGGCTTTGGTATCAGCGTAATTGTGGCTTCATAGAAGGAATTGGGTAGTGTTCCTTCTGTTTCTATTTTGTGGAATAGTTTGAAGAGTATTGGTGGTAACTCTTCTTTGAAGGTCTGGTAGAATTCTGCACTGAAGCCATCTGGTCCTGTGCTTTTTTTGGTTGGAAGACTTTCTATGACTCCCTCTATTTCTTTAGGCATTATGGGACTGTTTAGATGGTCTAGTTGGTCCTGATTTAATTTTGGTATTTGGTATCTGTCAAGGAAATTGTCCATTTCCTCCAGATTCTCCAGTTGTGTTGAGTACAGGCTCTTGTAGTAGGATTTGATGATTTTTTGGATTTCCTCAGTTTCCGATTTGTCTCTTGATGGTGTCCTTTGCCTTACAGAAACTTTGTAATTTTATGAGGTCCCATTTGTCAATTCTTGATCTTAGAGTATACGCTATTGGTGTTCTGTTCAGAATCTTTCTCCCTGTACCGATGTCCTCAAGGGTCTTCCCCAGTTTCTTTTCTATTAGCTTCAGAGTGTCTGGCTTTATGTGGAGGTCCTTGATCCATTTGGATTTGAGCTTAGTACGAGACAAGGATGGATCAATTCGCATTCTTCTGCATGCTGACCTCCAGTTGAACCAGCACCATTTGTTGAAAAGGCTATCTTTTTTCCATTGGATGTTTTCAGCCTCTTTGTCGAGGATTAATTGGCCATAGGTGTGTGGGTTCATTTCTAGATCTTCAATCCTGTTCCATTGATCCTCCTGCCTGTCATTGTACCAATACCATGCAGTTTTTACCACTATTTCTCTGTAGTATTGCTTGAGGTCAGGGATACTTATTTCCCCAGACTTTCTTTTGTTGCTGAGAATAGTTTTAGCTTTGTTTCTTTATTTCTTCTTTGACCAAGGTATCATTGAGTAGAATATTGTTTAGTTTCCACGTGTATGTGGGTTTTCTGTTGTTTTTGTTGCTACTGAATACCACTTTTACTCCATAGTGATCTGATAGGAGGAATGGGATTAGTTCGATCTTCTTATATTTGTTGAGGTCTGTCTTGTGACCAATTACATGGTTGATTTTGGAGAAGGTACCATGAGGTGCTGAGAAAAAGGTATATTCTTTTGTTTTAGGATAGAATGTTCTATATATATCTGTTAAATCTAATTGGTCCAAAGCTTCAATTAGTTTCATTGTGTCCCTGTTTAGTTTCTATTTTCCTGATCGGTCCATTGAGGAAAGTGCAGTGTTGAAGTCACCCACAATTATTGTGTTAAGTGCAATGTGTGCTTTGAGTTTTAATAAAGTTTCTTTTACGAAAGAGGGTGCCCTTGCATTTGGAGCATAGATGTTCAGGATTGAGAGTTCTTCTTGTTGTATTTTTCCTTTGACCAACAAGAAGTGTCCCTCAGAGTCTCTTTTGATGACTTTGGGTTGAAAGTCAATTTTATCTGATATTAAAATGGCTACTCCAGCTTGTTTCCTGAGACCATTTGCTTGTAAAATTGTCTTCCAGCCTTTTACTCTAAGGTAGTATTTGTCTTTGACCCTGAGGTGTGTTTCCTGTAAGCAGCAAAATGTAGGGTCCTGTTTACGTATCCAGTCAGTTAGTCTTTGTCTTTTTATTGGGGCATTAAGTCCATTGATGTTAAGAGATATTAAGGAATAGTGATTGTTACTTCCTGTCATTTTTGACGTTATTTTTTAAATTTGATTGTTTAATTTCTTTTGGGTTTGATGAAAGGTTACTATCTTGCTTTTTCCAGAGTGAAGTTTCCCTCCTTGTATTGGTGTTTTCCTCCTATTATCCTTTATAGGGCAGGGTTTGTGGATAGATATTGGGTAAACTTGGTTTTGTCATGGAAAATCTTAGTTTCTCCATCTTTGGTGTTTGAGAGTTTTGCTGGGTATAGTAGTTTTGGCTGGCATTTGTGTTCTCTTAGAGTCTGCATGAGATCTGCCCAGGATCTTCTAGCCTTCATAGTCTCAGGTGAAAAGTCTGCTGTGATTCTGATAGGTCTTCCTTTATATGTTACTTGGCCTTTGTCTCTTACTGCCTTTAATATTCTTTCTTTGTTTAGTACATTTGGTGTTTTGATTATTATGTGACGGGAAGTATTTCTGTTTTCTGGTCCAGTCTGTTTGGAGTTCTGTAGGCTTCTTGTATATTCATGGGCATGTCTCTCTTTAGGTTAGGGAAGTTTTCTTCCATAATTTTATTGAAGATATTTGCTGGCCCTTTAAGTTGTAAATCTTCACTCTCATCTATGCCTATAATCCTTAGGTTTGGTCTTCTGGATGTGTCCTGGATTTCCTGGATATTTTGGGTTACAAGCTTTTTGCATTTTGCATTTTCTTTAACTGTTGATTCCATGGTTTCTATGGAATCTTCAGCATCTGAGATTCTTTCTTCTATCTCTTGTATTCTGTTGTTGATATTTGCATCTCTGTCCCCTGATTTCTTCCCAATGCTTTCCATCTCCAAAGTTGTCTCCCTTTGAGTTTTCTTTCTTTTTTTTTTATGCGATATAATTTATTTACATTTCAAATGATTTCCCCTTTTCTAGCCCCCCCCACCCCCGAAAGTCCCGTAAGCCCCCTTCTCTTCCCCTGTCCTCCCTCCCACCCCTTCCCAGTTCCCCGTTCTGGTTTTGCCAAATACTGTTTCACTGAGTCTTTCCAGAACCAGGGACCACTCCTGCTTTCTTCTTGTATCTCCTTTGATGTGTGGATTATGTTTTGGGTATTCCAGTTTTCTAGGTTAATAACCACTTATTAGTGAGTGCATACCATGAGTCATCTTTTGAGTCTGGGTTACCTCACTTAGTATGATGTTCTCTAGCTCCATCCATTTGCCTAAGAATTTCATGAATTCATTGTTTCTAATGGCTGAATAGTACTCCATTGTGTAGATATACCACATTTTTTGCATCCACTCTTCTGTTGAGGGATACCTGGGTTCTTTCCAGCATCTGGCAATTATAAATAGGGCTGCTATGAACATAGTAGAGCATGTATCCTTATTACATGGTGGGGAATCCTCTGGGTATATGCCCAGGAGTCCATTAATACTCTCCTGTGTATGAATAATAGCAACATTCTTTTCTCTATGAACAATATAGTCTAAGTTAGGGTGGCTGTATTAAAGCACGAATAGTGTAGAAAAGAATGATTTAATAATATCTACACCATAATTGGGCACTTATCTCAGAGTACGGCCATAACTTACGTCATTTGAAATGTTGTTTTTATTTCAAAATCCATTGACAAAAGTTCATTCTGCTTTATATCATTGCCACTTCACAATATATTTGCTATCTTTATTAAGTATGAAGTCATTTCTTCTTCCATTTAAAAGAAGTACTATACAGATACTTTGGAACATATCATCCAGGAAAACGACATACTTGGAGCATTATATGTACTCAAGTAAAATGAGATTTGTTTGAGCACTAGTCCTTCAAAAGTATAGTGCTCTATCTGATAATTCACATGATGTCTTAGTGAGTAAACCATAATTAGCATGTTAAATGAGGAGGTATGCAAAAAAAGGATCTATGTATTAGTGAAATGGAATAAAACAACATAGAACTCTATAACAGTTTTAAACATACACCTTATTTATTAAAATTAAATTTTAATTTATTTGCTTTGAACCAAGATTGACTGAAGGTTCAGAAAATCTGATAGACAAACTGTGGATAACATGATACTGCTTACAAGTACTAAGACTTGATGAAGTGATTAATCCATGTAATTTTTTTTACATATGAATGGATTGGTGTATTTGAAATATTGGGGGAGTATATCTTACCTTTTTCTCCTTGCTCTTCAACTATATCATCATTTGAGAACATAATACTGTACGACTTACCCTTCTGACTCTTTTGCCCTTTGATAGCACAGTGAAGTTTCCCTGACAAGATACAACAAGGAAATGTATTGGAAACAAGTGGCACTTTTCTAAGAGAATATAATGCTGGCTTTTAATAATGAAAACACCTGATATTCTACTCAAAGTAATCAAAGTCAGAATAAAAAATATGCTTTTTTCAGTATTATTCACCAAACTCAAGTTAGAGAGTTAACTTAGCTTACCATTAATACATCATTCCAAACATAGCATATTACATAAAACAAATATGGTATCACTTACCTAAATGTGGAACATTATCATGATTGGGAGGTAAGTAGATGAACTGGGAATTCATAATGCTTAGCAACATATGCTAATCTCACAATGAGAAGTATCACATGTTTATTTTACTTCCAATTAAGGGAAATATACATAACAATTGGAAGAATATTATTAGGGAGTATTAAGAGGATCACAGAGATGGAGAAACAGAATAAGGGAGAGAGAAAGTCTTGTATTATTGCATCAAGGAATATTATGCAATTGAAAGAAAACATTAAAATAAATTCCAATTTATACATTTAAAATAAAATGATAAAAATACGAAGTATTTAATTAGTGGAAACTATAATCTAAAGTGCATATCTCCTTACTTGAAATTTAGTAGTCATTTTTGACATACTAGCTAGGAGAAAAAAAAGAAGAGCTATGACCTGTGAAAATACCAGATTCATGTGTCAGATTAGAAGATTCAGACTTCACATAGAGAGGATACATGTGAAAAGTAGTCAAATATCTGCAACTTTTGATTGCAATGTGTATATAATTTTGAAGAAAATATGTGGATGTATGTTTCCTTGTGGGCATATGTATTGGTCATTGGTTGACAGCATATGATATACATGTTTTCTATTTAAGTATTTTTGACAATTTCATGCATTAGTATTATATCTATATCAATTCCAGTACTCTTTCCCACTGTATTTTCTCATATTCCCCATGTTCTCTCTCAAATCAATGTCTTCTTTATTATTATTATTGTTATACACAAATATGTACACATAATTATTGCTTGATGAGTCCATTTAGTGTTTCTCTAATGTATGTGTTTAGAGCTGGCAATTTGTTTTTGGATTTTTCAGGGGAATGGCAGACAAATTCACTTTCTCTCTTAATATCCATAAATTTTCTCTACTACTTCATCCAGAAGTAAGCCTTGTGATATATTACTTATCCACTTTTGCATTTTAAATTGTCTTCAAGCAAATTTAATTTGAGCAATAATATTTCTGAGATATCATATGTGCCGATCCCAATCATATATATATATAGTTAGATAGTTAGTTAGTTAGTTAGGTAGGTAGGTAGCTAGCTAGTTAGTTAGTTAGTTAGTTAGTATCTCACAGCATACATCTTAGTTCTCTGGTTCTTTTTTTTTCTCTGTTTTATTTTTTTTATTCAATTTTTTTTATTTATTTTTCAAATGATTTTCCCATTTCAGGCACCCCACTCCCCAAAAGTCACATAAGCCCTCTTCTCTCCCCCTGTCTTCCCATCCACCCCTTCCCACTTCCCTCTTCTGGTTATGCCCTATACTGCTACACAGGGTCTTTACAGAACTAGGGGCCACTCCTCCATTCTTCTTGTACCTCATTTGATGTGTGGATTATGTTTTGGGTATTCCAGTTTTCTAGGTTAATATCCACGTATTAGTGAGTGCATATCGTGATTGATCTTTTGAGACTGGGTTACTTCACTTAGTATGATGTTCTCCAGCTCTATCCATTTGCCTAAGAATTTCATCTTAGTTCTCTGGTCCTTAATTTTTTTCCGTATCTTCTTCTGTTATGTTACCTGTGTCTAGGTGTAAGCATTGTGTCATAGATATATCAGTTAACTCTGCTCATCCCAGGACCAATTGTTGTATGATTTGACAGTGGTGGATTTCTGTAAAAACCTCTGTCCATTGCAGAAAGAATTTTCTTTGATGAAGACTGAACACTAAATGTGTGTGTGTGTGTGTGTGTGTGTGTGTGTGTGTGTGGTATAAGGATAAGTACTCACAGCATAGTCAGAAATTACACTGGCTTAAGAACATGGCAATAGCTAGTTCTTTATAGGGGCTCATTTTACTGTCTACATGTAGGTGGCTGGGTTTACAGTACTAGATAATACTTCCCTCCTAATGAGGGGACTTTAAGTACAATTACACAGCTTTTGGTTACCCCCAAGATAGAAATGTAATAATAGTACCATTGGGATTGCTGTTATTTCCTGGACATTGTTTCCACTTCTAAACTGTCCTGCTGGGTCAGAGTACTAATTGCTTTTTATCCCTTAGTAGCTTGAATAGCATATTCTGATATTATGAGGGTTTGTACTCTGCGAAAAGGCTTCATGATTAGATTGAACTCAATTCCTCCAACTCCTGTGGCTAAAACACATGATGTCTTCAGCAAGAATATCTTCACTTAAATTTCTAGGAAGTAAATAAGGGAATAACCTATATTATTTTCAGAGTCTGCTATATTCCTCTGACCAGCAACTTTAATGGAATTTTGCCTTGCCTGGCCTTCCAGTTTTGTTAGACAATATATGGCTAGTCTGGGGAGCATTATTTTCATAAATAATATAACTTCAGCATATCACCACAATGAAGTTTTATCACATATATGTACAACTATTTACTTATATATATTGTGTTTTAAATAAACATATAAAATAGAAATAACACTAACGGTGTTTCATTTTATGTTTTCAGCTGAAACTACTAACTTACATAGTATGACTTGATAGAAAATCTTCAGGATCCTCCTTGCTGTATCTAACATCCAAAACTGAGGTTATAGGCACAATCAGTTATGCACAGCTTATTGTAAGGGTGGTGGGAATTTGCCCTCAGGTTCTAAAGGGTGTTCAATAAGTACTGTTAACTACAAAGCCATCATTCTAGCCTCTTAATTTTTGTGTCATGCTATATTTCAGACGAATATTAGGACAAAAAGGAAAGTGTACATAGGATACCTAAACAATTTGACTACATAAACAGAATGTAAATAAACCACCAGTGGAATGGTGAAACTTTATTGGGCCCTGCCCCTAAACAAAAAAAAAATAAGTAATTAAGTTCTGTTGCAATAGGAAGTTTTAATTTTGCTAAGGAAAAAGACCCCCATTGGAATTCAATTATTCCTGATATCGTATACACACTAGAAATAACATATGGTACCATAAGTTGTATTTATGTATTTATGCACATATGTATATATTTCATGATTACTCAAAGTGAGTGTTGTCATAAATTTGAAAGAAAGAAGAAAGTACATAGGAATCATTGGATAGAGAAAAAGGAAAAGCAACTGAAAATGCCTGTCATTATTTTTATTAGTTTAAGTAAGAATGAAGAGAAATTTAAAAGTTATTATGTAGAAAAACAAGCTATGCAGGTGACAATTTTAATTAAAAATACAAACAGAAAAATGAATCTTCATAAAAGTAAACCAAAAGAATTAGGTGGTCATGATTTAGATTTTCTATTCTGAGGAAATAATCTCAGTCTAGGAGTAAGAGATTCATTCATATTTGGAAGCTTATAGATACCTTTGGAAATACTCTAAACATTTAACTATTCAAATAGGGTAAATTATTTTATATTTTAGACATTTCTGGTGATTTCCAATAAAACATACTGTCCATTAAAGCAGATTTATGCTTTTCTAGATAATAAAGTGGTTGGAGACTTTCTTTCATAATCATAACAAAAAATTTCTGTAAGCAAGTATGGAGTGGTCAGAACAAGAGTTATTTCCTTTAATGAAGGTCTCTTTGGAAATCAGTCTGGCAGTTCCTCAGAAAACTGGGCATGTCACTTCCTGAGGACCCTGTTATACCACTACTGGGCATATATCCAGAGGATTCTTCAGCATGCAATAAGGACACATGCTCCACTATGTTCATAGCAGCCCTATTTGTAGTAGCCAGAAGCTGGAAAGAACCTAGATGTCCTTCAACTGAGGAATGGATACAAAAAATGTGGTATATTTATACAATGGAGTACTATTCAGCCATTAGAAACAATGAATTCATGAAATTCTTAGACAAATGGATGGAGCTGGAGAACATCATACTAAGTGAGGTAACCCAGTCTCAAAAGATCAATCATGGTATGCACTCACTGATAAGTGGATATTAGCCTAGAAACTTTGAATACCCAGGATATAATCCACAAATTAAATGATGTCCAAAAAGAATGGAGGAGTGGGCCCTGGTTCTGGAAAGACTCAGTGCAAGAGTATAGGGGAATTCCAGAACAGGGAAGTGGGAAGGGGTAGATGGAAGAATAGGGGGACGGTAGAGGGTTTATGGAACTTGCGGGGAGTGGGGACCCAGAAAAGGGGAAATCATTTGCAATGTAAATAAAAATAAATAAATAAATAAAAAGAAAAGAAACAATGAATTCATGAAATTCTTAGGCAAATGGATGGACCTAGAGAACATCATACTAAGTGAGGTAACCCAGACTCAAAAGATGAATCATGGTATGCACTCACTAATAAGTGGATATTAACCTAGAAACCTGGATTACCCAAAACATAACCTACACATCAAATGAGGTACAAGAAGAAAGGAAGAGTGGCCCCTTGTTCTGGAAAGACTCAATGAAGCAGTATTCAGCAAAACCAGAATGGGGAAGTGGGAAGGGGTGGGTGGGAGGACAGGGGGATAGAAGGGGGCTTACGGGACTTTTTGGGAGTTGGGGGGCTAGGAAAGGGGAAATCATTTGAGATGTAAATTAAAAATATACCGAATTAAAAAAAATAAAAATAAAAAAAAAGAAATGATAGTAGTGAAGGACAAGTTGTAGAAAACCACGTGTAAATATTATTGGATTGTATTTGATAATGATAAGATAAAAATTCTCTCCAAAAGAAAAACTAAAATGAATCTGTGTTGTAGATTTATATGCTACTGAAATTTAAGCTGTTGTAATAATGTCAACATTTTAATTGGGCCATGAAAGTCGACCATCTGGATATTCTTCTACTAAAAGAACAATTCTGAGAGCAAATCAAAGAAAATTTCCATGCCCCCATATTTATTGCTTAATGAACTCTGGAACCCTGTCTGCTGTTACATGTACTACTTTGGAAGTAAGTGCCATTTAAGTTTGGAATTTTGTCTAACTGACATGTCTTGTTCTTTATCTGAACTACGTAAGCTCCTATTAAATGCTTCTTGTGTGCATAAAATATATTTTTTTCCTGATTAGGTTACCTCACTCAGGATGACAGTTTCTAATTCTTATCAGTGAGTGCATTTACCTACAGATATGCACTCACTGATAAGTGGATATTAGCCCAAAAGCTCAAAATAAACAAGTTACAATTCAGAGACCACAGGAAACTCAAGAAGACCAAAGTAGGGGTGCTTTGGTTCCTCTGAGAATGGAAAAAAAAATACTCACAGGAACAACTATGGAGTTAAAGTATGGAGCAGAGATTGAAGGAAAAGCCACGCAGAGACTGTCCTACCTAAGGATTCATCTTATAAACAGTCACCAAATCTCAAAACTACTATGGATGACAAAATATGCATACCAAAAGGAACCTGTCATGGTTGCCTTTTAGAGGGGCCCTGCCAGAGCCTTACAGATACAGAGGTGCATACTAGCAGGCAATCATTGGACTGAGCAATGGATTTACAATGGAGGAGTTGGAGAACAAACTGGAGGAGCTTGGGGAATTTGCAGCCCCATGGAAAGAACTATGATGTTGGCCAACCAGATGCCCCAGGGCTCCTAGGGACTAAGCCATCAACCAAGGGGTGCACATGGTTCCAGCCAAAAGAGTGGCTGAGGAATGCCTTGTTGGGTTTCAGTGGGAGGAGTCCTTTGTCTGTGAAGGCTTAATAGATACCCTAGCATGGCAAAATCCGGGGGTGGGGAGGGTGGGAGTGGGTTGGGTAGAGGGGCATATTCGTGAAAGCAGAGGGTCAGAGGATGGGTTGGGAGTTTTCAGGGAGAGGGGAACTGGGAAGGGGTATAACATTTGAAATGTAAATGAAGAATACATTCAATAAAAAGTATTTCTTTCATGAGGAATAGTAATTTTGTTTAGTGTCTTATCTTGTTTGATATGCTAAATCGATGATTACTTAACTTTTTTATTTTCTGTATGATGGAGATTAGAATCTTGACCAAAAGATGGATCATTGGTTGAAGTTTCTACATTTCTGTTATCCTTGGTTGAAAATGCATAGTATTCCATTGTGAAAATATAACACATTTTCTGTATCCATTCCTCCACTGAGGGACATCTGGGTTCTTTCCAGCTTCTGGCTAGTATAAATAAGGCTCCTATGAACATAGTGGAGCTTATTGCATGCCGTCCTTATTGCATGCTGGGGAATCCTCTGGGTAATATGCCCAGTAGTGGTATAACAGGGTCCTCCGGAAGTGTCACGTCCATTTTTCTGAGGAACTGCCAGATTGATTTCCAAAGTGGTTGTACCATCTTGCAATCCCACCAGCAGTGAAGGAGTGTTCCTCTTTCTCCACATCCTTGCCAACACCTGCTGTCTCCTGAATTTTTAATCTTAGCCATTCTGACTGGTGTGAGGTGAAATCTCAGGGTTGTTTTGATTTGCATTTCCCTAATGATTAGTGATGTTGAACATTTCTTAAGGAATATAGAAAAAAAGAAAAAAGAAAATGCATAGCGAAAGAGCCATTTGGAATCCTTACCACAAATTCATGATAGTCTAAAAAATGGGTATACATATTTTTCTATTCCTATTGCTAAATGTTTAGTGTTCATACTTTATGCCTTTGATAAAAATATTGTGCATAATATTCTGAATTATAGTAAAAATAAGCATTATAAAATATTGGTATTGTGTGTTTATTCTATTGGGATTGAAATATTTGCATGAGTGACTAAATGTCAGGCTCTCACATATCATTGAATAGAATTAAAATCTGTAGTAGTATATAATAATAAATAACAAAATTGTGAAAAGAATAGTGGAAAAAATTGATTAAACCCTCTTTCACTGATAGAGTTTTCTATTTCCCTCTTGTATTTAAACACAGATAATACACATATAGATACATTTATGTATACACTGACAAAGGAAATTGGCTAGAAAATACATTTGAACTCCTATTCTATATTTGATATTATGATTAGTTAAAACTGGAGAAGCATCGAGTATCTCTTCCTCTTGCAAATATTTTTTTCCAATAAATTATCTGGATAATATTGTTTATCTTATGACACAGAAAGAAAACATAAGAAATATCTGTACTTAAGTATACACAGAGGAAACTAGAACAGCTATAAGAATGAGAAATAATGTAAACATATTCTAATTTGTCATACAATGGAAAACTTAAGTCTTTTTCTCCCTATCTGAAAGGGTAAGAACTCATCTCTATATGGTTTAAGCAGTACTACTTTCTGAGAATACTGAGCAATAATGTTCAGTAGAAAGCCTACCAGTCACATTTACTCTGCACGAAAGCCACCAGACTTACCAGGAATGAGGTTTTGCATCTTATTTAATCACAGTAAGTGCTATTTAAACACAGCAAGGGAAAAGAGTATTTCTAACTAACAAAAGAATAGATAGCAAAGACTTTTGCTAGTATTATTGTAAATGACTTGTTTAAATTATCCAGTGATATCCAGTGATATAATTGTAAAATATAAGTGAAGGCCATAAGATTACACATTGTTTGTTAATAGAGTACATGTGACGATTAACTTGAAACCTAAATTTTCATGCTAACACAAACATAATTTCTATGTTTGAAATGGCCAACTTCAATGAGTAGCTTCCCAAGAAACTTAAAATGTATTACTAAAACTATCTACTACATTATTCTAATGTTTGTACTTTGCAGTCAATAGCTTAAAATACTATATTTACATCATGATTAGTATAGGTTATTATTTCTTCTTCATGCCTTTCCTTTTTCTTTTGCTCTTGCATATTTTATTTGAAAAGAAGTGAGTGAGGAACTTCATACTTTGAGCTACTTATTAGTACATATACTTTCACTTTCTTATTGATGAGAGTAAAAAGGAGTATCCACTGAATGTACTGTTTTTCTACTGTGTAACATAGGTAGATCTTATATAACAATTCCCAAAATAAATGAAACATTTAATTCTGATAGTTATCTCTTTGTTTGGTTTACCTGTAGTTTAGTACACATAACAGTTGAACATTTTTATTGAAATTTTAAATTATTGTAATGTTATATAGATTCAATAAGCAACTCATAAAAATCACTGTGGGTCCTTAACTATATTGGTGATACTTTGCAAATCACACCAAATATTCAAACAAGTATCAGTGTAATTTTCATTTATGATCACATTTTACCATGTCATTTTTTAATTTTACATATTTACATAGTATCTACACACATGTAAATATTTTGAACAAATCTAATCTCAACCTTCTTCCCTCTAATTTGTCCTCCTATCCCTGCTACAGTAAAACCCCAAAAACTGAGGGTGCCCCAGCACTCCACGCCCCTGAAGGTTACACCCAAATCACTCGTGAGAAATGGTCTTGATGCAATAACATAAGGGTTTCTTTATTCCAGAATTCTGGGTTCCACAGCCATACACTGCGCAGGGCTAGAGGACTGTGGACCACGATTGCCGAATTGCAATGGCTTTTATAAGTTTACTACAAAACCCGCGAATCACAAACCAATCATTTCTTAGCATGGAGAGCCTGCGAAATGCGAGCCAATTGATTTGTACCACTCCATAGTTTTTAGGCCAATCAGTTTAAATTATCGGAGCCAGTGCTCAGTGGACCAATTAGTTTCCTATTTTCTTGACTGTCTATAGCTGTGTGAACTCCTGCATAGGGGTAATGGCATAAGCAGTTTACAGAAGCAAGATAAGCTTAGCCCATTTCCTGTTACCTTGTGGGGCCAGGATCACCTATTCAAGACCTTTCTGCTAGGTCTAAACAAAGGGCGGGCTCTGAAATGTGACCTTTTACCTAGTTTCTAACAAAGCGAGATATCATTTTAAATTTCTGACTTCTTGGGGTCATTAGAGTTAGGCTGTATTATTTTCTATCCTTTCACTACCATGTTTCACACTTAATTTCATGTATACTCTTTCTATTCCTTTTCCTACACAGTTTATGTGTCTTCTTTCTTTGTAATAATATCCACCGAATCCATTTAGAGTTGGCTGTGTGCACATGTATATATGATGATATACTGGAACCTGGATAGCCTCACAGAGCTCAGGTCTTTGCACAAATCTGTTTCTCCAGGCATGTGAAGTCTTCTGATGGAAATGGTTCTCTGAGCAGCTGTTCAAATTCATGTTTCCTTCCTCATTCATGCTGAGATTTTGGCTGACTTTGTCATGTACAGGTTTGGTTATTAATTCCCAGCTCTTATGAGTTCATATGTGAAACTGCACCATCATGTCCAGCAAATAGTGGTGCATTGGAGATCTTTACTGCCTCTAGATCTTACAATTATTAAGTCTTCTGTGATGTCACTGAGCTATTGCTAGTGTCAAAAGCATATCTGTATATTTAACAGATATAAGTTAGATTATGCTGTGGTTGCCAAGTAAAGCCTGTAAAAGTGTTTTTACAGAGAGAGGCAAAAAATGTCTCCTGGGAAGAGCAGAACACCCTATATAAACAGAAGTTGAAAATATCAATTGGCAATTCTGATGGCTAGGATGTAATATAACCAAGCAAATATAGATATGTAAGAATCCATCTTGTAGCCAAAAAATTCTGCTTCGCTTTGCTCCAACCATTTATGTTATTATGGTAGAAAAAGCATTCCAGGAACTCTAGTCACAGGTTCTTTTTTTGTTTTCTTAGTCATTCCTTTCAGGGCAGGTGGATCCTGGAACAATGGGCCCAGACTAAGGATATTTACATCTGAAAAATCTTACAAGGTCCCTGCCATACAAATGAATATTGGGCAAGGTAGAAAGAATTTACACTTAAGTTGCTACCTAGTTCCATAGCTACCTTCCCCCACCACTTAATCCAGTTCCACATTTAACTCTTAATTTTGCTTGTTATGCAGACAGGCTATCTCAGACCCACCTGTGAGGGAAGTTTGTGAGGAACTGCTTTTTTGTGTTGCAGGGCCCACCCAGGGAGTCCTTGAGAAAACGACCTTCTTAGTTTATCCAGGTATGATTCAAGAGGCAATAATTACTTTTTACTCAGAGAGGCAATAGATACTTTTTACAGAGAGAGACACTCAGAGGAGAAATGAGTTAGTTAATTCATTAAGCTGAGGGCTAGAGGCTGGAACTGATCCAGCTGAATGCCCGGGGCCTAGCATGGCCTGGGCTGAGGCTAGGTACTACAGGGACTGATTGCAGGGAGGGGGGGGGGGGCCTCGGGGTCCTTATGGTGGCCCCAGGCATGGCACAGAGAAAAATACAACCAGCAGACAAGGCAGAAGTATTCTTCAAAGACAGCGCAAGCCAGGCAGCTTCCCAAGCTCTACAATGTCACCATTTTTTTCCAGGAGGCTAGGCACAGGAATACTTCAATTTATGAGTTTCTGGTGATTAAGAATGCTAAACTTTATGTCTTATAGCTATTCAGATTTTGCGCACTTTTAAATAGTTGATCCCTCAGCTGATTTGTATTTTAATTGAATTGTTGCAATGTTTTAACAATTCTATATATTTTTAATATGTTTCTTCAAAATATATTTGAACAATAATTGAAAATTATTGGACATTTGTTCAATTTTATTTGTAAATATTTTATTTTTCTCATTTTGTATTTTGTCTTTCCACTCTCCCAAGGTTTTTAAGCTGTGCAAAATATTTCAGTTTAATGTAGTTCCATTTGACTTGATTAACTTATTGTTTGAGCTTTTGAATTCTTCAAATCATGCTTTCACAGAGATGTGCAAGATATCACTTTGAATGTGATTTCATAGTTGGTTTGAAATTGATGTTTTAAATTTTAGATTTGATCCATGCTGTGTTGATCCTGAATGTGGTAAAAGATACCATGCTATTCATATTATTTTACATTTGGAAATCCAGATTTTCCAGCACTACTTGAAAATGTATTGTTCTTAAAGAATGTGTAGTTTTGATGTCTTTTCTTAAAATAATTTCATTGTAAGTGTATAGGTTTATATATGTTTTCTCTTTATTACATTCATTTAAATATTAATTTGCATGCCATTTCCATTATTTAATCATTACTTTAACTTTATAGCATTTATTTGTGAAACTGTATAGTATTTGTTTTCATCTATAGATTTTTTGTAAGATAGAAAACTTTAATGTTGTTTATCTTAGTGGAACTAAGTTTAAAAACAGACCACCAATTTCATGATGTCACAAAAATATGTACCTCAGGATAATTCAAAGCTGTGAACAAATGTGAAATTGGTTGTTCATGTTCAACTTATCAAGATCCAGGAGGATCTTGTGTGCCCTGGAAGACCTAATATAAGTTGTTGATGTCTCTAAATTTCATAATCATTTAATTTGTGTGTGAGGACATCTGAGATCCCTTACTGGAAAAGCTCATTCATCTCATTGTTTTAACGTTTCTGTCTTAAGGTTATTTCCTATTATTTCTTCACATATATTGTTCTCTTGCAATATTGTTTGTCTCTATTTTAGTGTTATTCATTTAACTGCTATTTTTCAAAACTTAGTTCTGTCAAGGCAGGATTCTTTCATTTGATGGTATTCTTCTATTACATATTTAGACAGTAGAGTGTTTGTTAGATTGCTTTGAGTAGTTGGAGTATTTTCAGTATAAGAGTTCCCTAATGATTGGTAAGTATGATGTTTCTTTATTTCTTAGATTTTAAAATAGCTTTTAAGTATTTTTATAATTTAGAATTCTTTATTTAATCTTATTACAGATCGAAGTCTGCAACCAGATAACAAGGATTCTTTGGAAACCCAATGGATTCCACACTTACACAAAGTACTATAGAAAGCTAATGAAGGCTGAAAATATTCTATCAACTATTTAACCTAAAATTATATTCCAACAATGAACAATACACAGATTAGCAGGTTTTATGTATGTATGTATATATATAATGGAATGTGTGTGTGTATGTGAAAACAAAAATGACAATTAATTTTTAAAAAGATTGGGAGAAGTTGAAGGCAGGAGACATGGGAGAGATTTGAGGGTAAAAATGCAAGAGAAAATGATGTAATTTTTATTTTGATTAAAACTTATAAGATATACAAGAAAAATAAATCAATTTATGGTAAATATATATATATATAAATTTTAAGCATCATAAGTAACATGAAAATTAGTGGAGACAATATTAAAATAAAAATGAGTTCATTTGAAAAATACAGAAATAGAAATCCTTCTATAATGCATGAATTCAACAAAAATAAATCAATATAATTTATAATATAAGAACACTCATTCAAACAAATATCTCTGTGCCTATGAATTTATGAGCAGATAAGGGACATGTGGCATTTATGCACAGTGCAAACCTAGTTTGACAGTTTACAAACTTTTTGATGTAATATAAATGGACATAGATATTATAATTCCAATTAAAATATGCAGGATTCATAATACATGTATCATATCATTCCTCTCAGATGTTGAATCCAAATTTACTGAGCTCATAAAGCCATACAGCAAAGTTTTGATTTCTAAATGTTACAGAACATATAATAAGAATGTCAGTTATATTACAAGAATGAATTTTAGTGTTATGTTTTGCAGTTATATGAATAGAGACAAGGGTATAAAAATATAGAAGTCATTTTTGTTTCTTTGTGTTTTTTTGTTGTTGCATTTTGATTTCCTTTTTCAAGACAGCTTCTCTCTACATTGCCTTGTCTGTCATGGAACATATTATGTAAAACAGATTGGCCTTGATCTCACAGAAATTTGCCTGCCTCTGTCCCCTGAATTCTGGGACATTCAAGAAGTATGTCCCACAATAATTGCATTAGCAGTTATATAGCTCTAGTCACAATGTCATAATAAATAGGAAAACTAATAAATCCCAAAGTATCTCGGATGCTGTATTTCACAATGCATGAATGTATGAGTAATTGATCTCATAGACAGGCAATAGTTATGCCAAATTGAAATTTATTCTAAAACTCTTTTTTTATTATTTATTTTTTTTGTACTCCAGATTTTATTTCACCCCCAGTGCACCCTCTAGCTGTTCCACATCTCATGCATCTTCCCCACTGCCCTGTCTCCATGAGGATGCCCCCACTCCAAATGCCCCACCTCACCTGGCCTCTAAATTCCTTGGGGCTTCCGGTCTCTTGAGGGTTAGGTGCATCATCTCTGAATGAACACTGACCCAGCAGGCCTCTACTGTATGTGTGTTGGGGGGGCAGGCTTCATATCAGCAGGCGTGTGCTGCCTGGTTGGTGGTCAAGTGTATGAGAGATCTCAGGGGTCCAGATAAATTGAGAATACTAGTCTTCCTACAGGGTTACCCCTCTCCTCAGCTTCTTTCAGCCTTCCCTAATTCAACCACAAGGGTCAGTAGCTTCTGTCCATTGGTTGGTTGCAAATATCTGCATCTGACTCTTTCAGTTGCTTGTTGGGTCTTCTGGAGTATGGTCATGCTAGGTACCTTTTTGTGAGTGCTTCACAGCCTCAGTAATAGTTTCAGGCCTTGGGGGCCTCCCCTTGAGCTGGATCCCACTTTGGGCCTGTTGCTGGACCTTCTTTTCATCGGGTTCCTCTAAATTTCCATCCATGTAGTTCTTTCAGACAGGAACAATTATGGGTGAGAGTTTTGACTGTGGGATGGCAACCCCCTCCCTCATTTGATGTCCTGTCTTCCCACTGAAGGTGGGCTCTGTAAGTTCCCTCTCACTATTGGCCTGCATTTCATCTAGGGTCCCTCCCTCTTAAAAGAAAATAACAAACTGAGAATTGTCAATCATCCTTCTACAAAATTTATCCAAATACAACAAATGAAAAACTTCTAAGAATTATTTTTAATATTTTTTAATATCATTCAGAAATTTGAGCACTAATTTATTGAAAATTACATTTAAATCATTTCCTCATCTCTCTAATTTCTTTCTCCATTCTATAACTACTCCCATGTTCTCTCATTAACTTTCATATTTATGACTACTGCTTTGATTATTACTGTTTTATACACCATACATACATATATGCCTGCACATGTGCATACACAAGCACACACACACATACACACAAACACACATACACACACACACATACGCACATACACATACCCTACTGAATTCAAGTAAATTTTATCATAGGTACATGTATATACAGAGGATCATATGAGATTGGATCGCCTATCAGGGGGATTGACTGTGAGAGGGTATCTTTTATGATGTGTGTGTGTGTGTGTGTGTGTGTGTGTGTGCTTGTTTTGTTTTTCATATGTATGGATGGTCTATAATCTGTCAGGGTTTATATTTGGTGAGTTCTACCTATATTTTCTAACAACTGTGTTTAATTTCATTAATATACTCTCTTATTTGTTATAGAAGAATTTTAAGGATCACATCAAAGACTTTCAAAGTCTATGTGATCTAGCTGAAATACAGACATGCTCTAAGTATACAACTTTAATCTCATACAGTGAAATCTAATTAATGGAGAACAGTTTAACAGCGTTTAGGCAAAGTAGTAGAGGTTGATTCTCTTTGATTCTGTTTGATTTCTGCACTGAGTTGGGAGTAAGTACAGTGAAGTGAAGAGGAGTTCATACATGAGTTGATGCAGAGATAGTTGAAGGCAGAGAATCAGTAAAGAGTATCCAGAAGATGATTACATATTGCCAGAGTTAGTTTGAGACCAAGGAGAGCATTTCAGTCAGAAGCAAAGAGAAGTCAGACAGAATTAAGTAGTTTGGAGAGGAGTTTGAGTCAGGACAGCTGTGTTGAACCAGGCAGCCAGAATTCAGAAACAGCTAGAAAGAATGATTTTATTCACAATTAGCCTCCAAGATAACAAGTACATCAGTACATAATAACTACATTTACAATTAGTCTGTATTCTATTTTATTATTTTTAACTTGGTCATTTACTTGTTTATATTAATCCACATAACTTTGTGATATGCTTCTACTAATTTTCTAGTTTCATCTTAATTCAAATTCATTGGTCATCTGTTACTTTTTTATTAGATATTTGTTTTATTTGCATTTTAAAAGTTATTACCTTTCCTTGGTACACTTCCAAAAACTCCCTATCCCATGCCTCCTCCCCCTGCTTACCAACTCTACTCCCACTTTCCTGACATGGCATTCCCCTATACTGGAGTATCAAGTCTTCACAGGACCAGCAACCACTCTTCTCATTGATGTCTGAAAAGGACTTCCTTTTTTAGATATGTAGTAGGAGCTATGGGTCCCTCCATGTGCAGTCTCTGGTTGGTGATTTAGACCTTGTGATCTCTCAGAGGTACAGGTTGGTACATATTATTATTCTTCCTATGGGATTGCAAACCTCTTCAGTTCCCTGGGTCCTTTCTCTAGCTCCACACTCAGGATGATATTTTCTAGCTTCATCCATTTGCCTAAGAATTTCATGAATTCATTGTTCTTAATAGAGGAGTAATACTCCATTGAGTAAGTGCACTACATTTTCTTTATCCATTCCTCTGTGAAGGGAAATCTGGGTTTTTTCCAGCTTCTAGCTATTATAAATAAGGCTGCTATGAACATAGTGAAACATGTGTCCTTATTACATGTTGGAGCATCTTCTGGGTATATGCCCAGGAGTGGTATAGCTGGGTCCTCAAGTAGTGCTAAGCCCAATTTTTTGAGGAAAAACCAAACTGATTTCCAGAGTGCTTTTTTTTAAATTTATTTTTATTTACATATCAAATGATTTCCCCTTTCCTGGTTCCCCACTCCCCGAAAGTCCCATAAGCCCTCTTCCCTCCCCCTGTTCCCCCATCCACCCCTTCCCACTTCCCTGTTCCGGTTTTGTCCTATACTGCTGCACTGAGCCTTTCCAGATTCAGGGGCCACTCCTCCATTCTTCTTGGACATCATTTGATATGTGGATTATGACTTGGGTATTCAAAGTTTCTAGGCTAATATCTGCTTTTCAGTGAGTGCATACAATGATTGATCTTTTGAGACTGGGTTACCTCACTTAGTATGGTGTTCTCCAGCTCCATCCATTTGTCTAAGAATTTCATGAATTCGTTGTTTCTAATGGCTGAATAGTACTCCATTGTGTATATATAACACATTTTTTGTATCCATTCCTCCACTGAGGGACACCTGGGTGCTTTCCAGCTTCTCGCTATTATAAACAGGGCTGCTATGAACATAGTGGAGCATGTGTCCTTATTACATGCTGGAGAATCCTCTGGGTATATGCCCAGGAGTGGCCCAACCAGCAATTCAGAAGTGTTCCTCTTTGTCCACATCCTCTCCAGCATCTGCTGTCTCCTGAATTTTTGATCTTAGCCATTCTGCCTGTTATAAGGCAGAATATAAGCGTGGTTTTGATTTGCATTTCCCTGATGATTAAGGATGTTGAACATTTCTTTAGGTGTTTCTCAGCCATCCAGTATTCATCAGATGAGAATTCTTTGTTTTGCTCTGTACTCCATTTTTAATATGGTTATTTGGTTCTCTGGAGTCTAAATTCTTGAGTTCTCTGTATTGGATATTAGCCTTCTATCAGATGTAGGATCGGTAAAGATCTTTTCCCAATCTGTTGGTTTTTGTTATTTTCCTATTGAAAGTGTCCTTTGCCTTACAGGAGCTTTGCAATTTTATGAGGTCTCATTTGTCAGTTCTTGATATTAGAGCATAAGCTATTGGTGTTCTATTCAGGAAAACGTTTCCTGTGCACAAGTACTCAAGGATTTTCCCCACTTTCTCTTCTATTAGATTCAGTGTATCTGGATTTATGTGGAGATCTTTGATCCACTTGGACTTGAGCTTTGTACAGGGAGCTAAGAACAGACAAATTTGCATTCATCTACATGTTAACTGCCAGTTTACTGAGCACCATTTGTTGCAAAGGGTATCATTTTTCCACTGGATTGTTTTACCTCCTTTGTCAAAGATAAAGTGACCATAGGTGTGTGGATTAGTTTCAGGTCTTTAACCATTGATCTACCTGCCTGTCATTGTACCAATAAAATGCAGTTTTTATCATTATTGCTCTGTAGTATAGCTTGAGGTCAAGGGTGGTGATTCTGCCAGAGGTTCTTTTATTTTTGAGAATAGTTTTCACTATCCTGCGATATTTTTGTTATTCCAGATAAATTTGGAATTTACTCTTTCTAACTGTATGAAGAATTGATTTGGAATTTGAATGGGGATTGCATTGAATCTGTTGATTTCTTGAGGCAAGATAGCCAATTTTACTATATTAACCCTGCCAATCCACAACTGTGGAAAATATTTCCATTTTCTGAGATATTCAATTTCTTGGTTCAGAGACTTGAAGATCTTGTCATATAGATCTTTCACTTGTTTGGTTAGAGTCACACCAAAGTACATAATATTATATGTGACTATTGTGAAGGATGTCATTTCCCTAATATCTTTCTCAGCCTCTTTATCCTTTAAATATAGAAAGACTACTGATTTGTTTGAGTTAATTTTGTATCCATCCAAGTTGTTGAAGTTTTTATCAGGCTTAGGAATTCTCTGTTGGAATTTCTGAGGTCACTTAAGTATGCTATCATATCATCTGCAACGACTGGTACTTTGACTTCTTCCTTTCCAACTTATATCCCTTTGATGTGCATCTTTTGTCTAATTGCTCTGGGTAGGCCTTTGAGTACTATAATGAACAGGTAGCAAGGGAGTGGACAGCATTGTCTAGTCCCTGACTTCAGTGGGATAACTTCAAGTTTCTCTCCATTTAGTTTGATGTTGGCTACTGGTTTGCTGTATATTGCTTTTACTATGTTTAGGTATGGGCCTTGAATTCCTGATCTTTCCAAGACATTTATCATGAAGGGGTGTTGGATTTTGTCAAATGCTTTCTCAGCATCTAATGAAATGATCATGTGTTTTTTTCCTTGTGTTTGTTTATGTAGTGGATTACATTGATGTGTTTCTGTATATCAAAACATCCATGAATTCCTGGGATGAAGCCTACTTGATCATAGTTGATGATCATTTTGATGTGTTGTTGAATTTGTTTGGCAAGAATTTTATTGATTATTTTTGCATTTATATTCATAAGGAAAAATTGTCTATAAGTTCTCTTTCTTGTTGGATCTTTGTGTGGTTTAAGTATCAGAGTAATTGTGGCTTCATAAAATGAATTTGGTAGTGTTCCATCTGTTTATATTCTGTGGAATAATTTGAAAAGCATTGGTATTATGTCTTCTTTGAAGGTCTGATAGAACTTTGCGTTGAACCCATATGGTCCTGGGTTTTTTTGCGTTGTGAGACTATTAATGATTGCTTTTATTTCTTTAGGGTTTATGGGATTGTTTATATCATTTATATGATCCTGACTTAATGTTGGTACTTGCTATCTGTCTAGAAAATTGTCCATTTTATGTATATTTTCCACTATTTTTGAGTATAGGCTTTTGTAGTAGGATCAGATGATTTTTTTTTTTGATTTCCTCAGAATCTGTTATTATGCCTCCCTTTTCATTTCTGATTTTGCTGATTTGGATACAGACTCTATGACCTCTGGTTAGTTTGGGTAAGGGTTTATCTAGCTTGTTAATTTTTTTCGAATAACCAGCGCCTGATTTTGTTGATTCTTTGTATAGTTGTTTTTGTTTCTACTCTGTTGATTTCTACTCAGTTTGATTATATCTTGATGTCTACTTTTCCAACTTCCTTTCCTGTTTGAGTTTGTACCTTGATTTTCTTCCCTCAGTGATGAACCTGGAGTGTAAGATAAAAAACTTCCTGCCTAAGTTGAATTTTGTCATAGTGTGTTTATCTCAGCAACCTAAATGCTGATAAATATTACCTATTGAGTATCATGTTATCTCCCTTACAAATGTTTGAGTTTTTTCCAAATATCTTTTTTTTCATTATTCTCTTACTAAAAGTCCTTACAATGAAATATTATTTATTCTATAAATTTAATTGTTTTATCAACATTGATATTAGCTTTACTGTCTATATATTATCGATCTTCATTAATTTTCAAAATAAAGTTAAAATAATGCATCAGTTTCTGATATTGAATTGAATGTCATGTAAATAGCAATACTGTTTTATTTTTGGGAAGTATTGCTCATTTCTGCTACACAGTAATTTATTACTAGTTTTCAAGACAGTGTTTCTTTGTGTAGCCTTTGTTGTGCTGGAACTTGTTCTCTAGAGCAATTACTATGAAGAAGGAATGGAAGAAGACCTCAAAAAATGGAAAAACCTCCCATGCTCATGGATCAGCAGGATTAATATAGTTAAAATGGCCATTTTGCCAAAAGCAATATACAGATTCAATGCAATACCCATCAAAATCCCAACTCAATTCTTCACAGAGTTAGAAAGAGCAATCTTCAAATTCATCTGGAATAACAAAAACCCAGGATAGCTAAAACTATTCTCAGCAATAAAAGAAATTCTGGGGGTATCAGTATTCCTGACCTCAAGCAATACTACAGAGCAATAGTGTTAAAAACTGCATGGTACTGGTACAGTGACAGGCAGGTGGATCAATGGAACAGGATTGAAGATCCAGAAATGAACCCACACACCTCCACATATATCCAGACCCTCTGAAGCTAATAGACAAGAAACTGGGGAAGACCCTTGAGGACATCGGTACAGGGAGAAAGTTCCTGAACAGAACACCAATAGCGTATTCTCTAAGATGAATTCATGAAATTCTTAGGCAAATGGATGGAGCTAGAAAACATCATACTAAGTGAAGTAACCCAGACTCAAAAGGTGACTCATGGTATGCACTCACTAATAAGTGGATATTAACCTAGAAAACTGGAATACCCCAAACATAATCCATACATCAAATGAGGTACAAGAAGAAAGGAGGAGTGGCCCCTTGTTCTGGAAAGACTCAGTGAAGAAGTATAGGGCAAAACCAGAACGGGGAAGTGGGAAGGGGTGGGTGGGAGGACAGGGGGAGAAAAGGGGGCTTATGGGACTTTCTGGGAGTGAGGGGCTAGAAAAGGGGAAATCATTTGAAATGTAAATAAAAAATATATCGAATAAAAAAAAAGAATTAACAAATGGGACCTCATAAAATTACAAAGTTTCTGTAAGGCAAAGGACACCATCAACAGGACAAATCGGCAACCAACAAATTGGGAAAAGATCTTCAACAACCCTACATCAGATAGAGGGCTAATATCCAATATATATAAAGAATTCAAGAAGTTAGACTACAGAAAACCAAATAACCCTATTAAAAATGGAGTACAGAGTTAAACAAAAAATTTAAACCTGAAGAACTTTGGATGGCGGAGAAGCATCTTAAAAAATGCTCAACTTCATTAGTCATTAGGGAAATGCAAATCAAAACAACCCTGAGATTTCACCTTACACCAGTCAGAATGGCTAAGATTAAAAATTCAGGAGACAGCAGGTGTTGGAGAGGATGTGGAGAAAGAGGAACACTCCTCCACTGCTGGTGGGGTTGCAAATTGGTACAACCACTCTGGAAATCAGTCTGGCAGTTCCTCAGAAAACTGGGCACCTCACTTCCGGAAGATCCTGCTATACCACTCCTGGGCATATACCCAGAAGATTCCCCAGCATATAATAAGGATACATTCTCCACTATGTTCATAGCAGCCCTATTTATAATAGCCAGAAGCTGGAAAGAACCCAGGTATCCGTCAACAGAAGAGTGGATGCAAAAAATGCAGTATATATACACAATGGAGTACTATTCAGCCATTAGAAACAATGAATTCATGAAATTCTTAGGCAAATGGATGGAGCTGGAGAACATCATACTAAGTGTGGTAACCCAGACTCAAAAGATGAATCATGGTATGCACTCACTAATAAGTGGATATTAACCTAGAAAACTGGAATACCCAAAACATAATCCACACATCAAATGAGATACAAGAAGAACGGAGGAATGGCCCCTTGTTCTGGAAAGACTCATTGAAGCAGTATAGGGCAAAACCAGAACAGGGAAGTGGGAAGGGTTGGGTGGGAAAATAGGGGGAGGGAAGGGGGTTGATGGGACTTTCGGGGAGTGGGGGTCTAGAAAAAGGGAAATCATTTGAAATGTAAATAAAAAATATATCGAATAAAAAAAAAGGAGGAATGGATACAGAAAATGTGGTATATTTACACAATGGAATACTACTCAGCAATTAGAAACAGTGAATTCACAAAATTTTTAGGCAAATGGTTTGATCTGGAAAATATCATCCTAAGTGAAGTAACCCAATCACAAAAGAATACACAAAGAATGCAATCTCTGATAAGTGGATATTAACTAGCCCAGAAGCCCTGAATACCCAAGGCACAAATTGCATAACAAATGACTCCCATGAAGAAGTATGGAGAGGGTCCTGATCCTGGAAAGGATTGATCTAGCATGGGAAGGGAATATAAAGACAGAGAAAAAGGAGGGAGGTGATTGGAGAAGGGATGGAGAGAAGAAGGTCTATGGGACATATGTGGAGGGGGGATCCGGGAAAGGGGAAATCATTTGGAATGTAAACAAAGATTATAGAAAATAAAAATATTAATAAAAAAATGGGAAGAAGGAACATTTACTATAACATAATGAGCAGAGAAACACAGCCAGCAGTGGACTTGAGAATCACCTGTATAAAGTACCTATTTTGCCCAACTTGAATCATAGATTCATGACAACTATGAAAGTTTATTTTGTTTAGTCTTCGATGTGGATTAATAAGTAGACTCTAAACTGTACACCAAAGTGAAAAGTGAATGCAAAATCTAGGCATGTTCAGACAAGAACAAAGCTGAGTGATTCATTAGTATATAGAAAGATGTATTACAGAACAACAGTAATTATGATGCAATTCTAACAGGAGCTGGAAACTGCAGAAAAGAACATCACTCAAAAACAGACTAACATATGACTTATTACTTGCATCATGGAGAAGATGACCTTTTGAATATTTAGGAAAGAGTGGATTTTTCCATCAAATTATGCTGTCATAGAATACTCTGATGAAGGAAAAATGATTTTGAATTATTTAATTTGATGTGAAGTTTAAAGTCTCTATAAAATTGGTAGCATAGAAAGAAGTATGGAGAGGGTCCTGATCCCAGGAAGTATTGATCTAGCATGGAAGGGAATATAAGGACAGAGAAAAAGGAGGGACGTGATTGGAGAATGGGTGGAGGGAAGAAGGTTTATGGGACATATGGGGAGGGGGGACCTCGGAATGGGGAAATCATTTGGAATGTAAACAAAGAATATAGAAAATAAAAATATTTTAAAAAAGTCTGTGGGTCTCCAGCAGAGGATGTGGCCCAGATTAAAGTATGTGCCTCCATACATTTAATCGCAGATGATCTTGAAGTCAGAGATCTCCTTGTCTTAAATTTCTGGAATTCATAGCCACAATGCTTCAAGATCTCCATGCCAATATCCAGGTCAGAAACTTATATATCTGAGCCTCCAGATTAGGATCATAGGCGAGCCTTCAAATTCTAGATTGTTGTTCATTCCAGATATAGTCAAGTTGACAACCAGGATTAGCCACTACAATTATAGAGCTTTGTGCTTGAGAATTCAGACATGGTTCTGTCATAGCAGCTAGAAAAGGCCAATTCTATGAGATAACTTTGAAGTTGTAAGTATAATTATAGAAGAGTGTTGTATCTATTCAAAAATTTGGTATAGTTATTCTCTTCTCTCAGACATATTTTAAAACTCGATCTACTGATTAATTTTAATTGACATGTATATTTCCAGGCAACAAATGTCAGGATGTCTTGAAATATTTTGAAATATTTTCTTAAAGGAACTGTCTCATAAATTGGCTAAAATGCTTAGGATGGTGTTTTGTGATATTCCCATTGTTGTGACATGGCTTAGCTGCTACTAGCCTCTTCACATGGTCAAGGTTCAGTGGCTTTGTGAACATAGATTTCAGGAGCAGCTATAAGTTTTTCAGGAGACACAAGAAGCAAAAATATTCAGAAATTAATTCAAGATCTTACTGGATATTAGGGAAGAGGTTTTTTCTTTGTATTATGTGCCAAACTGTATGGAAAATAATTCAGTCTAAGTTCATTGAAACCAAATCATTCTTGACATATAGTAGATAAATCTACATGTTGTCTTAGAATTTCTATTGTTCTGACAAAATACTATGACCATGGCAACTTGGGAAGGAAAAGCGTTCATTGACCTTATGCTTTACCTTCCCAGGTAATCATCAAATGAAGTCTAGACAGGAACTTCAACTGGGCAGTAACCTGGTGTCAGAACTAATACAGAAATAGTGGAAGAATGCTGCTTACTGGTTTCTGTCTTATGATTTGCCCAGCCTGCATTTTTTATGGAACCCAGGATCACCAACACAAGGATAACAAAAGCAAAAGCAGCTTGGACCCTCCTTCATCAATTACTAATAAAAATACATTACAGGCTTGCCTACAGCCAGATGACAGTGAGGTATTTTTCTCAGTTAGTGGTCCCCCTCCTCTGATGATTATAGCTTGTTTCAAGTTATATGTCTTTGTTGTGATAAGTAAAAGAATGACTGGACATATTAATGGAAGGAGAGATTTCTCTTTTTTTAAATCTATTTTTAATTCAATATATTCTTTATTTACATTTCAAGTGATTTTCCCTTTCCTGGATCCCTCCTCCCCGAAAGTCCCATAAGCCCTCTTCCCTCCCCCTGTTCCCCAATCAACCCCTTCCTGCTTCCCTGTCCTGGTATTTCCCTACACTGCTGCACGAGCCTTTCCAGGACCAGGGCCTGGAAGAAGAGATTTTACTATTAACTTATTTATATTTCAAACTTATTCACAATTTACCATTTATCAAATTTACATTGTAAAGTTGGAAAGTTGTTAGATAACACTATGAGTCACCTAATGACTAATACTGTAAGCAGTTTGCATTCTCAATGAGTTAATGAATTACGTAAATTGAGTTCTTCAAAATAATAAATATGGTTACATTGGAGAAATACACTATGCATGGAAACAACATGGAAAAGCATTTTTGTTTTCTAATCCCATGAAAGCATAAGTAGTATCAAACTTGAAATAAATTTTATATATGTAATTTATATTTAAAAGGCTTCGTTAATTCAATTCCCTTTGATAGAATGAAAAGAATCAACGGTGAGAAACCTATGTATGTGTTCAATGTGAGGTGAACTATTTTTTTAATTATGGTTTCAATAAATGAATTAATATGAAATGCAGTAAAATCCTATAAATGTAAGCAATATAGAAAGACTTGTGTATTGACAATTGAATTGGATGACTTGAAGAAATACACAATTTGACGAAATTTTAAGTATGTTAGCAATATGGGAGAAAAAGTCAATCAATACCCAAAACATAATCCACACATCAAATGAGGTACAAGAAGAAAGGAGGAGTGGCCCCTTTTTCTGGAAAGACTCAGTGAAGCAGTATTCGGCAACAGTTCTTTTCAGCTATGAAATAAAGCAATGAAGATCATGACAAGATAACACAAATGAGGCAATAGTCACACACATATCTTATCCCTAACCAACAACTCTCTAATCGACTTCTGGACTGCCAAAACAAATACAAAATTATGACTGTGGAAACATAGTCAATTATCAGAGGTTTGTGAAGTCATGGAAATTGGAAGAAAACTGACATTGATGATTTTGCTTAACTTGTTTAATTCTTAACTATATTCTAATCATGTTTTATATCCACAGATAAGGATATGCCTTGCTGCTTATCCAAGATGCATCTTCTTGCAACAGGGCACCTTATAAGAAATCCACAGCTAATGAAAATTCAGAGAACAAGTGAACATATGGTTCTGAGCCAAGGCTGACATATGTGCTGAGCAATTCAAGGGTAGTAGCAAAAGGGTGCATGGTATCAAATAAAAAATAACAAGAAACAACTGTTAAATATGTCAGAGTAGTTACTCTTATAAATCTTATCAACATGGCTGTCAAAGCAACACCCAGACAAGAACAATATAGATATCCTTTGTAGATTCTGAGATTCTCTTATGAAACTGTTCTTGGAAACAATGTAGGCTAAGACTGTCAACCAAAACTAATTTTCTGGCTGTCTTATACATTAATCAGTTCCCACTTGCTTTACTACCTTCCTTACAAAATAAAGAAAATAATAAATTGGCTTGTTGCTGTTCTTTATTCCAAACCTACAAACTTACAGAATCGTAGCTAGAAGTGATTAAAAATCTACAGGTAGAGAACACATACCATGTGAATACAGAGGACTAAAATGATCATATTCAAGCTAAGAGAAAGAACTCAAAGTATAGCCTGTTCAAGCATTTGGGTCATACCTATAACTTTCTGAACTATGCAATGCTTTGGGTTTTTTTTGTTTTGTTTTGTTTTTCGTTTTAATTTTCTTTCTTTTTATTAGTTGTTTTACTTATTTATATATCAAATGTTATCCCTCTTGCCAGTTTCATCTCCACAAGGCCCCTATCCCCTCCTCACTCTCCCTGCTTCAATGAGGACGCTTTCCCACCCACACACCTACTCATGTCTCAGTGTCCTAGCATTCCCCTATCCTGGGTCATCAAGCTTTCACAGGAACAAGGGGCCAGTGATTCCATATCAGATAATCTTCCACTACATATCCTGGAGCTATCTGTACCTCCTGTTTACCTTTTGGTTGGTGGTTTAGTCCTAGGAGCTTTGGGGGAGAAGTCTGGTGGGTTGATATTGTTGTTTGTCCTAGAGGTTGCAAACCCTTTCAACTACTACAGTCTTTAACCTAACTTCCCCTTTGGAATCCCTGTGCTAAGTCCAATGTTTGGCTGGGTACATACACATCTGTATTGTTCTGGCTGGCAGAGTCTCTCAGGGAACAGCAATATCTGGCTCCTGTCAGTAAGTACTTCTTGTCATCAGCAATAGTATCTGGGTTTGTTGTCAGCAGATCCCTAGGTGGGGCAGTCACTAGATGGCCTTTACTTCAGTTTCTGCTTCACTCTTTGTCCCTGTATTTCTTTTGATAGGAGGAATTCTGGATTAATATTTTTGAGGTTTGTGGGTACCCCAATCCCTCAACACGGGACTGTGCCTAACCTCTGGATATAGGGCCTACAGTTTCCATGTCCACTCTGGTCCTCTTGGGTCCCTGACATCTGAAACATTTTAGTAACTACTGCAGTTCCCTCTCCCTCAATGCTATACACCTACTTTCAAATTCCTGACTGTCTGTACTTCTCCCTCACCTCCTCCCATATCTGAACTGGCTCCCCATTTTCTCTCCCCCTCCTCTCTCTCCCAGATTCCTCTCTCCATTTACTTCCCAGAGATTATTCTCTTGCCCCTACTGAGTAAGACTGTAGCAATGTTATTGTAGCAGTTCTCGAAGATGAATGCATAACAACGCTAAATCATGTTGTATAAGTGTATTTGAAAATGTCATACATTTTTCCAGATGTGATGACTTTCTCAGAAACAAAATTATATTAGGTATCACAACTCAACAATAATAAAATCTGGTGTGGTAACTTTAAAAAAATTAGAAGAAATAGTAGATGTCATTTTCTTAATTACTACAAATATTTAAAGGCAATAATAAAATTACATTCAAATGTACCCAAAGAAAAGACAGAGCACAAAAATCCAATTTATTTTTTTTAATGGCAGTAATCTTTTCCTTGTCTTCTTCTATTTTCCTTTGGATATTTTCTTTATTTACATTTCAAATGTTATCCCCCATCCTCTTTTCCCCTCTGAAAACCCCCTATCACATCCCCCTTACCCTGCTCACCAACCCTCCTACTCCTGCTTCCCTGTCCTGGCATTCCTCTCCACTGGGGCACTGAGCGAACTTCACAGGACCAAGGGCCCCCCCTCTCATTGATGATAGAAAAAGGCTATCCTTTGCTACATATGCAGCTGGAACCATGGGTGCCTCCATGTGTTCTCTTTGGTTGGTGGTTTAGTCCCTGGGAGCTCGGGGGCAGGGGTGTCTGGTTGGTTCATATTGTTGGTCTGCCTATGAGGTTGCAAAAATTATAATACATACTTAGAACCCAAAATTAAAATACTATTTTTTAATTTGTAATACTTTCACGTGTATCTTTCACTCTCATCTCACTTTCTTTCTTTCATAAGAAATGGGGAGGGAAAGACTTTTGAGCAAATGTCATGTGAAGTGATCCAGAAGAAGGCATCAGACCTCATGGAATGGGAGTAACAGTTCTGACTAGCCAGATTCGAGTACTGGCAAGCAAATCCAGATCTTCAACAATAGCTAAAAGTGTACCTAATTGCTGAGGCCCCTGTATAGTCTCCCGTGGAAACTTTTATTTTCATACATCTTTTCATTGAAAATAATTTCATGTAATATATACATTGTTCTTCTCTCCTGACTTCTGGCCAGCATTTTCACCTTTCCAACTCAATGTACTTTTTCTCTCTATTTAGACAGAAAACATGGCAAAAATGGTTAGAATTTTAAAAGGAAGTAAACAAGCACTGGAAACACACACACACACACATACATACACACATACATACATCAACACACACACACGCACACACACACGCACAGAGTCCATGAAATCACAAAATATGCCCAAACCAAGCAATATGAAGCAAAAAGTTTTTTAAAATGTTGTTGAGTTTATTTGAGACATTAAGCCTCCTCCTTTCATAAGACAGAATTATTTCTAAAGTTTAAGACAATTATAATTTAAATCATCCATGGTGTTGATGCAGATTTTTTAATTATATTTATAACCTTATCTAAAAATGACAATGCATATGGAGCACCATTTTGTCCACTGGTGGTCATTGTGGATATTATTAGTAGTAGTTCATTCCTTTTTCAATGTTAGTATCTTATTCTCATAACAAAGCATATAGAAAAATCTTCTCTTGCTCCCTGTTCCAAACCTGCAGCCTATCTCAAGTAAATCACCTAAAAGGATATTGCATTTCAGGGAAATTATTTAATTAGCACATGGTTTAAAATGTGATTTTCATTAACAAGAGTCTTTTTTCTCATGAAAATCAAGTATAACATATTAAAAGAGTTCTCTTACTAGAAAGTTTTAAAAGTTAGCTGTCAAAAGGACCTGTCAACTATATCTGTGAGAAATTGACTAAGTAATTAATGCTAAAGCAGCACAGATATTTCCCCCAATTAATGTCTGTTGCTGGCTGGAAACACCATAAATCTCAACAACTTAACTTTTTGTATACTTATGTTGGATTTAAAGTTTTTCCTTAATCACACCATCTGTCACAGTGGTGGAATATGTTCTGTCATCTGTTACCAAACCCTGTCAATAGAGTTCAAATACAGAATATATTAAAGATCTACTTTATAATTCTTCAATATACTCAGCACACACACACACACACACACACACTCACACACACACACAAACACACAAACACACACATTGCATATCTGTAATGTCAAATTCTCAAATATGTGAAGATAAGCAAATTGTGAGGTTTGAGACTAGCCTTGGTTAAAATGGGAGACCCTGTATCACAAAAATGTAACTGGCATTTAAATGTAAAATTTAAAAGAAATAGTGGCATAAACATTGTGCAGTTAAGAAAATATTTTCTGTTTAGATCTGATGTCTGCTTCAAAAGTCCATGAACAAAGAGTTAATAGATTCTAGGGATGCTTTGCTAATTGACAAACTGCTTTATCTCCATGTATTAGTTTATATCCATGTATTGGTGGTTCTTTCAACTTTGGAAAATAACCCTCTTTCAAAAGTTAATACAGAGAGTCATATATGACTGAATTAATGAGAATGACTGTGACTACTCAACCTTAAGTGGAACATCTATTTCAACCCCTCAATTTGAAAAAAATAGCCAGAGAATAATATAGTAAGGCATTTAGAAGAATGTAAGTGTTATAAAATTACTTCTGGAAATGACATGGCCATTGTAATGATGGAGTCTTTGTAGAAGTGATCTGTATCAATGTTATGAGGAAATCACCAATGCAATTAGTTGTATGTAGATGGCATTATCACTTCTTCTCCATATATGTGTTTTCAAAACTCAAATGTAGGCAGCAGTTCCTAGGCTAATCTTGAACAATTAATCTGTGAAGACAGTTGTAATAAGATTCACAAAAGAATCTGGCAGAAAACAGGATTGGGATTGGCAGTATAAAAGAGTACAGATAGTGAAAATTCTCATACATAGTATCTAAAATATATAGGAAACCATACCAAAAGATTACACACAAACTAAAGACTGGTAGTGAAGACAGGGATACCTTTATAAGCCAACAGCTAGAACATCTGTGAAGAACCAAAAAATGGAATAATAGACAGATTAATAAATGAGAGAATTCTCAGATAAAGAGAGTTTATGTCATAAAGAATGGGGGAAGAATCATACACACAGTTCAAAACACAGGGGAAGAAGAAAACATTTTCAAACACTACACATTTGAACTGTATCACATCATGGCACATTTTTCTTTCTTCATATTTTTTTCCTCCTCAAACCATTTTATCTTATAAGAAATGTGAACATGTCAAATTTAATGAAACATTGAGTGCTCTTCTCAAGTCAACAAGCAATTTAGTTTCAATCGCCTCTAGTCATTGTGATAAAGAAATTGTATTTCAATTGAAATGATCACCTAAAATACATATTATTAAATAAAATACTAGTGTTTGATTTATGTGTTCAAATATAGGTCAATCATCCCCCATAAGACAATTGTAAACTTTGGTCCCAAATTGTGGCCCAGATTTGAGAGGTTGTATTAACTTTCGGAGGTGTTACCTCACTAGCAGAAGTTGGTAATGGTTCTGGAAATTCTTGGGGCTTTATAGCATTGCCTCACATTTATTCACTCACTGCTCCCTAACTGCAAAGGAAATGTGAAGTCCTGCCTCTATGTTCTTTTCTATGGGACTACTGTCATTAAATTGTAGAAGTATTAACAAAATGGATAGTTGATGAAGAGTCATTCACAATGGATTACTTATTAACTAAAATTGTGTTAATATATTCACCATGTACCTGGAGAAATTCTAGCACAGTAAATCTTTGATATAGATCTTCATATATTTAATTTAAAAGTCTCCATTAAATGTCTCTATGAAGAAATTTTCTCTTTGATTTATTAAATGAAAAATAGACCTTGTGACTCATATGATTTGTATCAAAAACATATTTTATGCACTACTTATGTTTCTTCATTCCATTCCTATGTTTTTATAAGAAGACATATAATTTACTTTTTAGAATCCATCAAAAGAATCCATCAATTGTTGGATATAATTGATATTCCTTTTATTCTAGTTTAAAGTTAATAGTACTCAGAAGAAGCAAAATATTGCATAGTGATGATACTATATATTTTAAAACTCAAGAGGAACAATTTGAACTGCCCAAATATTCTTAGTTGTGTGGTGTTCCACCAGAGTGTTGCCAACCTCATGTCCATGGATAAAATTGTCTCTATCTTCCAGAGAAACTAACAATTGACAATTGTTCTGTGGCTAGGCTGGGATTCCAGTCCTAACTTATATCAGTTTGTTAGTATTTGGTCTGGTTTGTACTATCTCAACTAAAAAGTCCACATGTGCACATGACCTACTTTATCCAAAAAAACAGTTTCCCCATGGTAATCCAATGCCTCTGTAGCTTATATTCTTTCTGCCTCCTATACAATGATACTTGAGCCATAGAAGAAAGAGGTGATGAGTATGCAAAAATCTTTTTCTCTATGTCTAGAGCAGTTGAAGCTCTCTATGGTAACAACTGTTTACTAAAATAGAGACTTTAAACTTTTGAATGATGGCAGGTTCTCATGTATTTGCTGATGGTGATATAGCAGATGATAGTTTGTATAATTAAGTCATTATCAGATTGTGTCCAGTCAAGAAAAATACATCTCCTCAGGGCTGTTCATCATTGAAAAGGGAGGTGTGGATTTAAGAAATAAGGTAACAGTTGCCTGGGTTAATTTCAAGTATCAAGACTTTATAGCTTGAAAAGATTGCAAAGTGCCTCTGCTTTAAGATATTTTACATGAAATTTGTACTTTCAAATTTCATGCTTTGAATATAGTGTTTTATACAGCATATGTAATTATAGAATGGGGTATCAATCTGAGGAAATAAAATTTGATTTTCTTTGGATTTACAGCATGGATTCATAGTATTTACATTTTTTGAAAAAATGTTGTATTATTTCAATGTAACCTATAAATGAAAATTTAGCTCAAAAGCAAATGAAAGCATACAATGCCATACAATATTTTCTATTTTAATTAATTTTGAATTAAATTATTTTTATATCTGATTTATACAGTTAATATGGGAATTTTTCACTTTTTAGTGAAAAACTGGGCATATCTTCATTCTGATTTCTTTTATGTATGAATATCTTAGCACAAAGATATTCTATTTGGTCAAAATTTTTAAAAATGGCTTTTAAATATGGACCAATTTGCATTCTTTTACATGCAGGTCAAAAGTTAGATCACTACCATTTGCTGAAGATGTTTTCTTTTTATCACTGTGTGGTTTGGACTTCATTGTCAAAAATCAAGTGTCCATAGGTATGTGGGTTTATTTCTGGATCTTCAATTCTATTCCTGAGCAAACTGTCCGTCTCTGTAGTAATAACATGCAGGGTTTTTTTGTTTTTGTTTTTTTTTCTTTTTTTGTTTATTTGGTTTCTGTTTTGTTTTTGTTTGTTTTTTTTTTTTTTATCAATATTGCTCTGTAGTACAGCTTGAAGTCAGGGATGATGATTCCCCCAGAAGTTCTTTTACTTTTGAGAAATGTTTATGCTATTCTGTGTTTTTGTACTTCCATATGAAATTGAGAATTGTTCTTTCTATTTCTGTGAAGAATGGAATACTACTCATCTTTTAAAACTGAGATCATCAGGAATTTTTCAGGCATAATGATGGAACCACAAAATATCTTCCTGAGTCAGGAAACCAAGACCCAAAAGGATATACATGATATGTACTCACTGATAAGTGGATATTAGCTAAAACTTTTACAATACCCATACAACTCACAGATCATATGAAACGTAACAAGAAGGAGGATCCATGTATAGATGCTTCAATACAACTTAGAAGGGGAAAAGGGGAACAAAATAATCACAAGAGAAAGAGAGAAGGAGGGACCTGTGTGAAAGAGGGGATGGGAGGGAAAAAGTAGGGATCAGAGATGGGGGGAGACAGGGGAGAAGCACAAAGGGCCAAGAGAAGGAATAGAAATAAGCAGGAGTATGGAGTGGGGAACAGGTGAATCTCTAGAAATTTCCAGACACTACATATGTGAGAGGCTCCCTGTACCCCATGGAGATGACCTCAGCCAAAATACCCAAGAGTGCAATTGAACATGAAGAGACCATCTCCAGTAGAAAGCCATGTTCTTCAGTTGAGGGATGGGGGCACCCACCCATCTAAAATATTTTGACCCAGAGTTGTTCCTCTCTAAAAGAAATGCAAGGACAAAAATGGAACAAAGAATGAAGGACACGGCATCCAAAGACCATCCCAAATGGGGATCCATCTGATATGCAGACACCAAACCCTGATACTATTTTTGAAACCATCTTGTGCTTGCAGACAGGAACCAGGCATGGCTGTCCTCTGAGAGGCTCTACCAGCATCTGACTGAGACAGATGCAAATATTCACAGCCAATAATTGGACTGAGCTCAGAGAACACTATAGAAGAGTTAGGGGAAAGACCCAGGCTACTTCCTAGAGGCCTGCTGCCATCCTGGACAACCAGAACAAGGAACACATCCTGCTTCCTTGGAGACCTGCTGTGACTCAAGACATCCAAAGCCATGCTGCCATTAAGGCTACTAGCTCTACCTGTAATCCCAGAGGACTTCTACCACTAGGGACTATGAGGTCATTCAAAACCAGATGCAACCAGATAGCTAAAGGCAACCAAAAGAAAAAAACCAACAAGTCAGGGCAAAAAGGCACCATCAGAACAAGCTCCCATATTATAGCAAACCCTGGATATTTTAAAACATCTAAGGAGTGAGAAAATGACCTTAAATAACATCTTACTAAGATAACAGGGGCCTCTAAAGCGGAAATAAAGAAATCTTTTAAAGAAGTACAGGAAAAAGCAATCAATTAGAGGCTTTTAAAGAGGAAAGAAGTAAATATAAGAAATGAAGGAAAATACAATCAAATAGGTAAAGGAAATTAATTAAGTCTTTCAAAACCTAAAATGTAAATAGAAGCAATAAAGAAAACACAAACAGAAATAACTCTGGAGATAAAACACCAAAAAACGTGAACAGGAATTACACATACAAGTATCATCAACAGACATGAACAAGAAAAGATACCATTGAAGACACTGATATAGTAATCAAAGAAAATAACAAACCTAAACTGTTTCTAAGATAAAACACCCAGGAAACTTGGGACACTGTGAAAAGACAAAACTAAAAATAATGGAAATAGAAGATGACGATTCAAAGATTAAAAAACCAGAAAATTTCTTCAACAAAATCATAGAAGAACAATTAACTAAACTGAAGAAAGAAATGGATATAATCCTGCAAGAAACTTACCGAATACCAAATAGATTGGACCAGAAAAGAAAATCTTCCTGCCACAGAAAAATAGACACAATAAATGTATAGAACAAAGAACCAATATAAAAAACTACAAGGGCAAACACCAAGTAATATATAAAAACAGAGCTATGAAAATTATAACTGACTACTCCATAGTCTCAAAAAGCTAGAAGGGGATACCATAAAAGAAAATAATTATCAGACCAGACTACTATCCCCAAAAATCTTTCAATCACCATATATCGTAAAACAATATGTTCCCTGACAGAAACAAATTTAAACAATATATTTTCACTCATTCAGCCCTACAAAGGATACTAAAAGTAAAAATTCCAGCGAATGAAGGAAACTACACCTAAGAAAACATAAGGAACCAACAATTTCACATAAGAACCAAAACATGAGAAACATAAACACCTGAAAACACACACACACACACACACACACACACACACACACACACACACAACCAACATCAAAATAACAGGAAATAAAAAAATCATTGGTAATTACTATCAATATCAATGTCACCAATAAAAATACATGGGAAAACAGAGTGGATGCATACACAGGTTCTATCATTCTTCTGCATACAGAAAGCACACCTCAGAAACAATGAGTCTACTGCCTCAGAGTAAGGGTCTAGAAAAAGATTTTCCAAGCAAACAGACCCAACCCAAGAAACAAGATGGGGTAGACATTCTAATATCTACTAAAATATACTTTCAACCAAAATTAATAAAGAGATGGTAAGGGACACTTCATACTCATTAAAGGAAAAATCCACCAAGATTACATCTCAGTTTTGACCATTTATGCCCCAAATACAAGATCATCCATATTCATAAAAGAAATATTACTAAACCTTAAATGACACATTAATTGTGGGAGACTTCAACACTCCACTCTCACCAATGGACAAATCATCAAAACAGAAATTAAACTGAGAAATAATAAAAACAAAGAGAGGTTATGAATCAAATGGACCTAATGAATGCATACAGAATATTTTTTTCCAAACACAAATGAATGTACTGTCTTTGCAGGACCTCATGGAACCTTCTCAAAAATTAACTATCTACTGTGTCGCAAAGCAAGCCTCAGTAGATACAAGAAGTTTGAAATAATGCTTTACATGATATCAGATCACCATAGATTAATACTGGACTTCAACAACAACAGAAAATAAAAGGCCTACAAAGTCAGGGAAAACTGCAGAACTCTGTACTCAAACTTCCTGTTTTAACCACTGAGTCAAGGAAGAAATAAAGAATGAAAACAAAGACTTTCTAGATTTCAATGCAGATGAAGTCACAACATATTCAAACTCATGGGACACAATAAAAGCAGTACTAATAGGAAAGTTCATAAAACTGCTTGCCTTCATAATGAAATTAGAGAATTCTCATACTAAGGAATTAAAGGTAAACCCGAAAGCTATAGAAAAAATAAGCAAACACACCCAATCAGGGAGTAGACAGCAGGAAATAATGAAACTTAGGGCTGAAGTCAACCAATTAGAAAGGGAATAATAAAATGAATCAACAAAAGCAAGAGCTGCTTCTTTGAGAAAATCTACAAGATGGACAAACTGTTAGCCAAACTATCTAAAAGGAAGAGAAGCAGTATCCAAATTAGCAAAATTAGTAATAAAGATGATCATATGGTTTTTTTCTTTGAGTTTGTTTATGTAGTGGATAGCATTGATGAATTTCCTTATATTGAACCATCCCTGCATCCTTGGGATGAAGCCTACTTGATCATGGTGCATGATCATTTGATGTATTCTTGAATTCGGTGGGCAAGAATTTTATTAAGTATTTTTGCATCAATATTCATAAGGGAAATTGGCCTGAAGTTCTCTTTCTTTGTTGGATCTTTGTGTGGTTTTGGTATCAGCATAATTGTGGCTTCATAGAATGAGTTGGGTAGAGTTCCTTCTGTTTCTATTTTGTGGAATAGTTTGAAGAGTATTGGTGTTAGGTCTTCTATGAAGGTCTGATAGAATTCTGCACTGAAACCATCTGGTCCCATGCTTTTTTTGGTTGGGAGACTTTCTATGACCCTTTTTATTTCTTCAGGTGTTATGGGACTCTTTAGATGATCTATTTGATCCTGATTTAGTTTTGGTGTTGGATATCTGTCTAGGAAACTGTCCATTTCCTCCAGATTCTCCAGTTGTGTTGAGTATAGGCTCTTGTAGTAGGATCTGATGATTTTTTGGATTTCCTCAGTTTCTGTTGTTATATCTCCCTTTTCATTTCTAAGTTTGTTAATCTGTATACTGTCTTTGTGCCCTTTGGTCAGTCTGGCTAAGGGTTAATCTATCTTGTTGATTTTTTCAAAGAACCAGCTCCTGGTTTTGTTGATTCTTTGTATGGTTCTCTTTGTTTCTACTTGATTGATTTCGGCCCTGAGTTTGATGATTTCCTGCCTTCTACTCCTCCTGGGTGAAATAGTTTCTTTTTGTTCCAGCGCTTTCTGGTGTATCCTTAAGCTGTTAGTGTATGCTCTCTCCATTTTCTTTTGGGGGCACTCAGGGCTATGAGTTTTCCTCTTAGCACTGCTTTCATTGTGTCCCATAGATTTGGGTATTTTGTGTCTTCTTTTTCATTAAGCTCTAAGAAGTCTTTAATTTCTTTATTTCTTCCTTGACCAAGGTATCATTGAGTAGAATATTGTTCAGTTTCCACGTGTATGTGGGTTTTCTGTTCTTTTTGTTGCTATTGAAGACCACTTTTGCTCCATAGTGATCTGATAGGAGGCATGGGATTAGTTCGATCTTCTTGTATTTGTATCTGTCTTGTGACCAGTTATATGGTCGATTTTGGAGAAGGTACCATGAGGTGCTGAGAAAAAGGTATATTCTTTTGCTTTAGGGTGAAATGATCTATAAATATCAGTCAAATCCAATTGGTCCAAAGCTTCAATGGACTCAGGGCTCACAGTTTCTTCTGGAACAAAATACATTTGAAGATTTGTGAGTAGTGATTGGTAAGTGAACAGGAATGCTGCTCCTGATTCATGTAGGCATTTTGCTGGAAGCCTGGACTGCTAACAAGAAAGATTGAAATTGCCACAAAGAAGTATTTCTAAACAAGTTGACAACTTCATTTCCTATTAACCTTTCTTTTCCACCACCTCTAGGGGTGATGAGCTAGAAGAGAGGTTGAAATATTTAATACCTTTTATTAAAGCATGTTTTGAAGCATGTTCAGTCAAATGGCTGTATATAAAATTAACTCAGAGAAATCAATAGCCTTCCTTTACAAAAATGATAAATGGGATATTAAAGAAATTAGATAAATAACAGCATTCACAATAGCGAAAAATAATAAAATACCTTGGTGCAACACTAACAAAGCAAGAAAAAGACCTGTATGAAAAAAGCTTAAAGTCCCTAAAGAAAGATTTCAGAAGATGTAGAATCTCCAATATTCATGGATTATTAGTATTAACATAATAAATATAGCCATTTTACCAAAGTACTCCATAAACTCAATTAAATTCCTGTTAAAATTCAAACAAATATTTTACATTCCTTGAACGAACAATTCTCAGATCTCTCTGAAAAAAAAAATCCTAGGATAGATAAAACAATTCTCTGATTTCATGCTGTAGTATCAGCAATGGTAATAAAAATTGCATGTATTGGTATAGAAAAAGACAAGCTGATCAATGGAATCAAAAAGAAGTCCCAGAAACACACACACACACACACACACACACACGCACACGCACACGCACACACACACAGAGGAAGAGAGAGGGGGGAATACACAGACACCTACTGACACTTGATTTTTGACAAAGAAGCCAAAACTATACAGTGGAATAAAGAAAGCATTTTCAACAAATTGTACTGGCCTATCTGGATGTCTGTCTACATGTAGAAGCATGCAAATAGATCCACTTCTAACCCCCTGGGTGGAACTCAAGCCCAAGTGGATCAAAGACCTCTACATAAAACTGGATACACTAAATCTTGTAGAATGAAAAGTAGGAAATAGACTTGAACTCACTGATACAGGAAACAACTTCTTGAAGAGAACACCAGTGGCTCAGGCACTAAAATAAAAAATCAATAAATATGACCTTATGAAACTGAAAATCTTCTGTAAGGAAGAGGACACAGTCTGTAGGAGAAGATGGCAGCCTAGATTTTGGGAGAAGATCTTCACCAGCCCAACATCTGACAGAGGGCTAATATACAAAATATATAATGTACTCATGAAGTTAGAAACTGACAAAGTAAATAACCCAATTAAATATTGGGGTAGAGAGCTAAATAGAGAATTCTAAATAAAGGAATCTAAAATGGATGAAAACACTTTAAAATGTTCAACATTTTTTTTCATCACATTGCATGCCTGAGAATGGCTAATATCAAAAACTTGAGTGAGAGCATATGTTGGCAATGACATGAAGCAAGGAGAACACTCCTTCATTGTTGATCAGAGTGCAAAATTGTGCAAACACCTTGGAAGTCAGTTGGTAGTTTTTCAGAAAATGGGGAATACTTCTACCTGAACACACAGGTATATCTCTCCAGAACATATACTCAAAGATGTTCCAACATATCAAAAAGACATGTGTTCCACTATTTTCATAGCAGACTTATTTGTAAGAGCCAGATACTTGAAACAATCCATATGCCCTTCAACAGAAAAATGGATATAGAGAATGTTATTCATTTCCATAATGGAATATTATTCAGCTATTCAAAATGAGAACATCATGAATTTTGCAGGAAACTAGATGGAATTAGAAAATACAATCCTGAGTGAAATGACTCAGACCCAAAAAAGACATGCATGCATGTCTTGTACTCACTAATAAGTGGATAGTAGCCAAAAAAGTACAGGATAACCATGCTACAATCCACAGGCCTAAAGAAGCTAAAATTGAAGGAAAGACCAGAGAGGGTTGCTTGAATACCACTTAGAAAGCAAAATAAAATAGTCACAGGAAGCAAATGGAGGGAGTGAAATGGACAGAAGAGGGGATAGGAAGAAAAATGTTGGTTTCAGGATCAGGTGTGGGGAGGGGCAGTAGAGATGGCCAGATGATCATTAGAATTAATTCAAATCTGCAACTGACAGGGGTGAGGAAGAGGGGACATCTCTAGGACTTGAAAGAGACCTGGGATGCAGAAGACACTCAAGAATCAACTGACTAACTAGGTATAAATCATTGCATTGGGGATATGGAACCTGAACAGGCCTATAGCCCTAGTAGATGATAGAGACATCAATCCACCAAAAAACTTTCAACTCCAAATGTATCCTGTCTATAAGAAAACCAGAACAGGGAAGAGGGAAGGGGTGGGTGAGAGGTCAGGGGGAGAGAAGGGGGCTTGCGGGACTTTCGGGGAGTGGGGGGCTAGAAAAGGGGAAATCATTTGAAATGTAAATAAAAAATATATCGAATTAAAAAAAAAAGAAAATGAAGACACAACATACCCAAATCTATGAAAAAAAAAAAAAAGAAAGAAATGCAGAAAGGGGGCATGGAGCAGAGATTGAGGGAATTACTATGGGATAGAGTCATGTGAACATGCCAATTTATATAAGTGCCTATGTCTGTCCACATTTTTAACGAAATGTTTTCATATCCATAGACAGTGCATAATAAGCATATATCCTTGATACAAATTAAAATAAATTAATGAAAAATAAATGTGTAGTATAATGCATACTAATTTGAACCAGCTCACATACTAATCAATAAAGAGCAAATAAAAAATTTCAGTATATAGATATATGTGGAATATGACCTTTTAAAATAATAATAAACAATTAGTACATATAATCTTGTCAAAAACTCAAAGGTGATGAATTGTTCAACAGAAGCAACCCACATACTTTTGCTAATTACAAGAAACAGTATGGTAACACAAATTTTATGAACATGTAAAATAATTTCATGGTGATTGAAATAAGTTGTTAGTTGATTAATAGGTATCTAATTATGAAGACAAATTATATTTATGGAATAGTAAACATGTTCATTTTGAATTTCTTGGATAATAAATGACATAAATATATGTAAAAATATACCAGCCTGTAAAATGTATGTTCCTGTTATTCAGGGTATATTCATAAATCTCATACATTGTTTTTCTTATTATCTGACATATTTGCTTTACTTACTCTTCTTTATTTAATTTCAAGACAGTTTGTAAGTTAAGTTTAGGTCATGAATGTAAATTTACTATAACTTAAAAATAAAGTAGATAAACATATTTTAAGAAAATAATCTGTTCTTATTTTTTATCACTGCATGAAAAGAAATGTTTTCATATCAAGGCTATGAAAAATAAACATAGAAGTACATATTTACATTATTATAATATTTTATTTATGTAGTAGCTGAAGATTTTAAAAGAAATCAGGCTGATAAGTTTTAAAAATCAGATTCCTAATATCTAGAAACACAATATAGTATGAAATGAAAGAATTGTTTCAAATTATACCAACTTAGTGATGACATGAGAGATCTCAAAATTATACCAAAAAGCTTCTAGAAACAATAAAGAAATTTAGGACACAGAAACAACTTACATAAATTAATAGCTTTTCTATACCCAAACAGTGATTTCACAGTGAAACAGAACATAGGAACAGTCCCATATACAGTAGCTCAAAGACAGTAAAATATCTAGGAATAAAGATAACCAAAGAACTGAAATGAAAATTTTGAATTGATGAAGAAAGAAATAGAGAAAGATTCTGGAAAATGAAATGGCATTCCCTGCTTCTGTGTTGATAAAGTAATTTTGTGAAAATGACCATTTTTCCAAAAACCAATTTGATTCAATGATATAAAAATCCCAACATCATTCTTTACAGAAATTGAAAAACTTATACCATATTACATATTAAACTACAAAATATCCCAGATAGTAAAAACATTTCTGATGAAAAAGAACAATGCTAGAGGACTAATCATTGTATATCATATGATTATATTGCAGAGCCATACTAATAAAAATACTATTGTACTAGCACAAAAATATGTGTAATAAACATTGAGCAGGAGGTTGTAATTATAAATATATATGGATTGACATATACTAATATTCATGTAATAATAATGAATGTAATGTGGGACATGAACTGGAAAGAGTAGAAACGTATAAGTATATCTGGACTATGAGAAAGGGAATGATAAATCATATCATTGTATTGTCATATAAAAATAAAGGTTTAAAAATGAAAATATTATCTGAAAACACATACAAGTTGCTAAATGAAAAAAATAGTTGTTAAATGAAACACGTAATTTCAGTCACATAATGTTTTACAAAGATGCTTAAAATGTACAATGGAGAAAAGAGGTCATCTTCAACAAATGGTCCTGGGGAACCTGGATACTGACTGCACAAAAATGAAACTATAACTATCATTTTGCATAAAATTAATCCAAAAGAATCATAGACCTAAGTGTGAAACTCATAACATTAAAACTACAAGAAGAAAAGTTAGGCAGTACTATACATGATACATCTAGATAGAAAGGTTTTCAGAATAGAATGTCATTTGCCCAGTAAAGAATGCCAATAATTGGCAAGTGGGACTTTATCAAATTTAAAAGTGTTTGCATGGCTTAAAAAAACAATCAGATTAGATAGTTTACCTGCTCTTGATTTAACTCTGATATTTGGTATCTTTTTAGAAATCCATCCATTTCATCTAGATTTTTGAGTTTTGTTGAGTATAGTCTTTTATAGTAGGATCTGGTGATTTTTTGAATTTCCTCCTTTTCTGTTATGACTCCTTTCACTTCTAATTTTGTTAACTTGGGATGCTGCTTCTTGGCCCATTAATTAGTTTGGCTAGGGGTTTATCTATCTTGTTGATTCAAAGAACCAGCTTCTGGTTTTGTTGATTCTTTGTATTGTTTTCTTTGTTTTTATTTGGTTGATTTTGGCCCTGAGTTTGACTATTTCCTCCCTTCTACTCCTCTTGAGTGAATTTGCTTTCTTTTGTTCTAGAGCTTTCAGGTGTGCTGTTAAGTTGTTAGTATAAGACAGTTCCAGTTTCTTTACCAGGGCACTTAGTGCTATGAACTTTCCTCTTAGCACTGCTTTCATTGTGTCCCATAAGGTTGGGTATGATGTGTCAACATTTTCATTAAATTCCAGGAAGTCTTTAATTTCTTTATTTATTCCCTGACCAAGTTATCATTGAGCAAAGAGTTGTTCAGTTTAAACATGTATGTGGGCTTTCTGTAGTTGTTGCTGTTTCTGAACACCAGCCTTATGGCATGGTGGTCTGATCGACTGCATGATATTTCCATTTTCATTATCAATTGAGAGTTGTTTTATGACCAATTATATGCTCAATTTTGGACAAGGCACCATGAGGTGCTGAGATAAAAGTGTATTATTTTATTTAGGGTGAAATGTTCTGTAGATATTTATTAAATCCATTTGGTTCATAACCTATTTTAGTTTGACTGTATCTCTGTTTAGTTTCTGTTTCAATGACCTGCCCATTGATGAGAGTGAGGTGTTGAAGACTCCCACTATTATTGTGTGGGAGTTGATGTGTAATTTGAGCTTTAGTAAAGTTTCTTTTATTAATGTGGGTGCTCTTGCATTTGGGGCATAGATGTTCAGAATTTAGACTTTCTCTTGTTGGATTTTCCCCTTGATAATTATGAAGTGTCATTCTTCATCACACTTGATAACTTGTGGTTGAAAAGTATATCTTATTTGAAATTAGGATGGTAACTCAAGATTGTTTCCTGGGACCATTTGCTTGAAAGACCATTTTCCATCATTTTACTCTGAGATAGTGATTCGCTTTGTGATTCACATTTCAAATATCCCCTTTCCTGGTTTCCCCTCCAAAAACCTGCTAACCCATCCCCACTCCCCCTGCTCACCAACTCACCCACTCCCTCTTCCCTCTCCTGGCTTTCCCGTATATTGGGACATTTGACCCATCTCAGGACCAAGGGCCTCTCCTCCCTTTGATGTCCAACAAGGCCATCCTCTGCTATTAATGCAGCTGGAGCCATTGGTCCCTCCATGTGTGCTATTTAGTTGGTGGTTTAGTCCCTGGGAGCTCTGGAGTTAGTACTGGTTGGTTCATATTGTTGTTTCTCCTTTGGAGCTACAAACTCCTTCAGGTCCTTGGGTCCTTTTTCTAGCTTCTCCATTGGGTAGCTTGTGCTTGGTTCAATGGTTGGCTAAGAGTGTCTGTATTTATCAGGCACTGAGAGAGCCTCTGAGGAGACAGCTATATCAGGCTCCTATCAGCAAGCACTTATTGGAAACCAAAATAATGACTGTGTTTTTTAACTGTATATGGCATGGATCTCCATGTGGGGCAGTCTCTGTATGGTCTTTCCTTCAGTCTGTGCTCCACACTTTGTCTGTTAGCTTATGCCTTTTTATAGGTGAATTAAGTCCATTAATATTGAAAGATACTAAAGAGAGATGACTGTTGGTTCCCAATATGTTTGTTTTTGTAGGTAGCTTTATGTGAAAAATTGTGCAAACACTTTGGAAGTCAATTTGGTAGTTTTTCAGAAATTTGGGAATATTTCTACCTGAACACACAAGTATACCTCTTCTGAATATATACTCAAAGATGCTCCATATCAAAAGGACATGTGCTCCACTATGTTCATAGCAGGCTTATTTGTAAAAGGCCAGATAATTGAAAAAAACCCAGATGTCCCTCAACAGAAGAATGGATACAGGGCCATATCGCATAAGGAAATAGAAGAAGTCATTAAAAACCATCCAACCATACTTACCTGGCAGGGGAGATACCATGATCACGAAGGTGGTTTTCCCAGGGCGAGGCTCACCCATTTCACTTGGGGTGTGCTGAGCCCTGCGATTTCCCCAAATGCGGGGAAACTCGGCGCAAATGGATGGAGCTGGAGAACATCATACTAAGTGAGGTAACCCAGACTCAAAAGATGAATCATGGTATGCACTCACTAATAAGTGGATATTAACATAGAAAACTGGAATACCCAAAACATAATCCACACATCAAATGGGGTACAAGAAGAATGGAGGTGTGGCCCCTTGTTCTGGAAAGACTCAGTGAAGCAGTATAGGGCAAAACCAGAACGGGGAAGTGGGAAAGGGTGGGTGGGAGAACAGGGGGAGGGAAGGGGGCTTATGTGACTTTCTGGGAGTGGGGGTCCAGAAAAGGGGAAATCATTTGAAATGTAAATAAATATATCAATTAATTTAAAAAAAACACCCAACCAAAGGGGGGGAAAAAAAAAAGCCCAGGGCCAGATAGATTTAGTGCAGAATTCTGCCAGACCTTCAAGAAAGACTTGATAGCAATTTTTCTTGAACTATTCCATAAAATAGAAAGAGAAGGAATACTACCCAACTCATTCTGTGAATCCCCAGTTACTCTGATCCCTAAAGCATGCAAAGACTCAACCAAAAATGAGAACTTCATACCAATCTGACTAATCAATTTCAATGCAAAAATACTCAGTAAAATTTTTACAAACAGAAACTAATAACACATCAAAACCTAAACATACTAACAGCAATTTACTACAAACCAATCGTCAGTATCAAAATAATGGAGGCATAATTGATGCGATCCTACTGGAATTAGGACTAGACAAGCATGCACCAGATATCTGAGAGGTGAGAGACTCTCAGGATTCAAAGGGAGAGACCTTAGATGAAATGAACAACAGTAGAGAGGGAATTTATAGATCCCACCTCCAGCGGGAACACAGGACATCAAATGAGGGAAAGGGGGGGGGCATCCTACAGTTACTACTCTGACCCATAATTGTCCCTGTATGAAAGAATTAAAGGGATGGAAATGGAGAGGAGCCAGAGGAAAAGAAGGTCAATTCAATGACAGGCCAAAAGTGGGTTCCAGCTCAAGTAGAGGTCCCAAGGCCTAACACTATTACCGAGGCTATGGAGTGCTCACAAAAAAGGGACTTAGCATGACAGCACTAGGGAAGACACAACAAGCAGCTGAAAGAGTCAGATGCAGATATTTGCACCCAACCAATGGACAGAAGCTGCTGACCCCTGTGGTTGAATTAGGAAAGGCTGAAAGAAGCTGAGGAGAAAGGAAATACTGTAGGAGGCCCAGCAATCTCAATTAACTGGGACCCCCAGAATCTCTCAAATGCTGGACGACCAAACAAGGCCACAACACACCTAGAGTAGAGGACTGCTGGGTCTGTGTTCATTCAGAGATGATGCACGTAACCTTCAAGAGACTGGAGGCTTCAGGGAGTTGAGTGGTTAGGGGTGAGGGGTGAGTATCCATGTGGAGACAGGGGGATGGGAAGGAGGTATGGGATGTGGAACAGTCGGAGGGTAGACAGGGGTTGGGGGGGATAAAATATGGAGTGTAAAATGATAATTAATTAAAAAATCATCTTCATAAAAAGGATGCTCAGAATAATGGGAGAGAATTCTTGCCATATAAATCTGACAAGATTAGTATCTAGAATATATAAAAACTCAAAACACAGAGTCAAAAAATAAATGACTTATGCAAATATCTGAAACCTCATCAAAGAATTCCCAAAAGAAGAAAGTAATGTCTAAGAAATACATAAAAAATTTTCATTGTTTTTATTAATTAGGGAAATGCAAATGAAAACATTTAATCTTGTCCCATCACAATGGCAAAAGTTAAGAAACCAACTAGCAACAAATGCTTTAGGGAATTGGGGGAAAAGAAATCCACTTGATTGTCATTGGGATTACAAACAGGTCCATATTCTTTTGACATCAGCTTGGAGTATTCTTTAAATAAATGGAGCTGGGAGGTGGTGGTACACACTTTTAATTCCAGCACTTGGGAGCCCTAGTCAGGATGTTATGCCCAGTTTGCAAGAACCCCTGGAGACCGCCAGGGAACATGATGCTGATGCAAACACACAAGAGTCTTTTTATTCAAGTTTGAACTCAGGATTCTATGACACTTGGTTCTAGGGGCTAGAGGTTTATATATGGGAAATGCTCAAGCTAGGACCTTCAAGTCTTGGTGTTACATGACTAGGTAAGGGGTAAAGTGTACAGAGCCATATTGGGGCAGTCTTGCACTTGGTCAGAGTTTGACTTTGGTCAAGGTTAACTTCTCCCAGAAAGCCAGGATCCTTCTCCACCTAGGGTGGAGCGCTAGTAGTAAAGGTTAAGTTCATTGTTCCTCCAGGTCTAGGAATTCCTGAATTAAGCAGGTGACCCACCCAGCTGCCAGAGCAGTCAAGACGAGGACCTCCAAGAGAAGCTAGACAACTTCCACCGGAACTCAGCCTAGAGTCTGGGGGGAAGGGTTTGCCCAAACTGTTAAAAGGTCTGGCGCCATTAAAGTTTCCGGCTTTGATCAGTGAACATTGTCTTAGCCGCACTTTCTTTTCGTCCCTCTTCCCTATAACCCCAAAATTCTCTCAACAGGTAACCCGGTTTACATGTGGCTGCTGGCGGCTACAGTAAAGGAATGCTATCTTTTACTTGTCCTTTTTCCCTTACTGTTTTTACATTCTTCCCTTCTTTAGTACATTTGTTGTTTTAATTATTATGTGATAGGAAGAATTTCTTTTCTGTTCCAAACTATTTGCAGCTTTGTAGGCTTCTTGTATGTTCATGGGCATCTCTTTCTTGAAGTTAGGGAAGTTTTCTTCTATATTTTTGTTGAAGATATTTACTGGCAATTTAAGTTGGAAATCTTCACTCTCCACTATCCCTATAATCCCCAGATTTGGTCTTCGTATTTTGTCCTGAATTTCTGGATGTTTTGGATTAAGTGCTTTTTGCATTTCTCAAGTTCTATGATTGTTTCAATGCTGTCTACAGTATCTTCTGCATCTAAGATTCTCTCCTCTAGCTCTTGTATTCTGTGGTTGATACTTGTATGCATGACTTCTCACTTATTTCCTAGGTTTTCTATGTCCAGAGTTGTTTCCCTTTGTGATTTCTTTATTATTTATACCTCCATTTTTAGATCCTGGATGTTTTTTTTTAATTCCTTCACCTGTTTTGTTGTGCTTTCCTATAGTTCTTTAAGGGCTTCTACCCGTTTACCTGTGTTCTCTTGTATTTCTTTAAGGGACCTATTTATGTGCTTCTTGAAGCCCTCTATCAGCATCATGAGCTGTGAGTTTTAATCCAAATCTTGCTTTTCAAGGTGTGTTGGGGTATCCAGGACTTGCTGTTGTGGAATAATTGGGTTTGTATAGTGCCATCTTGCCTTGATTTCTGTTGGTAATGTTCCTATGTTTGTTTTTCGCCATCTGGTTATCTCTGGTGTTAATTGGTCCTGCTGTCATTGGCTGGTGCTTGTCCCTCCTGTGGGCCTGCAAGCCTGTCTCAGCACCCCTATGTGACCAGCTCTCCCCTGGCACAGTGTGTTTTGGTGCTCTCCAGCTATTGGGTGCAAGTGGACCCTGGACTGACTCTGTCCCAGCTGCTATGCTGCTCCTGTGTTCCCTGTGCTCCTGGCTGTACCTGCCAGCTCAGTTGCCAGAGAGAAGATAGAGGCAGACTCACCTTCAAAGTTGCATGTCAAATTTCTCCCTGCTGGGTTGTTCTTCCCTGGCAAGATCAGTGAACAGAATACTGTGGAATTACCCAGCTCCTGGGTGCATGTGTAGCCTGGATGGACCCAGCTGCTCTGCTGCTCTTGTTCCCTGTGCTTCTGGCTGTACCATCCAGCTCATTTGCCAGAAAGAAGATGCAATGGCCTCACCTCCAAAGATGGGAGTCAAATCACTCCCTGCTGAACGGTTCTCCACGGGCAGGATCAGTGCACAGACTACTGTTTCACTGCCCAATTCTCAAAGGAGTTTCAATGTAGCCATGTCTTATACTTTGTTGTGCCAATTTCAATGAAGAAAATTATTTTCTAAGTTGTACCATGTTTACATATGCCAAAAATAAACTGATCTGGATAGGATTCAAAGTTCAAACCAGTCCATCTAATTTGTGTTGAACTATATTTCATTCTTTTCTGTCTTAGATCATTCATTTGCTCGCAGTAGAGCTTTCGGGGACCCCAAAGGGGAATCTTGTTTGAACTGTAGAGCTAATCATTTTAACTAAAATCATTCTTACTATTTTGTAAAATACTTTTGGACCTAGTTCTCAAAAATAGTCTAGATATAAGATATCAACTAATATATCATAATTCTTCCCATCAAACTTAATGATTTTCAATCCTTTATTGGGTATTTATCATCTTTGGAATTTATAGAGCTATTTTATTTGTTTGAGAATTTCATAACATGCATGTAGTAAGGTTTGATTGAATTCATCATTTCCATCTGTACTATTTCATTTCTAATTCCTGGCCACTATTTTATCCCTACTTTATTTGATCATTTTTATAAAATTCATTTAATTTTTTCTATACTTCCATTATGTGTACTGGTATAAGATAATCTACTGTAGAATGGGTATATTTTCAGGAAACACATACCTGAAGATAGCTTACTTTCTCTCTCACAGCAGACTTCAGTTGCCAATAATGCCTCAGCTACTCACAGATCTTTGTGGAAACATCTGTCTATGTTGAGATTGTGACTAGGTTAGACTTATAATTGTCTTATTCATGAAATCATAGATAGTATAAATATATGTGCAACTCCCCTGTTATAACAATGAAACAGTATTCTCTCTTGATTGCACAATAATTCTGCTCACTCTGCTCAGTGATAACAGGAGCCTTAGGCATAAGGGCTGTGATATAAATGTCCCATTTAAAGCTGAGTAAACTAGTATTTTTTTATGTTGATCCATAATGGGTCTTTGTGTCTACCAGAAAAAGAAGCTACATTCTAATAAAGGAATTGTGAAATGAATTACCCTGTGAGTATAACAAGTCATTAGGAGTTGATTTAAAACTATGTCCTCTTAGCATAATAAAGTAGTAAGTTCTCACCTAGAGACTATGACCTATGTAGCTGTGGATTCTTTGCTGCATTACCAGATGTATAACCAGGAAATAGTTCCTCTCATAATCTTTGTGACACATATAACACCATGGGTATATTTGACAGTCTGACTATATTATATTTCATAGCTCAGTATGACATACTCTCCAACAATATGAAAGCTACGCAGAGGGCTGATACTTCCAGGTTGGGTCCAGATTTATTTCTCTATGTTCTTTGACTCAAGTAATTCTCATCATAAATATGATTATATCTTCAAGTTTTGGAGAGTAACAAAGATCAATGACAATAGCATACAGTATTTGGGTTTTGATGGGGCCCAAGTGACCAACAATCTCTAAAACAAAATGTCATCCCTTGATGCAGGTCATTTTATCTGGTAGTTTGTGATATTTTAGAGAGTCATTACCCTCATGCTAAAAGGTAGTATTAAATAAACTCTTTTTATATGTGTATATGATTATATTTTATGAATTTTATATATGGTAGCATTGGAAATGAGGTCTTAAAAGCACTTTAATATTGATTTTCCCTTGCCATTCTTCCTCATCTACCCTGTCCTCTCATACCCTATCCTACTTATCAATTCTTGCTCAATTTTCTATTCTTTTGTCATACAACTTACCTTCTAATTTTCACCAACCCATAGCCCCTTACTGTTTTCCTGACTTATATGAGCACTCCAATTTAAATTCAAATGTTTAAATCATCAAAATCACCATTAATATATGAGAGAAGTATTTATTTTAATTTTATATGCTGATGTTAGCTCCTGAATATATGTATGTGTTCAACATACATGCCGTGAATCAATGGAAGACAAAAGAAGCTGTTGGATTCAGATAAACTGGATCTACAGATGGCTTTGCACTATGGTATGAGTGCTAGCAATGAAATGCCAATCTTGAAGTCAAAATAGATTAAATACTTCCACATAAAAACAGATATACTAGATCTAATAGAATAGAATGTGGGGAATATCTTTGAACTCATCTGCACAGGAGACAACTTCCTGAACAGAGGCTCAATCACTAAGGTCAAGAATCAATAAATTGGACATCATGAAACTGAAAAGGTTATGCAAGGCAAGAGATACTGTGATTGGAACAAATAGACAGTCTAGAGATTGGAAAACGTTTTTCACTAACCCTATATCTGACAGAGGGCTAATTTCCAAATATATAAAGAACTCAAGATGTTAGACATCAAAAGTCCAAAACAACCCAGTTTAAAAATGGGTTACAGAGCTAAACAAAGAATTCACAACAGAACAACCTCAAATGTCAAAAAGCACATGAAATGATCAACATCCTTAGTCATCAGGAAAATGCAAACCAAAAGGACTTTGAGTTGACATTGGGAATGTCTAAGATCAAAATCTCAAAGGACCACACAAAAGGGCAAGGTTGTGGAGCAAAAGGAAGACTCCATCACTGGTGGTATAAATGCAATCTTGTACAACCAGTCTGGAAATTGATTTGATGGCTTCTCAGAAAATTTGGGATACTTCTACCTCATTATCCATCAATAACTCCGGACATATACCCAAACTATGCTCCACCATCCCACAAGTACACTTATTTAATTATGCTCATAACACCACCTTTAGTCAGGCAGAACGACCAGGGGTGGGATAGGACAGCATCTCTACCATACAAACTTTTGATCCAAAATGTATGCTGCCTACAAGATATACAGGGATAAAGATAAAGAACAAACTTAGGGGATGACCAACCAATAACTGCCTCAAACTGAGACCCATCTAATGGACAATAATCAGTCTCTAACACTATTAATGATACTCTGTTATGCTTACAGACAGAAACATAGCATAATATTTCTCTGAGAGGCTTCATCTTACAGCCAGTAGAAAGAGTTGCAGATACTCACACCCAAACATCAGATCAAGCTTGAGAAGAGTTATGGAAGAATTGGGTACAGAACTGAGGGGCTTGAAGAGGACAGGGACTCCACAGGAAGAACAATAGAGTAAACTGAGCTGGATACTTGAAGGTATCCAGAGACTGAATCAACAAACAAAGAGTGAGTACCCACCACAACTGCAATGGGTGTCCCCAAGCTTGTTGCCTGACTGCCTGTAGATCCTGTGCCTCTAAATGGTCATCCTTTGCTGACCTTGGTGGTAGAGGATTTGCCTAGTCTTGCAGAGACTTGGATGTACAAAATGGGAAGATAGATTGGGGAAAAGACTTGCATGATGAGGTACAAGGATAAAAGGGAGCTGATATTGGGATGCAAAGTGAAAACATTATTTTGACAAATATAAAATAAAGTAAATGCAACGTTAAAAAAGTTTGATGATTTTAAAATTGTTTTTAATTACACTTTACTTGTTTTAAGAAATCCCTGTTCAGTTAAACTGCTAGAAAAATAATATTGTACATCACACACACACACACACACACACACACAGAGAGAGAGAGAGAGAGAGAGAGAGAGAGAGAGAGAGAGAGAGAGAGTCCATTTGCCAAGGAATTTAGATCACCACTTGACATAGATATATTATAAAAATTTAAAACCTCTGTATAGCTAAGGAAGCAATCAAGTAGAGCAAACACATAGAATCAGAAATTATCTATCTATCTATCTATGTGTGTGTATGTATATGTTTGTATGTACATATATACATGAGACAAAGGAGTATTAATATCTAGAATATATGAAGACCTAAAAGGAAAATAATAGGGAATTTAAAAATGAGCTGTTGTTTTAACCATAGACTTCTCAACAGAAGAAATATAAATGTTTATAAAATATGGCAAAAAATAGTTCAATATCATTAGCATTTAAAACAATTTGTAATTTGATTCAACCCATTGAGAATAGCTAAAATCATAAAATCCTGACAGTTTATGTTTATGGATTTGTAGATAAAAAGAAACCCTCATTCATTGTAAGTGAAAATACAAAATTAGTGGAGCACTGGACATTGGTATTAAGAATCCTTAAAACATTGAAAGTAAATATGTAACATGACCCAGCTCTACCTCCCTTTGGCATATTCCCAAAGGACTCAACAACTATTGTCTAGAATATTCATTGCTATCCTATTCAATAGACTCAGAATATTCAAACTACTTAAATGTTTTCCAACAAATGACTGGGTAATGAAAATGTGGTAAATATACAATGGAACTTTAATCAGCTATGAAGAAACATGAAGTCATCAGATTTGCAGGAAAGTGAACAAACCTAGTAAAAGGAATAAAAATTATACCCAATATATCAATATAGCCTTGTTGGTGCCTACCTAATTACTAGTGTCTATGAGATATTTGAACTTATTTTGCATGCCATTAGAGGAAATTTGTGATTACCTACTGAACTATAAGCTCTGCGATCTATAATTCTGTTCTGTTTATAAGACTTGGTGTTGCAGTAGTGGCACAAATCTCAGTGGGTAACCAAACAATATCTGAATGCATTTAGTCTATTTCACAAGCTAGAACCCATGTCAGATATGTTTTGGTGGCTAAGGACTGGAAAGTAAATGACTAGGAAAAAAGTTACTATTTTATTTGTTAAAAGAAAAGTGCAATAAAGTGACTTTTAATGACATTCTACTATACTCATAGGTCTGTGTCTTATTCAAACATCATCAGAGAAGTTTCTTCTTATAGCATGTATAAACTAATAGAAAGGCCCACAACTGGACAATGTACAGAGACTGAAAGACCATTGAACACTTAGTCCTAATTGGAATATCTTCAACAAACTCTTCCCCTCAGAACTCATAGGATTATATTTTCTCCAAATGACAACCACTAGCAAAAGGAAAATCTATGTTCTCCAATGTAAGAGAACAATGTAAAGAACTTAGGTTCCCAGATTATCATTCAACATATAGAAGTTGAAAAATCGCATGTAACTTAAACCACAGGAGGTCTAAAGCCTCTTCTGATCTGTACTGGCATCTGAGTTTATGTGTACATGTACAGGCAAAAAATATAACATTAGAAAATAAGGTAGGTTCAACTACCTAAAATCCAAATATCTTTCATTTGTAAATGCTATTACAAACAATATTTAGAAAAATAACAAAGGTGAGCTATTTTGATAAATTCAATTAATGTGAATTTATTAACTGTCTAAGTAAATATTTGCCTATATATTATTACTTAACAAGTTTAAAATATATAACAGCATTATATACAATTAATTTTTAATAAATTTAATAAATATATTATATACTTTGTATTTGTTAAATATTTCATTAAGATGACGGACTCAAATTTTTTTTTAATATTTTTATTTTCTATATTCTTTGTTTACATTCCAAATGATTTCCCCTTTCCCGGATCCCCCCTCCCCATCATATGTCTCATAAGCCTTCTTCTCTCCATCCCTTCTCCAATCACCTCCCTCCTTTTTCTCTGTCCTTATATTCCCTTCCCATGCTAGATCAATCCTTTCCAGGATCAAGACCCTCTCCATACTTCTTCATGGGAGTCATTTGTTATGCAATTTGTGCCTTGGGAATTCAGGGCTTCTGGGCTCATTAATATCCACTTATCAGAGATTGTATTCCATGTGTATTCTTTTGTGATTGGGTTACCTCACTTAGGATAATATTTTCCAGATCAAACCATTTGCCTAAAAAATTTGTGAATTCATTGTTTCTAATTGCTGAGTAGTATTCCATTGTGTAAATATACCACATTTTCTGTATCCATTCCTCCTTTGAGGGGCATCTGGGTTCTTTCCAGCTTCTGGCTATTATAAATAAGGCTGCTATGAACATAATGGAGCATGTGTCTTTATTGCATGCCGGGGAATCCTTTGGGTATATGCCCAGGAGAGGTATAGTGGGATCCTCTGGAAGTCTCATGTCCAGTTTTCTGAGAAACCTCCAGACAGATTTCCAAAGTGGTTGTACCATCTTACAGCCCCACCAGCAGTGGAGGAGTGTTCCTCTTTCTCCACATCCTCGCCAACACCTGCTGTCTCCTGAGTTTTTGACCTTAGCCATTCTGACTGGTGTAAGGTGAAATCTCAGGGTTGGTTTGATCTGCATTTCCCTAATGACTAATGATGTTGAGCACTTCTTAACGTGCCTCTTGGCCATCCGAATTTCTTCAGGTGAAAATTCTTTGTTAAGATCTGTACCCCATTTTTTAATAGGGTTATTTGGTTCCCTGGGGTCTAACTTCTTGAGTTCTTTGTATATATTGGATATTAGCCCTCTATCAGATGTGGGGTTGGTGAATATCCTTTCCCAATTTGATGGTTGCCATTTTGTCCTTTTAACAGTGTCCTTTGCCTTACAGAAACTTTGTAATTTTATTAGGTCCCATTTGTCTTGATCTTTTCTTGATCTTAAGCATAATCTATTGGTGACCTGTTCAGGAACTTTTCCCCTGTGCCCATGTCCTCAAGGGTCTTCCCCAGTTTCTTTTCTATTAGTTTCAGTGTGTCTGGTGGTACATGGAGGTCCTTGATCCACTTGGAGTGAAGTTTAGTACATGGAGATAAGAATGGATCAATTCGCATTCTTTTGCATGCTGACCTCCAATTGATCCAGCACCATTTGTTGAAAAGGCTATCTTTTTTCCACTGGATGTTTTTGGCTCCTTTGTCGAAGATCAGTGACCATAGGTGTGTAGATTCATTTCTGGATCTTCAATTCTATTCCATTGGTCCACTTGTCTGTCACTGTGCCAATATCATACAGTTTTTAACACTATTGCTCTGTAGTATTGCTTGAAGTCAGGGATACTGATTCCCCCAGAATTTCTTTTGTTGTTGAGAATAGTTTTAGCTATCCTGGGTTTCTTGTTATTCCAGATGAATTTGAGAATTGCTTTTTCTAACTCTGTGAAGAACTGAGTTGGGATTTTGATGGGGATTGCATTGAATCTGTAGTTCGCTTTTGGCAAGATGGCCATTTTAACTATATTAATCCTGCCAATCCACGAACATGGCAGATTTTTCCATTTTCTGAGGTCTTCTTCAATTTCCTTCTTCAGAGACCTGAAGTTCTTGTCATATAAATCTTTCACTTGTTTGGTTAGAGTCACACCAAGATACTTTATATTGTTTGTGGCTATTTTGAAGGGTGTCATTTCCCTAACTTCTTTCTCAGTCTGCTTATCCTTTGAGTATAGAAAGGCAACTGATTTGCTTGAGTTGATTTTATAACCAGCCACTTTGCTATTAACTATTTTTTTTCAAGACTGGGTTTTTCTGTATAGCCCTGGCTGTCCTGGAACTCACTCGGTAGACCAGGCTGGCCTCGAACTCAGAAATCCGCCTGCCTCTGCCTCCCAGAGTGCTAGAATTACAGGCGTGCGCCAACACTGCCTGGCAAATTTATTAACTATTAATAAATATATATTCATTAATATAAACTTAATAATGTATGATACATCCACATGATAGTGATAACATCACTTTTTAAATATAGCACATATTTGAATTTTTCTAAAAGAGCACTTAACATCTCCTTGAGAATCAATGCCGTAATATTGAACCCTACTTATATGTTTAACAACTTTTCATGGACATAACATACTAGGTCTAAGATTCATAGTAATTTATTATGATCTTTACAGCATCATGCTTGCAAAGAGTTTTCTGATTTTAAAGTCTCAGGAACGAAGTGACTTGAGTAAACTTATATATGTTTGCAATCACTATAGCTCTATTGGGCAAAGAGAGCAATTCTACCTCAAATTGACTCTTAAGCATTATACTATGATACAACTTCTGCTAAAAGTATGTTTTTTTTAGTCATCCTTTATTTATCACAGACTTTATTCTCATTTTCCAAATTATTTCATTCTACAACATAGATACTTCTATTTTAGATTCACATTGGCTAGTGATAAACAATATATATATATATATATATATATATATATATATATATATATATATATTCTGTTTATAAAATATGGGAGATATAGTCCCTTATCAGAATGGCAAATCTCAGTGACCTAGCATTCTGTTTGTACACCTCTTGAGAATATTGATTACATAGGGCAAATGGAGAAGGAAACCTGGCTATATATTTTCTGAACCTTTCAGAAACTGCACTGCTTCCTTGTCAAGTTGTGAAGATATATATTTTCTTCAGTAGTTAAATAACCACACAAATGTAAGTTTTTTTTACTTGTTTGAAATAAGAAATAAATAAAATGCTGACAATCTCCAAATGTAATTTTAAATTAATGAAGTTTCCTTCTTTCTCAATTTACCTTTCTCCATTCTCAATGTCTTTTTTTTCATTCTTCTATATTTCATCTATTTTATCAAAACAGAAGTATATCTTATATTAGGTAGAGAGAATAATATTTTATATAATAATTAAAAATTTATTAAAATTATATGGATGACAATACAAAAAGTATTCTAAAAGAGCTAAATAAGAATCATGGCAAATGTATGACTGATTAAAAATCACACATTATCATTTCTGAAAACATATATACAAATAATGTTATACAAACTGCACCAGATCTATTTATGTGTTTAGGAATATATAATCATATTAGCATATCTATAAAACAACAATTGATAAGTCTATTAGAACATAATTTTATTTTTTTATTTTTTTTTTTTTTTAAAAGGCAGATGTGAACAGTCTATTAAAGGGTAATTGCATTTTTACAGTTTCTATAATGACTCTTTCTTTTTTTTTTTTTTTTTATTTTGAAGTTTTTTTTTTAATTCAGTATATTCTTTATTTACATTTCAAATGATTTCCCCTTTTCTGGCTCCCCATTCCCCGAAAGTCCCATAAACCCTCTTCCCTCCCCCTGTTCCCCCATCTACTCCTTCCTGCTTCCCTGTTCTGGAATTCCCCTATACTGCTGCACTGAGTCTTTCTTTTTTTTTTTTTTTTTTTTTTTTTTTTTTTTTTATTTGATATAATTTATTTACATTTCAAATGATTTCCCCTTTTCTAGCCCCCCCCCCCACTCCCCGAAAGTCCCGTAAGCCCCCTTCTCTTCCCCTGTCCTCCCTCCCACCCCTTCCCAGTTCCCCGTTCTGGTTTTGCCAAATACTGTTTCACTGAGTCTTTCCAGAACCAGGGACCACTCCTGCTTTCTTCTTGTATCTCATTTGATGTGTGGATTATGTTTTGGGTATTCCAGTTTTCTAGGTTAATAACCACTTATTAGTGAGTGCATACCATGATTCACCTTTTGAGTCTGGGTTACCTCACTTAGTATGATGTTCTCTAGCTCCATCCATTTGCCTAAGAATTTCATGAATTCATTGTTTCTAATGGCTGAATAGTACTCCATTGTGTAGATATACCACATTTTTTGTATCCACTCTTCTGTTGAGGGATACCTGGGTTCTTTCCAGCATCTGGCAATTATAAATAGGGCTGCTATGAACATAGTAGAGCATGTATCCTTATTACATGGTGGGGAATCCTCTGGGTATATGCCCAGGAGTGGTATAGCAGGATCTTCTGGAAGTGAGGTGCCCAGTTTTCGGAGGAACCGCCAGACTGCTTTCCAGAGTGGTTGTACCAATTTGCAACCCCACCAGCAGTGGAGGAGTGTTCCTCTTTCTCCGCACCCTCTCCAACACCTGCTGTCTCCTGAATTTTTAATCTTAGCCATTCTGACTGGTGTAAGATGAAATCTTAGGGTTGTTTTGATTTGCATTTCCCTAATGACTAATGAAGTGGAGCATTTTTTAAGATGCTTCTCCGCCATCCGAAGTTCTTCAGGTGAGAATTCTTTGTTTAACTCTGTACCCCATTTTTTAATAGGGTTGTTCGGTTTTCTGGAGTCTAACTTCTTGAGTTCTTTATATATATTGGATATTAGCCCTCTATCTGATGAAGGATTGGTGAAGATCTTTTCCCAATTTGTTGGTTGCCGATCTGTCCTCTTGATGGTGTCCTTTGCCTTACAGAAACTCTGTAACCTTATGAGGTCCCATTTGTCAATTCTTGCTCTTAGAGCATACGCTATTGGTGTTCTGTTCAGAAACTTTCTCCCTGTACCGATGTCCTCAAGGGTCTTCCCCAGTTTCTTTTCTATTAGCTTCAGAGTGTCTGGCTTTATGTGGAGGTCCTTGATCCATTTGGATTTGAGCTTAGTACAAGGAGACAAGGATGGATCAATTCGCATTCTTCTGCATGCTGACCTCCAGTTGAACCAGCACCATTTGTTGAAAAGGCTATCTTTTTTCCATTGGATGTTTTCAGCCTCTTTGTCGAGGATCAAGTGGCCATAGGTGTGTGGGTTCATTTCTGGATCTTCAATCCTGTTCCATTGATCCTCCTGCCTGTCACTGTACCAATACCATGCAGTTTTTAACACTATTGCTCTGTAGTATTGCTTGAGGTCAGGGATACTGATTCCCCCAGATTTTCTTTTGTTGCTGAGAATAGTTTTAGCTATCCTGGGTTTTTTGTTGTTCCAGATGAATTTGATAATTGCTCTTTCTAACTCTGTGAAGAATTGAGTTGGGATTTTGATGGGTATTGCATTGAATCTGTATAGTGCTTTAGGCAAAATGGCCATTTTAACTATATTGATTCTACCGATCCATGAGCATGGGAGGTTTTCCCATTTTTTGAGGTCTTCTTCCATTTCCTTCTTCAGAGTCTTGAAGTTCTTGCCATACAGATCTTTCGCATGTTTGGTAAGAGTCACCCCAAGATACTTTATACTGTTTGTGGCTATTGTGAAGGGGGTCATTTCCCTAATTTCTTTCTCAGCCTGTTTATCCTTTGAGTATAGGAAGGCCACTGATTTGCTTGAGTTGATTTTGTAACCTGCCACTTTGCTGAAGTTGTTTATCAGCTGTAGGAGCTCTCTAGTGGAGTTCTTTGGGTCACTTAGGTAGACGATCATGTCATCTGCAAATAATGATAGTTTGACTTCCTCCTTTCCAATTTGTATCCCTTTGACCTCCTTATGTTGTCGAATTGCCCGAGCTAGTACCTCAAGTACAATATTGAAAAAAAATATGGAACGCTTCACGAATTTGCGTGTCATCCTTGCGCAGGGGCCATGCTAATCTTCTCTGTATCGTTCCAATTTTAGTATATGTGCTGCCGAAGCGAGCACTAGAACATAATTTTAATTTAAAGTTTATGTTTCTGCTTTTCTTTTTTGTTTCTGTTTGTTTTATTTGATATTTCATTGTTTTTGTTTTTGTGCCACAACAGATACTTTATTTTTTTTAAAGAAGAGATGACTTTTATTAAAAGCACCAGACTTTAATATTTTACCAAGTAAACATAAATAGCAAAAAAAAAAGTGATAACTCATATTTTTATTTTGAGTTGAAACTGCTAATTTGGACTAAGGGCTGATTTCAGCCTTGCTTGTTCCACAGTTTCTACTCTGGGAAGACACAGAGTCTCGTCCAAGAGACACAGAATCTACTTCTCTGTCCATCTATTTAACGTTATATGCCTTAGTGAGGCAAAGCTGAGCTGAAAACATTGTTGAGTTTTTGTTGTCCTTGTCCTTTCACAATGTGGCTCAGAGACTACTCAGGGAACCTCCCAATGGTCAGCATTTAATTCCAGGAGGAAAAACATGTGTCCTTACTGTACTAATCCTGAGGTGATAACCAACTTATTTTAGAAATCCAAGAACAAATGAAATAAGCAACACTCTATCCATGGATGTTTGAATCCTGGCTGCCAAACACCTGTACTGTGGCTCATAGTTAGCGTGTCGCCTTCAGTGCTGCCAGACCCTAAGAAGCAAGACCCATATACAGTGGGAAATCAGTCTGTTTTATGTGGATTAGAAGTGTTAATTTAAAAGAGGCTGAAGGATTCCTTGCATAGAGGAAATCTGTCTACTCAGGAAGCTTGCTAAGAGTCCCTTTTAAGCAGACTCAAATGAAGACTCCTCAGCAGATGTTTATGGAGCAAGGGACATTACAGAGTCTACAGTCATTACTGACATCCCTAATCTGAAGGCATGAGATTGGGCTGCAGGTTACAAAGGGAGCACATGCTTCCAATTGTGAGGTTGCATTAGAAGAGTTCTTCTGACCCAGCTATATATCTCCTGGGCATATATCCAGAAGATACTCCAACATGTAATAAGGACAAGTGCTCAACTATGTTCATAGCACTCTTATTTATAATAGCCAGAAGCTGGAAAGAATCCAGATGTACTTCAATAGGAATGGATACAGAAAATGTGGTACATTTACACAATGGAGTACTACTAAAGTATTATAAACAATGAATTCTTGAAATTCTTAAGCAAATGGATGGAGCTAGAAAATATCATCCTGAGTGAGGTAACAAATCATAAAAGAACTCACATGGTATGCACTCACTGATAAGTGGATATTAGCTCAAAAGCTCAGAATACCCAAGATACAATTCACAGACCACAAGAAGCATAAGAAGGAAGACCAAAGTGTAGATACTTTGATTCTTATCAGAGAGTGGATCAAAATACCCATTGCTCATGGTCAACAAAAAGACTGAGCATAGGGTCCCCCAATGGAGCAGCTAGAGAAAGGACACAAGGAGCTGAAGAGGTTTGTAGACCTGCAGGAAGAACAATAATATGAACCAGGCAGTATACCCAGAGCTCCCAGGGACTAAACCACCAACAAAAGAGTACACATGGAGGGACCCATGGACTAGCCAAACAACAAAAATCTGCTCTGAGGATCCAAGTCACTCGAAGGAAGCAGAGAACAGTCAAAACAACTTAGAAGGAAAAAAATCAGTTGAACTATATTAATGAAGCTCTAAGTAACCAAGCTACCGGGAAATGTGACTTTCCAAGCTGTTTAGCTCCCCTGTGCAGTATTCTCCAGGTTTTCCAGCATTTGTGAGCTATGGTGGGTTTTCTTGATTCAGCTGTCTTTGTCGAATTTTTGATGCTGTAAACAACTCCTCAAACACATTCCTGTAAGCAACCTCAGTAAAAAACATTGGTTCACCAAGTTTGACTTCTGGTGGATATCTTTACTTTGGTGTATCATGAGCAACATGCCTAGGGTGAGTAGATATAAGTAGGTTGTGTCTTCAGAGGAAAAGTCTTTTACAACAACAGAAGCTATTTCATGTAGTACTTAAAATACAAAAAATAAGGTTACACTATTCAGCTATTCATGTCACTAATGGTAAAGAAATTTCTCAAATATTCCTTGTTATTATTAAAATTGATATAGGGGCAATGATGTCTTTGTCATTTGTAAAATATTAATTTACAAAGCAGCAGCATTGTGGATGCTGTGAAATATGCAATAGTAGTCATCCAATGTGAACAAATTTCTCTCTTTCCATTTTCCCTTTCCATTCATTCTTTCCTAACTTCTTCATTGTCCCATTCTAGACATATTTATATGTTTTCACCAGAGCCCATAATAAAATAAATAGTTTACACCATTCATGAATTTCCCAAGACACAAACTAAAACACAAAGATTTTTTTACTGTATGGATATCCTGTTAGACATCTTAACAAAGCAGAAAGTTGAACGACATATTGTTTGGTGATTACATAGAATATATTGGTTCTTTGGAAGTATAACTTGATATGTCCCATTTAAGTCAAATAATAAAAGCATTTTCTGGAGAAACAAACTTCTTTATGGACTAATATTTCTTGCAATCAAGGATTAGGAAATAATACTATAACTTTTTGTATATGTGTGCATGTTATGTGCCAACTGCTTCCATGTATCACTATGTAATATATGCATACATGTTATTTTATAAGGAATGCATATTTTATTACTATTCCCAAGTGTTCTTATCTAATTTATTATTAATCCATGCATTCATTCAAAAATGCAATGGATACTTATTCACTGAGAGTAATTGTGTTAAGGATGCAACCTGTTCTCAAAATGTCTACTTTCTATTTTGGAAAATAATAAATTGTATTTGAAATAGACATGCAACACAATTCTATATAAAATTAAAACTGGGATGTGATATAAAAGAAATAATGCAGGAAATATGCAGGAGGATAGAGAAAATACAAATAATGAAAACAATCCAATATAAACTGTTTCCAAAGTGTCTTAAAGTAGGATAAGATTTTTAAGGATGGAAGAGAAAAAATGGAAAAGAGTAAGAGTACCCCCTACCCTCTATATACACAGTTCAGAAAATCAGGAGTTTTTTGTGTAGCAGTATCTTCCATGACTACTTAGATTAATCTCATAATTAAGCACTATTTATTATATTTTAAATATCTTTTGTACCCATCATTTTCTCTAAGTATATTGTCTTTAATTTAGTATAGGCAATAGTTCTTGCATTGATCTACTGATGAACTAACATTTTCCCTTTTTACAAACTATGTATTTTTCTAATCTGTCTTCACATTTCATCACATGACATTGCATCATTCTCACATAGATACTTTTAGTAGTGAATTTCCTACAGATAAAACATACCTTTTTTGATTATAAAAAAAGTCTGGATAATTCAGTATTTGCTTTTGCCCACATCTGTATCCACTGTCACTCACCTGATGTAACTATTTAATATTACCTTCAATTGTCTGCACATAAGATATTGCTTTTTGGCAGCAGCTTTTCTTTATGTTGTTAATTTTGCATGAAGTAAACACGGTGACTTTTTTTTTATTTAACAATTGGTTTATTTACCAATTGGTTTATTTAACATAGCATTGTTTGGGGGAGGTTATGGGACCTTTAGAAAGTGAAATCTCGAATTCCTGTTCTCTCCAAGACTTTAAGCATGAAAGGATGCTGAATTTTGTCAAATGCTTTTTCAGCATCCAATGAAATGACCATGTGGTTTTGTTCTTTGAGTTTGTTTATGTAGTGGATTGTATTGATGGATTTCCGTATATTGAACCAACCCTGCATTCCCGGGATAAAGCCTACTTGATCATGGTGGATGATCGTTTTGATGTGTTCTTGGATTCCGTTGGCAAGAATTTTATTGAGTATTCTTGCATCGATGTTCATAAGGGAAATTGGTCTGAAGTTCTCTTTCTTTGTTGGATCTTTGTGTGGCTTTGGTATCAGCGTAATTGTGGCTTCGTAGAAGGAATTGGGTAGTGTTCCTTCTGTTTCTATTTTGTGGAATAGTTTGAAGAGTATTGGTGTTAACTCTTCTTTGAAGGTCTGGTAGAATTCTGCACTGAAACCATCTGGTCCTGTGCTTTTTTTGGTTGGAAGACTTTCTATGACTCCTTCTATTTCTTTAGGCTTTATGGGACTGTTCAGATGGTCTAGTTGGTCCTGATTTAATTTTGGTATTTGGTATCTGTCAAGGAAATTGTCCATTTCCTCCAGATTCTCCAGTTGTGTTGAGTACAGGCTCTTGTAGTAGGATCTGATGATTTTTTGGATTTCCTCAGTTTCCGTTGTTATGTCTCCCTTTTCATTTCTAAGTTTGTTAATTTGGATACTTTCTCTGTGCCCTTTGGTCAGTCTGGCTAAGGGTTTATCTATCTTGTTGATTTTCTCAAAGAACCAGCTCCTGGTTTTGTTGATTTTTTGTATGGTTCTCTTTGTTTCTACTTGATTGATTTCGGCCCTGAGTTTGATGATTTCCTGCCTTCTACTCCTCCTGGGTGAAATAGCTTCTTTTTGTTCTAGGGCTTTCAGGTGTGTCATTAAGTTGGTAATGTATGCTCTCTCCATTTTCTTGTTGGAGGCACTCAGGGCTATGAGTTTTCCTCTTAGCACTGCTTTCATTGTGTCCCATAGATTTGGGTATGTTGTGTTTTCATTTTCATTGTGTTCTAAAAAGTCTTTAATTTCTTTCTTTATTTCTTCCTTGACCAAGGTATCATTGAGTAGAGTATTGTTCAATTTCCACGTGTATGTGAGTTTTCTTTTGTTTCTGTTGCTATTGAAGACCACTTTTATTCCATAGTGATCAGATAGGAGGCATGGGATTAGTTCTAACTGGAGGTCAGCATGCAGAAGAATGCGAATTGATCCATCCTTTTCTCCTTGTACTAAGCTCAAATCCAAATGGATCAAGGACCTCCACATAATGCCAGACACTCTGAAGCTAATAGAAAAGAAACTGGGGAAGACCCTTGAGGACATCGGTACAGGGAGAAAGTTTCTGAACAGAACACCAATAGTGTATGCTCTAAGAGCAAGAATTGACAAATGGGACCTCATAAGGTTACAGAGTTTCTGTAAGGCAAAGGACACCATCAAGAGGACAGATCGGCAACCAACAAATTGGGAAAAGATCTTCACCAATCCTACATCAGATAGAGGGCTAATATCCAATATATATAAAGAACTCAAGAAGTTAGACTCCAGAAAACCGAACAACCCTATTAAAAAATGGGGGTACAGAGTTAAACAAAGAATTCTCACCTGAAGAACTTCGGATGGCGGAGAAGCATCTTAAAAAATGCTCAACTTCATTAGTCATTAGGGAAATGCAAATCAAAACAACCCTAAGATTTCATCTTACACCAGTCAGAATGGCTAAGATTAAAAATTCAGGAGACAGCAGGTGTTGGAGAGGGTGTGGAGAAAGAGGAACACTCCTCCACTGCTGGTGGGGTTGCAAATTGGTACAACCACTCTGGAAATCAGTCTGGCGGTTCCTCCGAAAACTGGGCACCTCACTTCCAGAAGATCCTGCTATACCACTCCTGGGCATATACCCAGAGGATTCCCCACCATGTAATAAGGATACATGCTCTACTATGTTCATAGCAGCCCTATTTATAATTGCCAGATGCTGGAAAGAACCCAGGTATCCCTCAACAGAAGAGTGGATACAAAAAATGTGGTATATCTACACAATGGAGTACTATTCAGCCATTAGAAACAATGAATTCATGAAATTCTTAGGCAAATGGATGGAGCTAGAGAACATCATACTAAGTGAGGTAACTCAGACTCAAAAGGTGAATCTTGGTATGCACTCACTAATAAGTGGTTATTAACCTAGAAAACTGGAATACCCAAAACATAATCCACACATCAAATGAGATACAAGAAGAAAGCAGGAGTGGTCCCTGGTTCTGGAAAGACTCAGTGAAACAGTATTTGGCAAAACCAGAACGGGGAACTGGGAAGGGGTGGGAGGGAGGACAGGGGAAGAGAAGGGGGCTTACGGGACTTTCGGGGAGGGGGGGGGCTACAAAAGGGGAAATCATTTGAAATGTAAATAAATTACATCGAATAAAAAAAAAGAATGAAAAAAAAAAAAAAAAAAAAGAAAGTGAAATCTCAGCAGAGGGAAGGTGACTCTGTGGGTAGACGTTATGGTCCTGGTTCTGTTCCAAGCTCTCACTTTCCTTTTTTTTTTTTTTTTTTTTTTTTTATTCGATATATTCGTTTTTTTCCTTTTTTTATTAGATATAATTTTTTATTTACATTTCAAATGATTTCCCTTTTCTAGCCCCCCACTCCCCAAAAGTCCCATAAGCCCCTCTGTCTTCCCCTGTCCTCCCACCCACCCCTTCCCGCTTCCCCTTTCTGGTTTTGCTGAATACTGTTTCACTGAGTCTTTCCAGAACAAGGGGTCACTCCTCTCTTCTTGTACCTCATTTGATGTGTGGATTATGTCTTGGGTACTCCAGTTTTCTAGGTTAATAACCTCTTATTAGTGAGTGCATGCCATGATTCACCTTTTGAGTCTGGGTTACCTCACTTAGTATGATGTTCTCTAGCTCCATTCATTTGCCTAAGAATTTCATGAATTCGTTGTTTCTAATGGCTGAATAGTACTCCATTGTGTAGATATACCGCATTTTTTGCATCCACTTTTCTTTTTTTTTTTTTTAATTTTTTTTTATTCGATATAATTTATTTACATTTCAAATGATTTCCCCTTTTCTAGCCCCCCCACTCCCCGAACGTCCCGTAAGCCCCCTTCTCTTCCCCTGTCCTCCCACCCACCCCTTCCCACTTCCCCGTTCTGGTTTTGCTGAATACTGTTTCACTGAGTCTTTCCAGAACCAGGGGCCACTCCTCCTTTCTTCTTGTACCTCATTTGATGTGTGGATTATGTTTTGGGTATTCCAGTTTTCTAGGTTAATATCCACTTATTAGTGAGTGCATACCATGATTCACCTTTTGAGTCTGGGTTACCTCACTGAGTATGATATTCTCTAGCTCCATCCATTTGCCTAAGAATTTCATGAATTCGTTGTTTCTAATGGCTGAATAGTACTCCATTGTGTAGATATACCACATTTTTTGCATCCACTCTTCTGTTGAGGGATACCTGGGTTCTTTCCAGCATCTGGCAATTATAAATAGGGCTGCTATGAACATAGTAGAGCATGTATCCTTATTACATGGTGGGGAGTCTTCTGGGTATATGCCCAGGAGTGGTATAGCAGGATCTTCTGGAAGTGAGGTGCCCAGTTTTCAGAGGAACCGCCAGACTGATTTCCAGAGTGGTTGTACCAATTTGCAACCCCACCAGCAGTGGAGGAGTGTTCCTCTTTCTCCACACCCTCTCCAACACCTGCTGTCTCCTGAATTTTTAATCTTAGCCATTCTGACTGGTGTAAGATGAAATCTTAGGGTTGTTTTGATTTGCATTTCCCTAATGACTAATGAAGTTGAGCATTTTTTAAGATGCTTCTCCGCCATCCGAAGTTCTTCAGGTGAGAATTCTTTGTTTAATTCTGTACCCCATTTTTTAATAGGGTTGTTTGGTTTTCTGGAGTCTAACTTCTTGAGTTCTTTATATATATTGGATATTAGCCCTCTATCTGATGTAGGATTGGTGAAGATCTTTTCCCAATTTGTTCGTTGCCGATTTGTCCGCTTGATGGTGTCCTTTGCCTTACAGAAACTTTGTAATTTTATGAGGTCCCATTTGTCAATTCGTGCTCTTAGAGCAAACGCTATTGGTGTTCTGTTCAGAAACTTTCTCCCTGTACCGATGTTGTGGGTGACTTCAACACTGCACTTTCCTCAATGGACCGATCAGGAAAACAGAAACTAAACAGGGACACAATGAAACTAATTGAAGCTTTGGACCAATTAGATTTAACAGATATATAGAGAACATTCTATCCTAAAACAAAAGAATATACCTTTTTCTCAGCACCTCATGGTACCTTCTCCAAAATCGACCATATAATTGGTCACAAGACAGACCTCAACAAATATAAGAAGATAGAACTAATCCCATGCCTCCTATCTGATCACTATGGAGTAAAAGTGGTCTTCAATAGCAACAGAGACAACAGAAAACCCACATACACGTGGAAACTTAACAATACTCTACTCAATGATACCTTGGTCAAGGAAGAAATAAAGAAAGAAATTAAAGACTTTTTAGAACACAATGAAAATGAAAATACAACATACCCAAATCTATGGGACACAATGAAAGCAGTGCTAAGAGGAAAACTCATAGCCCTGAGTGCTTCCAAAAAGAAAATGGAGAGAGCATACATTACCAGCTTAATGACAAACCTGAAAGCCCTAGAACAAAAAGAAGCTACTTCACCCAGGAGGAGTAGAAGGCAGGAAATCATCAAACTCAGGGCCGAAATCAATCAAGTAGAAACAAAGAGAACCATACAAAAAATCAACAAAACCAGGAGCTGGTTCTTTGAGAAAATCAACAAGATAGATAAACCCTTAGCCAGACTGACCAAAGGGCACAGAGAAAGTATCCAAATTAACAAACTTAGAAATGAAAAGGGAGATATAACAACGGAAACTTAGGAAATCCAAAAAATCATCAGATCCTACTACAAGAGCCTGTACTCAACACAACTGGAGAATCTGGAGGAAATGGACAATTTCCTTGACAGATACCAGATACCAAAATTAAATCAGGACCAACTAGACCATCTAAACAGTCCCATAATGCCTAAAGAAATAGAAGGAGTCATAGAAAGTCTTCCAACCAAAAAAAGCACAGGACCAGATGGCTTCAGTGCAGAATTCTACCAGACCTTCAAAGAAGAGTTAACACCAATACTCTTCAAACTATTCCACAAAATAGAAACAGAAGGAACACTACCCAATTCCTTCTATGAAGCCACAATTACGCTGATACAAAAACCACACAATGATCCAACAAAGAAAGAGAACTTCAGACCAATTTCCCTTATGAACATCGATGCAAAAATACTCAATAAAATTCTTGCCAACGGAATCCAAGAACACATCAAAACGATCATCCACCATGATCAAGTAGGCTTTATCCCGGGAATGCAGGGTTGGTTCAATATACGAAAATCCATCAATACAATCCACTACATAAACAAACTCAAAGAACAAAACCACATGGTCATTTCATTGGATGCTGAAAAAGCATTTGACAAAATTCAGCATCCTTTCATGCTTAAAGTCTTGGAGAGAACAGGAATTCAAGGCCCATACCTAAACATAGTAAAAGCAATATACAGCAAACCGGTAGCCAGCATCAAACTAAATGGAGAGAAACTTGAAGCAATCCCACTGAAATCAGTGACCAGACAAGGCTGCCCCCTTTCTCCTTATCTTTTCAATATTGTACTTGAGGTACTAGCTCGGGCAATTCGACAACATAAGGAGGTCAAAGGGATACAAATTGGAAAGGAAGAAGTCAAACTATCATTATTTGCAGACGACATGATCGTCTACCTAAGTGACCCAAAGAACTCCACTAGAGAGCTCCTACAGCTGATAAACAACTTCAGCAAAGTGGCAGGTTATAAAATCAACTCAAGCAAATCAGTGGCCTTCCTATACTCAAAGGATAAGCAGACTGAGAAAGAAATTAGGGAAATGACCCCCTTCACAATAGCCTCAAACAGTATAAAGTATCTTGGGGTGACTCTTACCAAACATGTGAAAGATCTGTATGACAAGAACTTCAAGACTCTGAAGAAGGAAATGGAAGAAGACCTCAAAAAATGGGAAAACCTCCCATGCTCATGGATCGGTAGAATCAATATAGTTAAAATGGCCATTTTGCCTAAAGCACTATACAGATTCAATGCAATACCCATCAAAATCCCAACTCAATTCTTCACAGAATTAGAAAGAGCAATTATCAAATTCATCTGGAACAACAAAAAACCCAGGATAGCTAAAACTATTCTCAGCAACAAAAGAAAATCTGGGGGAATCAGTATCCCTGACCTCAAGCAATACTACAGAGCAATAGTGTCAAAAACTGCATGGTATTGGTACAGTGACAGACAGGAGGATCAATGGAACAGGATTGAAGATCCAGAAATGAACCCACACACCTATGGCCACTTGATCCTCTACAAAGAGGCTGAAAACATCCAATGGAAAAAAGATAGCCTTTTCAACAAATGGTGCTGGTTCAACTGGAGGTCAGCATGCAGAAGAATGCGAATTGATCCATCCTTGTCTCCTTGCATCCACTTTTCTGTTGAGGGATACCTGGGTTCTTTCCAGCATCTGGCAATTATAAATAGGGCTGCTATGAACATAGTAGAGCATGTATCCTTATTACATGGTGGGGAATCCTCTGGGTATATGCCCAGGAGTGGTATAGCAGGATCTTCTGGAAGTGAGGTGCCCAGTTTTCGGAGGAACCGCCAGACTGATTTCCAGAGTGGTTGTACCAATTTGCAACCCCACCAGCAGTGGAGGAGTGTTCCTCTTTCTCTACACCCTCTCCAACACCTGCTGTCTCCTGAATTTTTAATCTTCACGCTGACATTTTAAATGAATTGTAAATGAACAAAGCTATAGTATGTATCATACAATTTGTGGGGAGCCCATATAATTTCTACATATCCTAGTTTAAGTTTAATGATAATTTTCTTTAACTATACTTGTATACATTCATAAGCACTGTTCATACTGTCATCAAATTCTTCATTTATCAGTAAACTTTAATTCCTCCTCAATCTGTTTGTCAATCAATTCTAACATGGTTTACTACCATTTTATTTCACTTATATTAAGAAATTTCCTCCTCCATTCCTCCTACATCTTTTACATCTCCCTACCTATCAACTGTCTTTCTTTAGAAAACAGATGCATACACAAAAACAACTAAAGAAATGCGAATTGAAGATTTAAAAAAGACAAATCCCCAAGAAACAGATAGACTTGATATGTAAATGAAATTCATTAAAAATACTTATGATATTTATTACCAAATTAAGATTTAATCATATTAATTATAGCATCACTATCACCTCCTGCAAACTTAACAAGAATCTTACAACATCAGACAATCATAATTCTAGCACAAAGACCCTATACCAGAAATTTAATAGTAATAAAATAAGAGGAGCATTTTTCTTATTTTCTGCTGTGCTGAAATACCTGCCTCTACCCACTGAAAGTTACTGAAAAGCTAGAAGTCAAGAAGTTTTTAACCACAAAGAACTTCATATACAGTGCCCTGGGCTTTGTAGGCTCATTTCTGTAGTTACTATCCAAAGAGGCATGTGTGATTTTCCAAAGGTGAATTTAAAATAAAAAGTCCAGAGTAGCAAATACCCCAGTTTCTGAAAGTGAAATTATTGGAAAAGCAGCCTCCAAGAGTAGGAGGATATCTGTGACACTAATAGCAGTACTATTTGCTAAAATTGAAGATTAAAGTACAATCTAATTTATTTTCCTGGGACAATAACAATAATGTTAAATTGCAACTTAAAAACACTAACAACAACAAGAATCAATCAATCAATCAATCAATCAATCAACAAACCACAAATTCCAGGTGGGAAAGCTAGCTCTGTGTAGAAGCACTTGTTTAACATAAGTATGAGACATTAAGGACAAATCTCCAGAAAGCATATTAGAATAAAGGAAACACAAAAAACAGGAAGACTTCTACATGTGACTGTACCACCATTGCTGTGAAAATACCATGACAGCATTATCATGGGAGCTCTGACCACCAGCCTAGTTTCACACTCAGTGAGACAACCTGAATAAGGTAGAATGTGACAGACAATAGATCAGAATATTTTATGCTGTCCTCAGACTTCTAGGCATGGGCATGGATGCATTGATCTGCACTCACATAAGAACATATACCACATGCACACAAACACACACAAAACAAACCCCATATGAAATTTCAGTCTAGTACTATACAAAATTACCTTGTATTCCAAAGAAAGTCAGCTGCCATCTTGTCTAAGCTATACCTTTATCTTTAAATACTTAATAAGCCTTGGAAGTGACCATAAAAACACACTTCTCTGAGTAATTACAAAATATTTTAAATGCTAGAAACAGAGAACTTAACAAAACAAATTGAATGTAGGAACTAGGAACAAATTAATAAATATATAGAAGCAAAAATTAGAACTTTGAGCACTTTAGTGATTATTACAAACATATATATATATATATATATATATATGATCACCAGATGCCAATGATAGAATATATTAAAATAAATTAAAATATTAGTCAAATAAATGATACCTGACAACTCTTCAAATCTGAATAGGACAAAATGTATATAAAAGCTAGACTTAAATAGTTTATCAAACCAAATTGGAAATCTAAAAACAGAGAAAATATTGAAATAAGTCAGAAACAGAAGCATATTTAATAGGGGAAATTTAAACAAATGAAAAATAATTCCTCTGAAACAAAAAAGGTAAACAGATGTGTCAAATATATTTTTAAATTGTTCTAAAATAAGGGATATCAAATACTTCTAGCAAAAGTGTGCTTCATAAATGAAGGGGAAATATATCATCTTGACAAAAGAAAAAATTCCATGAAATGTAAGAAAATTATTCCTGCTAACATTATTCCTGCCCTTTTTCATGTTTAAACTTTCAATTTTCATTATTCCAAAAATGAATTATATTCAAGAAAGACTTTGTCCTTAAAGAATATTGCCGCCTGGAGCCCAGTCTGACTGTGTAACTCTCAAGCATCTTGAAACTATATCTTGTTACTAAATTAAACTTTGTATATATTGTTTGTTTGCTGGGAAAATTTGTCTCTATAACTTTGTAACTCTTTAAGCCTGTTTTTATGTCTCATGCTGCCAATATTTACAAGCCATATTTTATAAAATATGTCCCTCAGTTTTGTTTCTCTTCTAAAAGTCAGATTATGTATTTTGGATAGAAATACTAGATAAGTAATCTTACATGCGGTTCTGTGAAGTAATGGAAATAAGACAGAAGTAAATACTTCTGTAGCCAGCACTTGAAATGCCAAGGCTCAGACTAAGTCAAAAGACTTGTGGATATTAGACTGATGAATATATCAAAATATTGTCCAAAAACAACAGGAAGTATGTGAATGGAAATACGAAGAAATATGCTTAACAGGCAATAGACACTTGTGTGAAAATCATCTTGTATAACATATGCATGGTACATACAAATGTATTACAACTGGTGTGTACAACTAAATGTGTACTCGTGTAAATATATAATATTACAAATAAAACAGATAATAGTAAAGAAAAGAAAGGAAATCTTATTTTAATTGCTCATACTTAAATATTACACTGACCTATTTACTAGAAGTTGAATATATATGAATATTATATAATTATTATAGGACAAAAAAGTGAAAATAAAGTGACAGAACTTCTGCATTGATATTTAAAACTTTCCCTTATAATAGCTATTTCTCTTCTTCAATAGACTGTCATTATTTTTATGTGAATTTTGTTGTTTTGAGTTTCACCATATCCAATGGACCTTGAAATTAACAACTGGGGCTCTATCTGAGGATTTGACTCCATATCCCATGCTGTGCATGAAATTAGCAAGGTTATTATTTATTCTCTTGTTAATAAATTAAAGAATCTCAGATAATTAATGCCAATTTAACAGTTTCTCTCCTATTTACCAAGTTGAGAATAAAGTGTGATTCAGTCTGCTCATCAATTTCAAAACATTTATCTTTAAGCCTCATTTGGAAGTTTTCAGATATTTTTTTCTTTGTCCTGTCAATCAGTTACATTCCGAAAGTTTTGAAGATTATTTTCAGTAGATTTTACCTTGTCGTTTGTTTATATGCTGTTTCTTTTTTAATGTTTTCCTTCATTTTTATCTGCCTTTTGTTACGGAATTTTCAGGTCATCACTGTTATTTTTTTAATTAGGTATATTGTTTATTTATATTTAAAATGTTGTCCCCTTTTCTGGTTTCCCCCTTCCCCAAAAATCCCATAAGCCATCTCCCCTTCCCCAATCAACCCACTCCAGATTCCCTGTTCTGGTATTCCTCTATACTACTGTATCAAGTCTTTCCAGGACCAAGAGCATCTCCTCCCTTTGGTGTCTAACAAGACCATCCTCTGCTGCTGATATGTCGGGAGCCATGGGTAACTCCATGTATACTCTTTGGTTGATGGTTTTGTCCCTGGGATCTCTGGGAATACTGGGTGGCTCATATTGTTGCTCCTCCCATGGCACTGTAAACCCTTCAGTTTATTGGGTCCTTTCTCTAGCTCCCCCATTGGGGACTCTGTGCTCAGTTCAAAGGCTAGATGAGAGTGCCCCCCTCTGTATTTGTCATGCACTAGGAGAGACTCCCAAATGGTAGCTATATCCAGCTCCAGTCAGCCAGCGCTTGTATGCACCCACAATAGTGCCTGGGTTTTGTAACTGTATATAGGATGCATCCCTGGGTGAGGTAGTCTATGGATGGCCTTTCCCTCAGACTCTACTCAACCTTTTTTCTTTGTATCTCCTTCTGTGGGTATTTGTTTCTTCTTTCTACAAAGGACCAAAGGATCCATACTTTGTTCTTCCTCCTTCTTGGGCATCATTAGATATGTAAATTGTGTCTTGGTTATTCCAAGATTCTAAGGCTAATATCCACTTATCAGTGAGTGCATACCATGAGTGTCCTTTTGTGATTGTGTTACCTCACTTAGGATGATATTCTCCAGTTCCATCCATTTGTCTAAGAATTTCATGAATTCATTGTTTTTAATGGCTGAATAGTATTCCATTATGTATGTATATATACCACATTTTCTGTATCCATTCCTCTGTTGAGGGACATCTGGGTTCTTTCCAGCTTCTGGTTATTATAAATAAGGCTGCTGTGAACATAGTAGAGCATGTGTCCTTATTACATGCTGGGGAATCCTCTGGGTATATGCCCAGGAGTGGTATAGCAGGGTTCTCTGGCTTCATACTCATCAAAGGAAAAACCCACCAAGAAGAAATCTCAATTGTGAACATCTATCCTTCAAATGCAAGGGCACCCTCATTTGTAAAAGAAACTATACTAAAGCTCAAAGTACACATTGCACCTCACACAATAATTGTGGGTGAGTTCAACACTCCACTCTCCTCAGTGGACCAATCAGGGAAGAACAAACTAAACAGTGACAGAGTGAAACTAATTGAAGTTTTGGGCCAAATTGATTTAACAGATAGATATAGAACATTTCATCCTAAAGCAGAATATAGCTTCTTCTCAGCACCTCATGGTATCTTCTCCAACATCGACCATATAATTGGTCACAAAACATAATTTAACAGATATAAAAAGATCGAACTAATCCCATGCCTCCTATCAGAAGACTATGGAGTAAGGGTTTTCTTCAATAGCAACAAAACAATAGATAGACCCACATACACATGGAAGCTGAACAATGCTCTACTCAATGATAACTTGGTCAAAGAAGAAATAAGGAAAGTAATAAAAAATTAGAATTTAATGAAAATGAAAGCACAACATACCCAAATTTATGGGACACAATGAAAGCAGTGCTAAGAGAAAACCTCTTAGCTCTGAGTGCCTCCAAAAAGAAGCTGGAAAGAGCATACACTAGCACATCTGAAAACTCTAGAACAGAAAGAAGCTAATACAACCAAGAGGAGTAGAGAGCAGGAAATCATCAAACTCAGGGCTGAAATCAACCAAGTTGAAACACAAAGAATTATATAAAGAATCAACAAAATCAGGAGCTAGTCTCTTGACAAAATCAACAAGATACATAAACCTTTAGCCAGACTAACCAGAGGGCAACAAGACAGTATCCAAATTAACAAAATCAGTAATGAAAAGAAATAACAACAGAAACTGTGGAAATTCAAAAAATCATCATATACTACAACAACAGCCTATACTCAACAAAAATGGAAAATCTGGAGGAAATGGACAATTTCCTAGACAAATACCACCTACCTAAATTAAATCAGGATCAAAAAGACCATCTAAACAGTCCCATAACCCCTAAAGAAATTAAAGTAGCCATTGAAAGTCTTCCAGCCAAAACAAGCACAGGACCAGATGCTTTTAGTACAGAATTCTATCAGACCTTCAAAAAAGATCACTGTTCTTTAATTTCCTTGTGATCCTCTTACAATTTTACCATGTTGTCTGAATATGTTCTTAATCTTTCCATGAGTGTAACAACTACATTCTAGTGTATATAGAAAAAAATTGCTTCACAGTTCTGAAAGTTACAGTTCATGAGCCACTTGAATGATGGCTAGAAAGTGTGTATTGTGGGAAGTAGAGGCAGCAGACACAGAAAGAGACAGTGGATATGAATGTTCCATGGAACATCGTGGAGGTCAGAAGAAAAACTTGACAATCAGTTCTCACCTTCCACCTTGTTTATAAGAGTCTTGTTGAAGGATATTTGACCATATTGTGAACCCAAAGGTTATATTATATACTTGGGATTTTCTATTTATGCTGTGACTCATCCCTTATCATACCTCTTTAATTCCTCTGGCTGGCATACAGACATGCCCTTAGTATACACCTTTAATCCCAGACAACAAAGGTAAAGTTTCATTGTAGAAGAAAGAACCTATGTTTGAAAGTAACATCTAATTGAGTGGCAGACAAATTGACAAATTAGAGAATGATTGGACAGAATAGGACATGGCCAACTCTCAAGAGAAGAGAAGGGAAAGGAACAATACATAAGAGCACAGAGGGGATAAAAAAAAAAAACGAGAGAGAAGAAGGCAGTCCCACTGGAAGAATTTAACAGAAATATATTGAAGTGAAAACAAACTAAACTCAGGTGAAGACAGAACCATCCAGAGAAGGAGAATACCTAGAAGATTAGAACAGATAACCAGTGTTAGTTCAAAGCCAATCAGAGCAAAAATGTCAGAGGCAAGAGAGAAGCCAAATTGAATCAGTCAATGTGGAGATAAATTTGGACCAGAACAGTTAAATTGACCAGGCAACCCTAGTTCTGTAGAACAAGAAAGGGTTAGCTTATTCAGCAGTAAGTCTCAGAGGCTAAAACATTCTAGGCTTAAGTTTAGATTGTACTAAACTAGTATTAAACTAGCTAGTAGCTCCTTGAACTAACCCAAGGTTAGCAGAGTCATTAAGTCTCTGAGATGACATTTACATCAGGGGAAACAAGTTACTTTAACAATGTCTTGTTGGTTATTGAGACCTCAAGGATAGTTGGCCTGTAAACTTCCAGGGTAGCTCCGCTTACTGCTTCTCATCTTCCTGTGTGGGTGTTAAGGTAGTACATATGTTTTAGATCCTATGTCAGTCATTTACATGGGAGCTGGGCATTTAAACACACATCTTCAGATATATGCAGTAAGATTTTAATTTACTGAAACATCTCCTCAGAACAAACTGGCCTACATGTTTTAAATAAAATATTGATAATTCAGCTATTTTCAATGAAGTAGTGCTTTTATGTTACGTACATTGTGTTAACTCTTTTGGAAGTTAAACTATCTTTGTTGAGGTCTATGTTTAAGAAGCATATCATTTTCTTCATGCCTTTATTCAAAGTGTTTAATTCATTTTAAAATATGTTTCCTAATTTTCACTTTATTCTGTGGTACACACACACACACACACACACACACACACAGAGAGAGAGAGAGAGAGAGAGAGAGAGAGAGAGAGAGAGAGAGAGAGAGAGAGTCTTTTTATATCATATCTACCATTGATAGTACCTCTAACATTTCCTGAACACACAATACCCCTCTCTACCTCCAAACCTCATACTTCATATTTTTCCTGGAATCTTTTTATAAAACACATTAAACTATTTAGTGCTACTGTTACACACACTGGTGTAGAGTTACTGTCTATCTATGACGCATGGTCAAAATGCCAGGTATCATACTATAGGAAAATATCTCTCCCCCTACCAGAAGCCATCAATTGTCATAAGCTTTAGAACTAAGGTTAGTGGCTCCTGTGATGTCTGGCGGTCCATGCTAGAATGTTAATTCTCTTATATGATGTTTGCAGGTAACCATAGCTTCTGTGAGTTCAAGACTATAGATTCCTGGCTGTGGCTGTGCCAAGATGATATTAATTTACCTGATTCTATGTGCTTTCTGGCTTTTTTATTTCTTTTTCAATTCTTACCACTTTATTTTAAAAATTCAAAACAAAACAAATCAAAAACAAAAAAGAGCAGTAAAAAGAACACAAATGCAATGTCAGCTTCTGTTTCCTTGTTCATTTGTTTTGTTTTGTTTTTTAAGACATTAAGTTTTATTTATTTTACTTGCTCTTACATTGATTGACTCTGGGCTAGTTTCAAGTAATGACTATTATGCATAACCTCCCTTTTAACTTATTTTAATTGTATGTTTTATTTATTTACATTTCAAATGTTATCCCCTTGTTGGATTCCCCTCCAGAAACCCCCTATCCTATGCTCCCTCCTCCTGCTTCTATGAGGGTGCTCACCCACCAGCCCACCCACTCCCATCTCCCTGCCCTGGCATTCTCCTACACTGGGACATGGATCCTTCCCTGGACCAAGGTCTTCTCCTCTCATTGATGTCCAACAAGACCATCTTCTGCTACATATACAGCTTGGAGTCTTCTAGCCTTCCATGGTTTAGACTTTGGAGTTCTGGGGGCTGGGTGTCTGGTTGGTGAATATTGTTGTGCTTCCTATGGGTTGCAAACCTTTTCAGCTCCTTCAGTCCTTTCTCTAACTCCTCATTTGAGGACCCAGTGATCATTGATCAGTCCCAATATTTGGGTTTGTATTTGCCAAACTCTGAAAGAACCTCTCAGGAGACAACTATACCAGGCTCCTGTGATGTTCTCTTATACTTGGCTTAGTGTGGGGAGTTGTGTGATAAACATGTCACATATGAGTGTGACCATTTTATACTACTGTCTGAATTTGACCTATTATGACACCGTATGTGAATGACTATTTACTGCAAAGAGAAATCCTCTTATGAGGGATGAGAGCTATACTTTAAGCAGTAATCTGTGTTATTTGCTCATTTGATTTCAATGTTTTTATTTTAATGGAATCTAGAAATCATAATCTTTTATTTGGCTCCTCTTAGTGTTTTACATCTAATTCAATTATTTTACACCTTTCATTTTCTTAAATTTTGTATTTTTCCACTTTATATCTTGTTTCCTTTATAACTTCATTCTTTCTAATTAAATTATATATTTGAGATCCACATCCATTTGCTAGCAAAACACAAATTTTCCAATTATTTTTGCACTTAGTAAAGAGTGTCAACATAGTTTCTGATTTTTCAAACTCTGATTCTAGTTAGTGTTTTAAAACTTTCCCCAAAGCAGTTAAATTCCATTTATCTCTTCCAACACATATGGCATTTATTTTATATGTATTAACTTTGAATAATTCAAATTTACAACTGGATATTTATAATAAATTGTGTTAGTAACTTCTGATGTTAATGCTCATATTTTTCTTTTTTTTACATGTTGCTTTGTATATATAAAGTTTCCCTGGCAATGCATTATTTTTGGTGCAGAGTATCCTTTAATGTTACATTTAATACTCATCTATTATCAAACTCAGTCATCATTTATGAGATAAGTTCTTCCTATTTCATTGTCTTGCATAATAATTTTCACTGCTATTAAATCTATACAGGTAATTTTAATGTGTGTTGGGAAGAAAGTACAAGCATACTATACATATAAAATGGAATCAGACTGAACTCTAGATTTATTGAGTTAATTTTCAAGTAAAACCAATGCCTTCAAAAATCAACCAGTCCATTTATAAACATGGTATTGATATTCATTAAAATCATATTTATAAAAGCAGAGTGGTATAATTTGTCACATAATATAACCATATTTTACTATAAAATAATTCTAAATATTACAAAGTAAGAGTTTACTTATAACTCTGCTCTAATGTGTGATCATATTTCCTAAGTCCCAATTTACAATCATATTTTATGATCATTGTCTTAGTCAGGGTTTCTATTTCTGCCCAAACATCATGACCAAGAAGCAAGTTGGGGAGGAAAGGGTTTATTCAGCTTACAGTTCTGTATTGCTGTTCATCACTAAAGGAAGTCAGGACTGGAACTCAAGCAGGTCAGGAAGCAGGAGCTGATGCAGAGACCATGGAGGGATGTTTCTTACTGTCTTGCTTCCCCCGGCTTGCTCAGCTTGCACTCTTATAGAACCCAAGAGCACCAGCCCAAAGGTAGCACCACCCACAAGGGGCCCTCCCCACTTGATCACTAATTGAGAAAATGCCCCACAGCTGGATCTCATGGAGGCACTTCCCCAACTAAAGCTCCTTTCTCTGTGATAACTACAGCCTGTGTCAAGTTGACACACAAAACCAGCCAGTACAATCATTAATATCAATAGCCTGAGGGGAGCAGTGCTTGGAATATAAACAAATTAATTAATTAAGAGAAAAATCCATCCCTATCCTGCTGATCTTTTTTCTATCACTCCTTTTGTCATAATTCTCTTTATTGTCGCATGTACTAATTTCTCTCTAGATTTTTCTTCCTCAGCTACTTCTTAGACACAGTTGTTCTAGGCATAAAATTCATAGAGAAACAAACTCATACAGGCACAAATACATGCACACATGTGTATACAGAAGAAATTATGTGAATATTCAAATATCCGTGCATATATCACTTTCACATATGATAGAAAACTTCTGAGATTTTTCTTTTGGAGTCTGACTTATGATATGTAACATGACAGTTTGAAGTTCAAATAATTTTTCTACAAATGTCAATTTTACTTGTCTTTTTAGTTTCAAGAAATTAGGCTGATTGTACTAGTTTGATGTTATGTATAGTGAAGAATCAATAAATATTGATTAAAATATGTTGAGGTATGTTGACATTCTTTTAAATACATATCTTGGGAAAGTGTGTCTTGGTCTTAGGTCTGATAGTTCTAATTTTAGGTTTATCTAAGAAATATTTTTTTTCATATTTTCAAAAAGACTTTGTTTTCTCTCAGCAGTTTATGTGGTGAGCTCAAACCTCAAAACACACTTAATTAGCATTTTTTGTTGGTCTAAGGATATTGACTATAACACTACTTATTAGATATGTTTCATTTTTTAAAAAACTTAATATTCACTCAATTATTTTTAATTTAATTTAATTAATTTTATTATATATATTACTAATATATTATCATTTTTAACATATTTGCTATTTTATTATCCCAGAACCTCACCAATCTATTCAAATTTTTACTATCAACTGTATCCTAAATTTTGTCTGAGACTAGTCCTTTTTCATTTTATCAGTTTAATGCTTTACATGTTGAAACAATAGTCCTCTTACTTGTTACATGTTTCATTTTAGTTTGTTGTTTCTTTAACACCATGTATAAAATTTAAGATATAAAATTTTAATTTTACAGGAATGACCAGGTAAGCTTTACATTGCATATGTCCTCAATTTTGTTTTAGGTATATCATCCATTAAAGCATGATCAGGTAGATACTAATCATAGTCATCCCCTATATTTATTTATTAGAATTAAATATGTATTCTCTGGAGAATGCCTTTTAATACTTAGTATATATTTTAACTTTATTTTATACCATGTTTTCATTAGATGATACAAAAACATTTTAAACGATTTTCTTTATGTTATTTTTATGATTGTGGTATTTTGTTGCAAAATTTGATACTTGAATGTAATATGTTTTAATCAAATGCACCCATATTCCTTCCCATAAGTAAGCAGGGTTTTTTTTTTTTTTTTTTTTTTTTTTTACATTTCAAAACTAGCTGAACACTAGCTAGGTAGTAGTGGTGGTGCAACCCTTTAATCTCAGCCATTGGGAGGTAGAGAAAAGTGATTTTCTATGAGTTTGACTGCAGGTTGGTCAATAGAGATAGTTGCAGGAAAGCCAAAGGACTACACAGAAACCTGGTATCTAAAATAAGTAAGTAAGTAAGTAAGTAAGTAAATAAGTAAGTAAGTAAGTAAGTAAATAGAACCAGTCCAGTGTTGGCTATTATCTCAGTCCCTGCTCTTTTCCCCTACAATCTTGTAGACAGGACATATTATGGGTTGAAGATTTTGTGTGTTGGTAGGTATCCTTATGCCTCCACTGGAAGCCATCTGGCTACAAGAGGTTTCCACTTCAGATACCACATTTCCCACTGGGAAGAATTGAAGCTAGAGTTGCCCCCATAGACTCCCCACCTGGTTATCTAGCACATCCTAGAGATCTGCACCTCTGCTGCTTTGCCCCCTACATATGCTTTAGCTTTATCTACACCTGATCCCTCTGCCCCATTTCCTGCCCCATCCTCTTTTCCAACTAGCTCCACCTACAAGGATCATTTTATTTCCCCATCTGAGTGAAATTAATCCTCCCTTGGGCCCTCCCTATTATATGGCTTATTTGGGTCTATGGAATGCAGTATGGTTATTCTGTACTTTATGACTAGCATCCAATTATAAGCGTGTATATATACCATGCATGCCTCCCCATGAGAAGAACCAAGAAATGACACTATTAACATTACTCTGTTATGCTTGCAGACAGGTGCCTAACATATCTATCCTCTGAGAGGCTTCATTAAGCACCTTATGGAAACAGATGCAGAGACCCACAGGCAAACATTAGTCAGAGCAAAAAGAATCTTGTGGAAGAGTTAGGGAAGGATTGATTGACCCAAAAGGGATAAGAACCCACAAGAACAACAACAGAGTCAATCAACTTGGACCCTTGGGAACTCCCAGAGAATGAACCGCAACCCAAAGAGTGAGCATGGGCTGGACCTCAGACACCCCCCGCCCCACACACACACACAATGTATGTAACAGATCTGCAGCTTGGTTTTCAGGTGAATCCCAAAAAATATCTGGAGTGGAGTTCTGTTGTTGTTGCTGCTGCTGTTATTATTGTTGAGATACTATCTGATATGGGTATCAGGATAGCACTAGCTTTATAAGAAGAGTTATTTTTTTCTTTACTATGTTCCAGAGTAGTATGAGAATCAATAAAGTTGCTCCATATTTTAAGGTATGTTGAAATGTAGCAGAATCTGTCTAGACTTGGAATGTTTTTACTCAGGATATATTTAATCAATGATTCTGCCTCACTGATTTATAGCAATATAGTGCTATTTAAATTGCTTATTTCATCTTTGTTTAATTTTGATGTCATATATATGTAAAAATCCCTACATTTTTTACAATTTCAAAATCACTAAAATCACTAAAATCACTTGTGTAGTTTTTCATGTTTACTAATTCTTTGAAAGAATTTGTGCAATATATATTGACTGTATTCATCTCCCTCCCTCGACTCCTCCCATACCCAAATTTTTCCCTATTGACCAAAAAATGTGTGCTTTTCTTTATGGAACATATCAAGGCAAATTTGTGCTACTCATATGCTTTTGAATGTGTGAACATCCCTTAGAGCATGGTAAAACTACCAGAGGCCACACCCTTACAATAAAATTTAACTCTATGAATCCTATTACCTATAATTTGTTAATACCTATCTCCTTGTTTAGAGATAGGACTTAATACCTACATTTCTTCTCCATTCTGTAAGTTGTTCTGGCTTAAACTTCCATAAGTATTGTGTCTGTTGTAACAACTATGAGTCCATTATATGCAGCTGCCATATTGTCTCTAGAAGACACTCTTTAATATTTGTCCATGCCCTTGCAAACTCTTTCCATCGCACTTCCATGATAATACCTTAGCCTTAGATGTTGAATCAGTAATTCTGTTCTTTTTAAAGATGCATAGGCAATAATCGTGATGATGCTTCCATAAGTATTGTTTCTCTTGTAAAAACTATGAGTCCATTATATGAAGCTGCCATATTGTCTCTAGAAGACACTCTTTAATATTTGTCCATGCCCTTGCAAACTCTTTCCATCGCACTTCCATGATGATACCTTAGCCTTAGATGTTGAATCAGTAATTCTGTTCTTTTTAAAGATGCATAGGCAATAATCATGATGATACTTCCATAAGTATTGTTTCTCTTGTAACAACTATGAGTCCATTATATGCAGCTGCCATATTGTCTCTAGAAGACACTCTTTAATATTTGTCCATGCCCTTGCAAACTCTTTCCATCGCACTTCCATAATGATACCTTAGCCTTAGAGGCTGAATCAGTAATTCTGTTCTTTTTAAAGATGAGTAGGCAATAATCTTTATACTCTGAATCTTGGACAGCTGTGGGTTTCTGTGCTTATCACTACCTATTGTAAATACAAATTATCCTGATGAGGGTTAGGAGATGTATTAATCTATAGAATTAACAGAAACAAATTAAGAGTCAGTTTAATATACTACTTCAGTTTAATATAATATTAATACTAGGCTCTCACCTAGAGCCTATGTCCTATATATCAATAGGTTCTATAAAGAATTTAGGACACCATGAAAGATATTTTAATATTTGTGTCCAAATAACTCCACTGGAAGAATTGGAAGGTTACAGAAGATGGCCAGTTCAGGCTCTGTGTCCCATACTACTAAGAATCTTTTCTAGAGTTACTTTCTTGGATTCCAGGGACTTTGCATTGTATTAGGTTTCCAACTTGCTCATGTAATACCATCAAATTCCAGTCATTTTCCCTATATTTTCTTGCTCCCTTCTCCAAGGTAATCCCTCCTGTTCTAAACCCCACCCTTCCACCAGTACACCTGAGAAACCTGTTCTATTTCCTTTTCCTAGGAAGATCCATGTATATCCTCTTAAGCCTTCCTTATTTCTAGGCCTCTCTGGGTCTACAGCCTGCAGTATCTTTGCCATTTATTTTACAGGTAATAGCCACTTATAAGTGAGTGCATATCATGTTTGTCTTTCTCTGAGGTTTATGGGTTATCTAATTTAGAATTTTTTTCTAGTTCCACCAGTTTACTTGCAAATTTCCTGATTTCGTTATTTTAACAGTAGAGTCAAAACCCATTGTATAAATATACCCCATTTCCCTTATTCATTTTTCAGTTGAGGGACATCTAAGTTATTTCCAGTTTCTTATCATTATGAACAAAACTGCTATGAACATATTTGAGCAAGTGTTCTTATGGTAGGATAGCATGTCCTTTGAATATATTACCAGGACTAGTAAAGCTTGTTTTTCATGTAGACCAATTTTCAATTTTCTGAGAAGCTACCATATTGACTTCTAAAGTAGTTGAACAAATTTGCATTCCCACCAGCAGTGGAGAAGAGTTGCCTTAGTTTCATATCTGCACCACCAGGTGTTATCACCTATGCTTTTTTTCTTAACCATTTTAAGAAGTATACAATGGAATCACAAAGCCATTCTGAGTTGTGTTCCCCTAATGGCTAAGAATGTTGAAAAAATTATTTATTTATTTATTTATTTATTTATTTATTAATTTATTTAGTAATTTTCTCCCACCCAGTCCACCATCTGACAGTTCCACATCACATACCTCCTCCTAACTGCTCCTGTCTCCATGAGGATGTTCCCACCCCCACCCCCACCTCATCTGACCTCTAAACTCCCTGGGGCCTACAGTTTCTTGAGAGTTAGGTGCATCATCTCTGAATGGACATAGACCTGGCAGTCCTCTACTGTATAGGTGTTGGGGGCCTCATATCAGCTGGTGTGTACTGCCTGTTTGGTGGTCCAGTGTTTGAGAGATCTCGGGGGTCCAGGTTAATTGAGACTACTGCTGGTCCTCCTACAGTTTCATCCTTCTTCTCAGCTTCTTTCATCCTTTCCTTAATTCAACCACAGGGGTCATCAGCTTCTAACCATTGGTTGGGTGCAAATATCTGCATCTGATGCTTTCAGCTGCTTGTTGGGTCTTCCAGAATGCTGTCATACTAGGTCCCTTATTGTTAGCACTCCATAGAATCAGTAATAGTGTCAGGACTTGGTATCTTCCCTTTAGCTGGATCCCACTTTGGGCCTGTTGATGGACCTTATGTTCCTCAGACTTCTTTCCATTTCCATCCCTGCAATTTTTTCAGACAGAGTCTGAATTTGCGGTCAAAATTTTGACTCTGTGTTAGCAAGCCCCGCCTTCATTTTTTGACCTGCCTTCCTGTTAGAGGTGAGCTCTATAAGTTCTCTCTCCCTACTGTTGGTAGTTTTATCTAAGGTCACTCCCTTTGAGTCCTCAGAGTCTTTCATTTCCCAGGTCTCTGGTTGATAACCCCCCTGAGGTTGCTTCTTTTCATTCTTTCTGCTGGCTTCAGTCCTTTTCCCTCACCCAATACCAGACTAGAATCCCCTCTTCCCTCCCACCACCTGTCCACTTTCCCTCTCAGGTTCCTCCCTACATCCCCATTTGTGACTGTTTATTTTTCCTCCCAAGTGGAACTGAGATATCCTCACTTGGGCCCTTCAGCTTGTTACCTTTTTTTAGTTTCATGGACTGTACCCCAGATATTCTGTACTTTTTTTGGCTGATATCCACTTATTAGTGACTACATACTATGCATGTATTTTGAGTCTGAGCTACCTCACTCAGGATTGTAATTATTTATTTATTTATTTTTAGCAAAAACTATTTTTTTATTCGATATAATTTATTTACATTTCAAATGATTTCCCCTTTTCTAGCCCCCCACTCCCCGAAAGTCCCGTAAGCCCCCTTCTCTTCCCCTGTCCTCCCACCCACCCCTTAACCCTTCCCACTTCCCCGTTCTGGTTTCGCCGAATACTGTTTCACTGAGTATTTCCAGAACAAGGGGCCACTCCTCCTTTCTTCTTGTACCTCATTTGATGTGTGGATTATGTTTTGGGTATTCCAGTTTTCTAGGTTAATAACCACTTATTAGTGAGTGCATACCATGATTCACCTTTTGAGTCAGGGTTACCTCACTTAGTATGATGTTCTCTAGCTCCATCCATTTGCCTAAGAATTTCATGAATTCATTGTTTCTAATGGCTGAATAGTACTCCATTGTGTAGATATACCACATTTTTTGCATCCACTCTTCTGTTGAGGGATACCTGGGTTTTTTCCAGCATCTAGCAATTATAAATAGGGCTGCTATGAACATAGTAGAGCATGTATCCTTATTACATGGTGGGGAATCCTCTGGGTATATGCCCAGGAGTGGTATAGCAGGATCTTCTGGAAGTGAGGTGCCCAGTTTTCGAAGGAACCGCCAGACTGATTTCCAGAGTGGTTGTACCAATTTGCAACCCCACCAGCAGTGGAGGAGTGTTCCTCTTTCTCCACACCCTCTCCAACACCTGCTGTCTCCTGAATTTTTAATCTTGGCCATTCTGACTGGTGTAAGATGAAATCTTAGGGTTGTTTTGATTTGCATTTACCTAATGACTAATGAAGTTGAGCATTTTTTAAGATGCTTCTCCACCATCCGAAGTTCTTCAGGTGAGAATTCTTTGTTTAACTCTGTACCCCATTTTTAATAGGGTTGTTCGGTTTTCTGGAGTCTAACTTCTTGAGTTCTTTATATATATTGGATATTAGCCCTCTACCTGATGTAGGATTGGTGAAGATCTTTTCCCAATTTGTTGTTTGCCGATTTGTCCTCTTGATGGTGTCCTTTGCTTACAGAAACGTTGTAATTTTATGAGGTCCCATTTGTCAATTCTTGATCTTAGAGCATACGCTATTGGTGTTCTGTTCAGAAACTTTCTCCCTGTACCTATGTCCTCAGGGTCTTCCCCAGTTTCTTTTCTATTAGCTTCAGAGTGTCTGGCTTCATGTGGAGGTCCTTGATCCATTTGGATTTGAGCTTAGTACAAGGAGACAAGGATGTATCAATTCGCATTCTTCTGCATGCTGACCTCCAGTTGAACCAGCACCATTTGTTGAAAAGGCTATCTTTTTTCCATTGGATGTTTTCAGACTCTTTGTCAAGGACCAAGTGGCCATAGGTGTGTGGGTTCATTTCTGGTTCTTCAATTCTGTTCCATTGATCCTCCTGCCTGTCACTGTACCAATACCATGCAGTTTTTAACACTATTGCTCTGTAGTATTGCTTGAGGTCAGGGATACTGATTCCCCCAGATTTTCTTTTGGTGCTGAGAATAGTTTTAGCTATCCTGGGTTTTTTGTTGTTCCAGATGAATTTGATAATTGCTCTTTCTAACTCTGTGAAGAATTGAGTTGGGATTTTGATGGGTATTGCATTGAATCTGTATATTGCTTTTGGCAAAATGGGCATTTTAACTATATTGATTCTACTGATCCATGAGCATGGGAGGTTTTCCCATTTTTTGAGGTCTTCTTCCATTAACTTCTTCAATGTCTAGAAATTCTTGTCATACAGATCTTTCACATGTTTGGTAAGAGTCACCCCCAGATACTTTATACTGTTTGTGGCTATTGTGAAGGGGGTCATTTCCCTAATTTCTTTCTCAGCCTGCTTATCCTTTGAGTATAGGAAGGCCACTGATTTGCTTGAGTTGATTTTATAACCTGCCACTTTGCTGAAGTTGTTTATCAGCTGTAGGAGCTCTCTAGTGGAGTTTTTTGGGTCACGTAGGTAGACGATCATGTCGTCTGCAAATAATGATAGTTTGACTTCTTCCTTTCCAATTTGTATCCCTTTGACCTCCTTATGTTGTCGAATTGCCCGAGCTAGTACATCAAGTACAATATTGAAAAGATAAGGAGAAAGGGGGCAGCCTTGTCTGGTCCCTGATTTCAGTGGGATTGCTTCAAGTTTCTCTCCATTTAGTTTGATGCTGGCTACCGGTTTGCTGTATATTGCTTTTACTATGTTTAGGTATGGGCCTTGAATTCCTGTTCTCTCCAAGACTTTAAGCATGAAAGGATGCTGAATTTGTTCAAATGATTTTTCAGCATCCAGTGAAATGACCATGTGGTTTTGTTCTTTGAGTTTGTTTTTGTAGTGGATTGCATTAATGGATTTCCGTATATTGAACCAACCCTGCATTCCTGGGATAAAGCCTACTTGATCATGGTGGATGATCGTTTTGATGTGTTCTTGGATTCGGTTGGCAAGAATTTTATTGAGTATTTTTGCATCGATGTTCATAAGGTAAATTGGTCTGAAGTTCTCTTTCTTTGTTGGATCTTTGTATGGCTTTGGTATCAGCGTAATTGTGGCTTCGTAGAAGGAATTGGGTAGTGTTCCTTCTGTTTCTATTTTGTGGAATAGTTTGAAGAGTATTGGTGTTAACTCTTCTTTGAAGGTCTGGTAGAATTCTGCACTGAAACCATCTGGTCCTGTTCTTTTTTTGGTTGGAAGACTTTCTATGACTCCTTCTATTTCTTTAGGCATTATGGGACTGTTTAGATGGTCTAGTTGGTCCTGATTTAATTTTGATATTTGGTATCTGTCAAGGAAATTGTCCATTTCCTCCAGATTCTCCAGTTGTGTTGAGTACAGTCTCTTGTAGTAGGATCTGATGATTTTTTGGATTTCCTCAGTTTCCGTTGTTATATCTCCCTTTTCATTTCTAAGTTTGTTAATTTGGATACTTTCTCTGTGCCCTTTGGTCAGTCTGGCTAAGGGTTTATCTATCTTGTTGATTTTCTCAAAGAACCAGCTCCTGGTTTTGTTAATTTTTTGTATGGTTCTCTTTGTTTCTACTTGATTGATTTCGGCCCTGAGTTTGATGATTTCCTGCCTTCTACTCCTCCTGGGTGAAATAGCTTCTTTTTGTTTCAGGGCTTTCAGGTGCGTCATTAAGCTGGTAATGTATGCTTTCTCCATTTTCTTTTTGGAGGCACTCAGGGCTATGAGTTTTCCTCTTAGCACTGCTTTCATTGTGTCCCATAGATTTGGGTATGTGGTGTTTTCATTTTCATTGTGGTATAAAAAGTCTTTTATTTCTTTCTTTATTTCTTCCTTGACCAAGGTATCATTGAGCAGAGTATTGTTCAGTTTCTACGTGTATGTGGATTTTCTGTTGTTTCTGTTGCTATTGAAGACCACTTTTACTCCATAGAGATCAGATAGGAGGCATGGGATTAGTTCGATCTTCTCATATTTGTTGAGGTCTGTCTTGTGACCAATTATATGGTCGATTTTGGAGAAGGTACCATGAGGTGCTGAGAAAAAGGTATATTCTTTTGCTATAGGATAGAATGTTCTATATATATCTGTTAAATCAAATTGGTCCAAAGCTTCAATTAGTTTCATTGTGTCCCTGTTTAGTTTCTGTTTTCCTGATTGGTCCATTGAGGAAAGTGCAGTGTTGAAGTCATCCACAATTATTGTGTTAGGTGCAATGTGTGCTTTGAGTTTTAATAAAGTTTCTTTTACGAAAGAGGGTGCCCTTGGATTTGGAGCATAGATGTTCAGGATTGAGAGTTCTTCTTGTTGTATTTTTCCTTTGACCAGCAAGAAGTTTCCCTCAGAGTCTCTTTTGATGACTTTGGGTTGAAAGTCAATTTTATCTGATATTAAAATGGCTACTCCAGCTGGTTTCCTGAGACCATTTGCTTGTAAAATTGTCTTCCAGCCTTTTACTCTAAGGTAGTGCTTGTCTTTGACCCTGAGGTGTGTTTCCTGTAAGTAGCAAAATGCAGGGTCGTGTTTACGTATCCAGTCAGTTAGTCTGTGTCTTTTTATTGGGGCATTAAGTCCATTGATGTTAAGAGATATTAAGGAATAGTAATTGTTACTTCCTATCATTTTTGATGTTATTTTTTAAATTTGATTGGTTAACTTCTTTTGGGTTTGATGAAAGGTTACTATCTTGCTTTTTCCAGGGTGAAGTTTCCCTCCTTGTATTGCTGTTTTCCTCCTATTATCCTTTGTAGGGCTGGGTTTGTGGATAGATATTGGGTAAACTTGGTTTTGTCATGAAATATCTTAGTTTCTCCATCTATGGTGATTGAGAGTTTTGCTGGATATAGTAGTTTTGGTTGGCATTTGTGTTCTCTTAGAGTCTGCATGAGATCTGCCCAGGACCTTCTAGCCTTCATAGTCTCAGGTGAAAAGTCTGCTGTGATTCTGATAGGTCTTCCTTTATATGTTACTTGGCCTTTTTCTCTTACTGCCTTTAATATTCTTTCTTTGTTTAGAACATTTGGTGTTTTGATTATTATGTGACGGGAAGTATTTCTGCTCAGGTCCAGTCTGTTTGGAGTTCTGTAGGCTTCTTGTATATTCATGGGCATCTCTCTCTCTTTAGGTTAGGGAAGTTTTCTTCCATAATTTTATTGAAGATATTTGCTGGCCCTTTAAGTTGTAAATCTTCACTCTCATCTATGCCTAGGTTTGGTCTTCTGGTTGTGTCCTGGATTTCCTGGATATTTTGGGTTACAAGCTTTTTGCATTTTGCATTTTCTTTAACTGTTGAGTCCATGGTTTCTATGGAATCTTCAGCATCTGAGATTCTTTCTTCTATCTCTTTTATTCTGTTGTTGATATTTGCATCTCTGTCCCCTGATTTCTTCCCAAGGCTTTCTATCTCCAAAGTTGTCTCCCTTTGAGTTTTCTTAGTTGTTTCTACTTCTGATTTTAGATCCTGGATGGTTTTGCTTAGCTCCTTCACTTGCTTGTTTGTGCTTTCCTGTAATTCTTTAAGAGATTTTTGTGTTTCCTCTTTCATGACCTCAGCCTGTTGACCAAAGTTCTCCTGTATTTCTTTAAGTGTTTTTTGTGTTTCCTCATTGTTGGCTTTTGTATTCTCCTGGATTTCTTTCAATGATTTTTGTGTTTCCCTTGCAAGGGCTTCTAACTTTTGATCCATTTTCTCCTGAATTTCTTTAAGTATGTCCTTCATGTGTTCCTGTACCAGCATCATGACCAGTGATTTTAAATCTATATCTTGTTTTACTGGTGTGATGGGGTATCCAGGACATGCTGGTAGAGGAGAATTGGGTTCAGATGTTGCCATATTGCCTTGATTTCTGTTAGTGACGTTCCTGCGTTTGCCTTTTGCCATCTAGTTCTCACTGGTGTTACTTGGTCTTGTCAGTGCTGGACTCACCAGTGCAAGCTGCCCCTTCCCAGTTGGCCTCTGGTGCACAGCTTACCACCTGCACTGCCTGTAGACAAGGTGCTGCTGCCCAGGCTGCCCTGCCAGATCCCGAAGCAGGCACCCGAAGGCTCCCGCTGGGGCCTGCTGGATTCACTGGAGCACACCGACTTCTCCCAGCTGGCCGCCCGGAAGCCAATCTAGCCTCTTGCAGGACCTGGAGATGTGGTGCGGCTGCCCAGGCTGATCTGGATCCGGAAGCGGAGAGAGTTGGGCTGAGGGCTTCTGCCTGAGGCCTTGCCCCAGATTGTGTCTGTGGACCAGATGGAGCCCGTGTGCACCCCCAGGGAGCGCCGATGGTGTATGCTGCTGGGACCTCCACTGTGTTCTGCTCACTCCGCTGGGCAGCAGATCCCCCAACCGGGCTGGCGCACACAAGGTTAGCCTGGCCGCCCAGGCGCTGAGTCCAGGCAAAAGCCTGGGAGGCCAAGGTCTGAGCAAAGTTCCCATAGGGCTATGACTGTTAATTGGGTCTGCCAGGTGACCAGGATTGCGGGCGTGTGCGCCTGAGCTCCCCGAAAGTGCCGGGAGAGTCTGTTGTGCTAACAACCTCCTGGGCGGGTTGACTCACAGATGGCCTACAAAGCCGTCCAGTTCTTGGGGTCAGTCCTGTGCCTTTTGGGGCCTAGACCCCCGCTTTGTTAGCCTCAGGCTATGCCTGTTACGGCTCTGCCAGCCAGAGCTCTCTGTCGTCCTGCAGGCAAAATGGCGGTGCGCGCGCAGGCCTGGGCAAAAAACCTCCTGGCTGGGTTGGCGCCCCGATGGCCCCCGAACAGCCCAGGGCCTGGGTGCAGGCCAATGCCCATCGGGCTCAGATCCCCGCAGTGTTTGCCTCGGATTGTGTTTGTGTACCTCAGTCTGTCCGATGTCTCTGGAGTCGGAAACCAAGATGGAGGTGAGCCTCTCCTGACTGGCGGGAGGCCGAGTTCTGAAGTCAGGATTGTATTTTCTAGTTCCATCCATTTGCCTGTAAAACTCAGGATGTCCTCATTCTTAACAGCTGAGCAGTATTTCATTGTGTAAATGAACCACATTTTCTGTATCTATGCTTCTATTGTGGGACATCTGAGTTGTTACCAGCTTCTGGATATCACAAATAAGGCTGCTATGAATATAGTGGAAAAACGTGCCCCTGTGGCATGGTGGTGCATCTTTTGGGTATATTCCCAAGAGTGGCATGCTGTGTATTCAGATAGATCTATTTCCAGTTTTCTGAGGATCCTCCAAATTGATTTCCAGACTGGTTGTATGAGTTTGCAATCCTACCAGCAATGGAGGAATTTTCCTCATTCTCAACATCCTCACCAACATATTTTGTCAGCTGTGGTTTTGATGTTAGCCAATCTGATTGGTGTATGGTGGAATCTCAGGGCTGTTTTGACTTGCATTTTTCTGATCACTAAGGACTTTGAACACTTCTTTAGATGCTTCCATTTGAGATTCCTCTGTTGCATATTCTCTGTTTAGTTCTATGCACCATTTTTGAGTGTGTTGTTTGGCTTTTTTGGTGGTTATCTTCTTGAGTTCTTTATATTATTTGGATATTATCCCTCTATTGGATGTGGAGTTAGTGAAGATTTTTTTCCCAATCTGTAGTTTGCTGATTTGTATTATTGACTATGTCTTTTGCCTTACAGAGTTTTCCAGTTTCATGAGGTCCCATTTATTATCAGTATTTGATATTAGAGCATGAGGCATTGGAGTTCTGTTTAGGAAATTTCCCCTTGTGCCAATAAGTTCAAGGCTCTTTCTCACTTTCTCTCCTATTAGATTCAGTGTTTATGGTTTTATACTGAGATCCTTGATCCACTTAGACTCATGGTTTTTGCAAGATGACTCATATGGGACTATTTTTACTTTTCTACATACAGATAGTTAGACTAGCACCATTTATTGAATATGCCTTCTTTTTTCCATCAAAACCATTCTTCGCCAAAATCAAGTAGGTTTCATCCCAGGGAGGCAAGCTTGGTTTAATATAGGAAAATCCATTAGCATAATCTACTATATAAACAAATTCAAAGAAAAAAATCACATGATCATCTATTTAAATGCACAAAAATCTTTTGACGAAACAATACCCATTCATGTTAGAAATATTGGAAAGATCAGGAATTCAAGGCCCATACAAAACATAATAAAATCAATTTACTGCAAATCAATAGCCAACATCATATTAAATGGAGACATACTTGAAGCATTCTCACTAAAATCTAGGATAAGAAAAGGATGCCCACTACCCCATATCTATTCAATATAGTACTCGAAGTACTAGCTAGAACAACAAGACAACAAAAAAGAGATCAAGGGGATACAAATTGGCAAAGAAGAATAAAGGTATTGCTATTTGCAGAGGATATGATAGTATACATAATCAACCCCAAAAACTACCAGACAACTTCTCCATCTGATAAACAACTTCAACAAAGTTGATGGATATAAAATTAACTGAACTAAATCAGTAACCTTTTATACAAATGGTAACCAGGCTGAGGAAGAAATTAGGGAAACAACTCTCTTCACAATAGCCATGAATAATATAAAATATCTTGGTGTAACTCTAACCAAACAAGTGAAAGACCTATATGACGATAACTTCAAGTTTCTGAAGAAAGAAATTGAAGATCTCAGAAAGTGGAGGGATCTCCCATGCTCATGGATTGTTAAAATTAACATAGTAAAATAGCCATCCCATCAAAGGTAATCTATAGATTCAATGCAATCCCCATCAAAATTCCAACAAAATTCTTCAAAGACATGGAAAGAGCTATTCACAAATTCATCTGGAAAGGTAAAAAAACACAGAATAACAAAAAAATTTCTTAATAAAAGAACTGCTGGGAGAATCATCATTCCTGACCTCAAGTTTTACCACAGAGGAATAGCAATAAAATCTGTATGGTATTGGTAAGGAGACAGACACATTGATTAATGGAATAGAATTGAAAACCCAGAAATAAAACCCCACACTTATAGATATGTGATCTTTGACAAATGTGTCAAACATATACAATTGAAAAAAGAAAACATCTTTAAGAAATGGTGCTGGTCTAACTGGGTGTCTATATGTAGAACATTTCTTTAAGTGTTTTGGCCATTTGAGATTACTGTTGAGAATTATCTGTTTAGCTCTGTAAACCATTTTCTAATTGGATTTAGTTTATTTATGTCTGGTTTTCTTGAATTCTTTATATACTTTGAATATTATCTTTCTGTCAGAGTTGCTGAAAATAGTTTTCCATTCTCTGTGCTAACACTTTGTCCACGAACCCAGCCATCAAACCTTGTATCTATAGGTATAGTCTTGTCTGCAGAGTTTTAAGAGACTAGAGCCTAGTAGGCTCATCATCAAAAAGTCCAGAGAAAATTCATCCTGGAAGTTATTGGAACAGATACACAAAATCAAGGCAAACATTAAGCAGAACTCAGGATGCCCTGAAGCAATGTGGGAGGAAAGGATGTGAGGAGGCAGAGGGATCAGGAATACACCATGATAATACATACAGCCTGCACTTTCAACTGACTGGAAATCGTGGGAACATACAGAGATCAGAGCCTGTAGGGGTCCAGCCTAGATGCTATGCACATATGTTATGGGTGAGTATCATGGTGTTCATGTGGGAGTCCTAAAAGTAGGAACTGGGCTATCCATGACACTTTTGCCGAGTTGTGAGACCATTTTCCTCCTACTGGGTTGCCTTGTTCAACCTTGATTTGATGATATCGAACTGTCTTATTGTAGCTTGTTATGCAGTGTTTGGTTGATGTCTCGGAGACACCTGGTACTGAGGAGAGGCAGAAGGAGGGTGAATTTGGAAAAGAGTGGATGTTTGGGGAAGAGACTCCAGAGAGGATAGGAATGAAAAATATATGAGAGGAGAGTAGAAAAGAAAACACCCTTCAAATAATAAAACAGAAAGAAAATATACTTACTGAAAGATGTCAGTAATAAATATAGCATAAATGCTTCATTGTGAGAAAATAAATCCATTTGATTGGAATCAAACCTTCTTCATTGTAGAAAGAAGACTATTTAGTGACATTTTAAGTTTATAAGGTAAAAGTAGCTGTTTCTTTTATTATGAATGGCCCTTTATGCAATATATGTTTCAAGCTGCTAAATCTTTGTAATAAACAGAGAAAGAAATGATAATTTGACATATATTTTCATAGAGCTTTCAAAATTCAAAATCTAGTTAAATTGTTTCATAGGAGAGAAGGAAGAAGAATAAGAGGAAGAGGAATGATGCAGCAATTAGTAATGATACGTATATTTAACCAAAGTGAATATTTTTGTTCCAATGAAACAATATCAGTTTTGGTTTTTTTTTTTTTTTTAAGAAACTACGTAAAATCAACTCATTAAACAAAATTAAATTCTGTTAGCAAAAATTTATATATGAATGAGTGTGTGTGTATAAGGGTTTCTAACAACTGGCAATTAATTCATGCTTTCAAGGGCTTCTCTTACTTCACCAGCTAGGACTTTGGGTTGCACACATCAATCTTTAAATGGTTCAAAGAAGCACATTTCTTTGTTTATATAAATAAACAAACATACTTTTATTATTTCCCTCCAGAAACAGCACATATGCCCTGGGGTTTTGATATTCACTTTGTTTCATGTTATTTTCCAGTTCTGACTAAAGCAGATTAGGGATTCACATACATTCTTAAAATACAAAAGTTTCTGACATCCAATTATCTCCCATGGCCATTGATGACTTCCCCAAGAGTTCTAATACAAGTCTGTAATTTTGCTTAGAAATTTCTATTTCAAGACATTTATAGTATTTAAAGCCTAAAAAGTACATTCTCAGATACTTTACCCTCTGCATCATTATTATTTTATTAAAATTATTAGATATTTGCTGCCTGCCGGGGCAGAAAAGGATCACTAGGTACTGTGTCTCCCTGAGCTTAGATTTCTGGTGGTGCAAACCGCCAGGGGTCTGGCTGCACTCAGGACTGAGCACATAGGCGAGTTTGTCTGCCAGCCCGCCTGGCTCAGGGCCTGTGTCCTGCCCAGGGAGCTGGAAGGAGAGAAGCCCCGCGGCCATATTTGTTGCCTGCCAGGACAGAAAAGGATCACTAGGTACTGTATCACCCTGAGCTTTAGATTTCTGGTGGTGCAAACTGCCAGGGGTCTGCCTGCACTCAGGAACTGAGGACATAGGTGGTTCATCTGCAAGCCAGTCCATCGCAGGACCTGTGTCCTATGTGAGAATCAACAGAGGGAGTGACCCCCACCACAACATCTTTGCTCCATAATAGAGCAGACAGAGAACACCTAATTGACCTTGACAACCTAAGTATAACATTGCTTGAGGCAAGACTGAGAAGGGCTCCAAAGGCACAAAAGAGGAAGGCAGCAAATCAGTAATCTCTGTGAGAAGAAAACCAGTCATCCAGTGTTGCAGAGATAATCTTAAAGATCCACAGTAGGTTGAAGCACCAGCCAGTGACAATAAGACCATCTAACACCTGGGAGAACAAGATGGCTAAAGGCAAACATAGGAACATTACTAACAGAAACCAAGGCATTATGACAGCATCTGAACCCAATTCTCCAACCTGAGCAAGTCCTGGATACTCCTACATGCCAGAAAAACAAGATTTGGATTTAAAATCACTGGTCATGATGCTGGTACAGGAACACATGAAGGATATACTTAAAGAAATTCAGGAGAAAATGGATCAAAAATTAGAAGCCCTTACAAGGGAAACACAAAAATCATTGAAAGAAATTCAGGAGAATACAAAAGCCAATAAGGAGGAAACGCAAAAATCACTTAAAGAAATACAGGAGAACTTTAATCAACAGGCAGAAGTCATGAAAGAGGAAACACAAAAATTTCTTAAAGAAGTAGAGGAAAACACAAACAAGCAAATGACAGAACTGAGCAAAAACTTCCAGGATCTAAAAACAGAAGTAGAAACAATGAAGAAAGCACAAAGGGAGACAACTTTGGAGATAGAAAACCTTGGGAAGAAATCAGGGACCATAGACGCAAATATCAACAACAGAAATACAAGAGATAGAAGAAAGAATCTCAGATGCCGAAGATACCATAGAAAAAAACCATGGACTCAACAGTTAAAGAAAATGCAAAATGCAAAAAGCTTGTAACCCAAAATATCCAGGAAATCCAGGACACAATGAGAAAGCCAAATCTAAGGATTATAGGCATTGATGAGAGTGAAGATTTACAACTTAAAGGGCCAGCAAATATCTTCAACAAAATTATGGAAGAAAACTTCCCTAACCTAAAGAGAGAGATGCCCATGAATATACAAGAAGCCAACAGTTCTCCAAACAGACTGGACCAGAACAGAAATAGCCACCACATCACATAATAATCAAAACCCCAAATGTACTAAACAAAAAAAGAATACTTAGGGCTGTAAGAGGAAAAGGGCAAGTAGCATATAAAGGACAACCTATCAGAATTACACCAGATTTCTCACCAGAGACCATGAAAGCTAGAAGATCCTGGGCAGTGCTCATGCAGACTCTAAGAGAACACAAATGCCAGCCGAGACTACTATACCCAGTGAAACTCTCAATTACTATAGATGGAGAAACCAAGATATTCCATGACAAAACCAAATTTACACAATATCTTTCTATAAACCCAGCCCTACAAAGGATAATAGGGAGAAAACACCATTACAACGAGGGAAACTATACCCTGGAAAAAGCAGGATATTAAGCTTCTTTCATCAAACCCAAAGAAGATAACCACACATGTATAAAATTAAAATCAAAAATGATAGGAAGCAATAACCACTACTCCTTAATATCTCTTAACATCAATGGACTCAATTCCCCAATAAAAAGACATAGACTAACAGACTGGTTACATAAGCAGGACACTACATTTTACTGCATACAGGAAACACACCTCAGTGTCAAAGACAAAAACTACCTTAGAGTAAAAGGCTGGAAGACAATTCTACAAGCAAATCGTCCCAGGAAACAAGCTGGAGTTGCCATTGTAATTTCAGATAAAATTGACTTTCAACCTAATGTCATCAAAAGAGACATGGAAGGTCACTACTTGCTGGTCAAAGGAAAAATCCAACAAGAAGAACTCTCAATCCTGAACATCTATGCCCCAAATATAAGGGCACTCTCATTCATAAAAGAAACTTTACTAAAGCTCAAAGTACACATTGCACCTAACACAATAATTGTGGGTGACTTCAACACTCCACTCTCTCCAATGGACCGATCAGGAAAACAGAAACTAAACAGGGAGACAATGAAACTAATTGAAGCTTTGAACCAATTGGAGTATATATATATATATATATATATATATATATATATATATATATATATATATATATATAACTTTTCATCCCAAAGCAAAAGAATATACCTTTTTCTCAGCACCTCATGGTACGTTCTCCAAAATAGATCATATAGTTAGTCACAAGACAGAGCTCAACAAATATAAGAAGATTGAAATAATCCCATGCCTCCTATCAGATCACTATGGAGTAAAAGTGGTCTTTAGTAACAGTAAAAACAACAGAAAGCCCACATACACATGGAAACTGAACAATACTCAATGATACCTTGGTCAAGGAAGAAATAAAGAAAGAAATCAAAGATTTCTTAGCATTTAATGAAAATGAAGGCACAACATACAGAAATCTATGGGACACAATGAAAGCAGTGCTAAGAGGAAATCTCATAGCTTTGAGTGTCCCCAAAAAGTAATTCGAGAGAGCATACACTAGAAGATTAAGGGAACAACTGAAAGCCCTGGAACAAGAAGAAGCTAATTCACCCAGGAGGAGAAGAAAACAGGAAATCATCAGACTCAGGGCTGAAATCAATCAAGTAGAAACCAAGAGAACTATACAAAGAATCAACAAGACCAAAAGCTGGTTCTTTGAAAAAAATCAACAAGATAGATAAACCCTTAGCCAGACTAACCAAAGGGCATAGAGAAAGTATCCAAATTAACAAAATTAGAAATGAAAACGGAGATATTACAACAGAAACCGAAGAAATTCAAAAAATCATCAGATCCTACTACAAAAACCTGTACTCAACACAACTGGAGAATCTTGAGGAAACGGACATTTTCTTAGACAGATACCAATTACCAAAATTAAACCAGGATCAAATAGACCATCTAAACAGACCCATAACCCCTAAAGAAATAGAAGGGGACATAGATAGGCTTCTGACCAAAAAAAGCACAGGACCAGAAGGTTTCAGTGCAGAATTCTATCAGACCTTCAAAGAAGACTTAACACCATTACTCTTCAAATTTTTCCATCAAATAGAAACAGAAGGAACACTACCCAACTCCTTCTTCGAAGCCACAATTACGCTGATACCAAAACCACACAAAGACCCAACTAAGAAAGAGAATTTAAGGCCAATTTCCCTTATGAATATCTATGCAAATATACTAAATAAAATTCTTGCCTACCAAATCCAAGAACACATAAAAACGATCATCCACCACGGATCAAGTAGGCTTCATCCCAGGGATGCGGGGATTGTTCAATATAAGGAAATCCATAAATGCTATCCACTACATAAACAAACTCAAAGAAAAAATCACATGATCATTTCATTAGATGCCGAGAAAGCATTTGACAAAATTCAGCATCCTTTCATGCTAAAAGTCTTGGAAAAGACAGGAATTCAAGGTCCATATCTAAGCATTGTAAAAGCAATATACAGCAAACCGGTAGCCAACATCAAACTAAATGGAGAGAAACTTGAAGCAATCCCATTAAAATCAGGGACTAGACAAGGCTGCCCCCTCTCTCCATATCTTTTCAATATAGTACTTGAAGTCCTAGCTAGAGCAATTAGACAACATAAGGAAGTCAAAGGGATACAATTTGGAATGGAAGAAGTCAAACTATCACTATTTGCAGATGATATGATCGTATACTTAAGTGACCCTAAATACTCTACTAGAGAACTCCTACAGCTGATAAACAACTTCAGCAAAATGGTTGGCTACAAAATCAACACAAGCAAATCAGTAGCCTTTATATATTCAAAGGATAAGCAGACTGAGAAAGAAATTAGGGAAATGACCCCCTTCACAATAGCTACAAACAACATAAAGTATCTTGGGGTGACTCTAACCAAACAAGTGAAAGACCTATATGACAAGAACTTCAAATCTCTGAAGAAGGAAATCGAAGAAGATCTCAGAAAATGGAAAAATCTTCCATGCTCGTGGGTTGGCAGGATTAATATAGTTAAAATGGCCATCTTGCCAAAGGCAATCTACAGATTCAATGCTTTCCCCATAAAAATCCCAACCCAGTTTTTCATAGAGCTAGAAAGAGCAATTCTGAAATTCATCTGGAATAACAAAAAAACCCAGGATAGCTAAAACTACTCCCAACAGTAAAAGAACTTCAGGGGGATTCAGTATCCCAGACTTTAAACTCAACTACAGAGCAATAGTGATAAAAACTGTATGGTATTGGTACAATATCAGGCAAGCGGATCAATGGAATAGGATTGAAGACCCAGAAATGAACCAACACACCTATGGTCACTTGGACTTCGACAAAGGAGCTGAAAGCATCCAGTGGAAAAAAGATAGTCTTTTCAACAAATGGTCCTGTTTCCATTGGAGGTCAGCATGCAGAAGAATGTGCATCGATCCATTTTTATCTCCTTGTACCAAGCTCAACTCCAAATGGATCAAGGACCTCCACATAAAACCTGACACACTGAAACTAATCAAAAAGAAACTGGGGAAGACCCTGGAGGACATGGGCACAGGGGAAAAGTTCCTGAATAGAACACTAATAGCTTATGCTCTAAGATCAAGAATTGACAAATGGGACCTCATAAAACTACAAAGTTTCTGCAAGGCAAAGGACACTGTCAAAAGTACAAAACGTCAACCAACAAACTGCAAAGGATCTTCACCAACCCTAAATCCAACAGAGGGCTAATATCTAATATATACAAAGAACTCAAGAAAGTAGAACCCAGAGAAACAAATAATCCCATTAAAAAGTGGGGTACGGAGCTAAACAAAGAATTTTCACATGAAGAACTTGGGAGAGCTGAGAAACACCTTAAGAAATGTTCAACATCATTAATCATTAGGGAAATGCAAATCAAAACAACCCTGAGATTTCACCTCACACCAGTCAGAATGGATAAGGTCAAAAACTCAGGAGACAGCAGGTGTTGGCGAGGATGTGGAGAAAGAGGAACACTCCTTCACTGCTGGTGGGATTGTAAGATGCTACAACCACTCTGGAAATCAGTCTGGTGGTTCCTCAGAAAACTGGGCATGACACTTCCTGAGGACCCTGTTATACCACTCCTGAGCATATATCCAGAGGATTCTTCAGCATGCAATAAGGATACATGCTCCACTATGTTCATAGCAACCCTATTTGTAGTAGCCAGAAGCTGGAAAAAAACTAGATGTCCTTCAATTGAGGAATGGATACAAAAAATGTGGTATATTTACATAATGGAGTACTATTCAGCCATTAGAAACAATGAATTCATGAAATTCTTAGACAAATGGATGGAGCTGGAGAACATCATCCTAAGTGAGGTAACCCAGTCTCAAAAGATCAATCATGGTATGCACTCACTGATAAGCGGTATTAGCCTGGAAAACTTTGAATACCCAGGACATAATCCACATATCAAATGATGTCCAAAAAGAATGGAGGAGTGGCCCCTGGTTCTGGAAAGACTCAGTGCAAGAGTATAGGGGAATTCCAGAACAGCGAAGTGGGAAGGGGTGGATGGAAGAACAGGGGGACGGTAGAGGGCTAATGGGAGTTGCAGGGAGTGGGGACCCAGAAAAGGGGAGATCATTTGAAATGTAAATAAAAAATGTATCAATAAAAAATTATTATTCATTCAGTTTTATGGACACACTCTAATTCTCTCATCCTTCTAACAATTCAATTCAAATAATTATATTCCACATATTATATTACTAATACTCTAGACATTTCAAAGGGGTAGGAACCTGCCTATTCATGTCTCATACAGAGCAGGTAACTAGTACATTAGTGAAATAATGTAGTACTACCATTATCTACTAAAATAATTTTAATATGGTCCAATCATTGTGGTAACTTCCACTACCCAAACTTTGGTGAAATCCAATTACATGTTAGAATGATTCATATATGTGATAGAGTGTGTAAATATATGGAATTTACTTGATTACTCACTTTAAAAAACTGTTCCCATGGCCATGACAAACAAGATCATTTTATATACTTGAAATGTCCAAAAATACACTATAATCTGCTTTACTAAGGAAGTTAAATTGGACAACATCTATGTAGAATTATGTAGAGCTTTTACGAATGCTCCATGCTTTATTAAAAATTTTATTTTGACGTATGATATATATGTGTGTATGACTAGGTCTGGGACTGTGTACCGACTTTATTTTCTTGGGACATATTTCTAGAAGAGAGATGGATGGTAGTTTCATTTTTCATCTTTAATAACTTCCATACTATTTTACAAACTATAGCTATAGAAATCAGAAAGATCACTGATACTCTGGCATGGAGTTGGAGTAAGCTGTCTTATGTAAGTACCCATAACCATTGAGCAGTGTTTCCAGTCCCAGAAGCTGTTTAAAGCAAATAGTGTCTGTGGAGTCCTCTAAAGTTTTTATGAATAGTATATCTGACATGCTCAGGAAAAATACTGTCTTTACATTATGCTCTTCAGCATATTCTACTCTTTGAATCTGGGGTCATGAAACTAACAATGTAAAGTTCATATAAGTCCAAGAATTGTAAAACTTAGAGATTACATGTATATCTGACCTATGCTCTTTCAATAACTTTCTTTAAGTGATCTCAAAATGAACAAGTTCTGTCCCTTTTTCACTTGGAGACCTTAAACAGAATTAATGAATGTAACTGAAAGTGTATAATTGCAGAACACAAAGAAATCATCTGAAGCAGTCTTGAGCTAGCTCTTGTTTGCCCAAGATGACTTAACAATTTGAGTTAGGAAAGAACTGTTTAGATTGGAAAGACTTTATTTCCTATTATTCTGGAAGGAGGAAGTCCAACATTTTTCCAGTAGGTACTTGAAGTAAATAGCCTGATGCATTTTAAGGTCAGATGTAAAACAACTACTTTGAGATCTCTGGGACAAAGACACAGTCCATCCAAGGAAGCGTTCATGTGTTATAAATAGTATGATATAGCCGGGCAATGGTGGCGCAAGCCTGTAATCCCAGAACTCTGGGAGGCAGAAGCAGGCAGATTTCTGAGATCAAGGCCAGCCTGGTCCGCAGAGTGAGTTTCAGGACAGCCATGGCTATACAGAGAAACCCTGACTCAAAAACAAAAAACAAATAAAAAAAAAAAAAAACCAAAACCAAAACCAAAAATAAATAAATAAATAAATAAACAAATAAATAAATAAATAAAGTATGATATAATATATATGACATATAATCTAAAATATCTGTAAATAATATCTGTTGCATCAAATTTGTACTACATTGAATTCTTTCTCACAGAACTCATACAATTTGGGATCTAATGCAGAAAGGAAATGATTCATTATTACAAGGACTGATAAATAAAAATAAACGGTGAGTATATGTGTATAATTAATTAAACTCACAAATTTTATTTCAATGAGCTGGTGTTTCTCTTGAGATCTTTAATAAAGATATGAAATTTTTAGCCTTTTAAAAATTATTATTGAGAATTTTATAGTTTCTTTAGCTACACCATTTTCCTTCCACATTCTCCCCATTTCAACTCCTGTGTCCCCTCCTCTCTCTTAAATACTTGTGATCTCTTCTTGATTACAGTTGTGACATATTAAAAGGAATCCATTTAGTGTGTATATCTATTATGGGCAACTATTTTTGATTGAATCCCTAGAGAAGATTCTGTCTGTCTTTCTTTCTCTGTGTCCCTCTCTGTCTTTCTGTCTCTCTCTCTCTCCCTCTCTCTCTTTCTTGTTCCCATCTGTGCTGGCTTATCAAATGGTTTAGTCAATGTGCAGGTCTTGTTCTGGTGATGATGTTGTTAAGAGTTCATGGGTGCAACTTCTTGTCATGTAGAAGACACTACCTTGTAGTTGACACTGTCATATAGAAGACACTATCTTGTAGTTGACATCCTGGTCCTTTGGCTTTTAATTTATCCCCATCCTTACATTATATTCTCTGAGCCTTAGGTGCAGGGTATTGTATACCTGTAGAGCGGTTTTACTGTAAATAAATAAATTGACCTATGGTTGCTTGGTGTCTATATTTTGAATTGTTCTAGATTTCTCTAATGTTATCCATTTGTCGTGAAGACATGTTTCTTCATGAAAGGTGAGAGCTGCATTAATCAATATGTATAAGATTGGGTATATAGAATTACTCTGAGATAGGTAATTGGCAGTATTAGATTCTCATCTAGGGTCCATGACATCACTAGCCACAGGGAGTTGCCTAGATTTACAGTATCAGGCATGGATTCCCTTCTGCTGAGCAGCACTTAAGTCTAATTAATAGTACTTATTATAAGTACCATTGTTGTACCTATGAGGATATTTATATTGGGTTGTCATTTTAGGTTGTTTGTAGACTTTGTAGCTGTATAGGGCTGTTGCTTTTCTGCACTAGAATTTTTCAGAGCATATTTAGGTGATATGAGAGATAGACTTCATCAGCTTCCATGTTATCATCATGTAGATTCTTCCTATTACTGCATTCCAATTGTGCAGAATCTCCAGCAATAGGATTTTACCATGAAGTTTATGGAAGCAACTAATAGCAGTTGGAATAACCTATACTGGTTTTGGATTATTTTATACTCCTGTTACCAACAATTTAAAGAGAGGTTCCACATGACTAGCTCTACAAAATTCATATAAAATATATTAAAGCAATAAGTGGAATAGCTTAATTAAATATTTAATATTTTTTACACTAGTATATAATTCCATATGGAAACATTATCATCATACATGGCATAATTTTGTTTAAACATTTACATATGTATTCAAATGTACTTATGTATATTATATGATTTAAGTGTACATAAAATAATATTTTCCTATGGGTTTTCAACTACCCTTTGTTCTTTATCCTTTCTCTCTCATACTTTCTTACTTAGTATGAGTAACATAGATTTAGCAACTGTAGAGGATTTGGGTTATCATTGTGATTACTTCCCTATCTATAATACCAAATATTAACAGGAAAATGCCATGCTAGGTTTTGAACATACTTGTATTAGTTTTGTACTAGTTAACTCTATGAAATGTTATGTGGTATCTTTTAAGACAGGAGGGCTCCATGGATGTTTAAATGGCTATTTTCTGAAATACTGATGAAATTGGCAAGATTCAATTTCATTTTTCCTTAATGTCTTTAATTAGCTAAATGACTATATTTAAAAAGTAAGAATATTTTTGGAAACAATGTAATTATTTTGTGTTGACACAACAGAATGATATTGTCATTATCTTCTAATAAAACTTCTCCATATACTAAAAACTAGCATATATCAATTTAAGAACTCATAAAAAATCCTCCCACTTAGCAGCAGCTTACATTCAAACTGCTCATTAGATATTACTAAGGAGTAATACTTTATTATGGTCTGTAATTGTACTGATATAGATTTGCAAAGTAATGCTTCCTGTTTGCTTCAAACATTAGCCCTTTAGTATTTTCTCACTTAAACCAATACCAAATACCTATCTCCAGGTAACCAATATTTTTATCCCTGAACCCATGTCTTTAAACAAAGATAATTAGATGAATTATTTTAATTTTATAAAATTCATATAAGAATACATTAAAGCAATAAATAGAATGGCTTATCCTATAAAACTAATAGATGAATAATGATCCAAGACATTATTCTAAGAAAAATTATTTTGGATATAACCCCCAACTCTTAGAAACAGAATTAAATACACAACAATGACATGACACCAAACTGAAGATATTATACAACAAAATAAAATTTTAACGATATAAATAATAATCATTACAATAGCATAAAATGTTTTTCAATTCATGTTTTTGACAAATAATCAATATTTATTAGATATACAGAATTCCAAAAATTCTATACCAAGAAAAGAATAATCACAAAGTAACCTAAGTTCCTTAAATTACATTTGTTTGTTTTAAAAAATTAAAATTAAAAGTGAGTTTTATCTTCATATATGTTAAATTTAAAAATAATGTATTTTAATTTTTACAATAATGAAGAAATGGAATCAGTGGGTAGAAGAGGAATCTCTAAGACAAGCTAGAATATTGAGACAATGTTATCTAAGAGGCTTCAACCAACAGCTGATAGAAACACATATAGAGACTCACAGCCAAACAATAGGCAGAGCTTAAAGAATCTTGTGGAGATGGGGAAGGGAAGATTAAAGGAACCAGAAAGTTCAAGGACAACACAAGAAATCCTATATACTAACTAACCTGGGCCTCAGAGGCACAGTGAGTTGGAATGACCAACCAGAAAGCATTTAGGGAACAGACCCAGGCTGCTCAGACATTCAGCCCTGTCTTCATGTGGAACCCCTATGAGCAGGAGCAGGCATTGTCTCTGAATCTGTTGCCTGCCTTGAAATACCTTTTTAATAGTTGGGATGCTTTATCTAGCCTCAATAAAAGAAGATTCATCCAGTCCTACTTCAAATCAATATGCCTAGATTGGTTGATATCAATAGAACACTTTACCTTCTCTGAGGAGAAAGGAAGTGGAGAATGGGTGGAGGAGGGATTGGGAGGAGAGGAAAGAGAGGAAGTTGTGAGTAGGAAGAAAAGTTAATTAATTAATGGAAAATATTTTAAACAACACAAAAGGACATGGAAATACATATGTTGTGGTTGATTTTAATAGTGTCCTATTATAGAAAATAGAATATAGGTTTTATAAAACTCTGAAATAGTTGTATACTTTAATTCATAAACAGCATAAATAGATCAAAGAAGAGTATTCATATTACCATACTTAAAATATTTCAAGGCATGCCCTATGGGATAATATTGATAAAGCCCTTTTCTGGATGCTGGTTCATTCTAACCACTCAGCAAATGATTGCAGTTATTATTGTAATACCAGCAAAACCATAAGAAAATTTAAGTATATTTTACATGTCAAACAAGTTTTGTCCATAGAAATATACAGTTGTTGTAGGAGAAGATTTATTTTGTGGAGGTGAAATTTGAAATAAAGATTGTGACTCAACAGTAAATGTAAATTTTTTGGAGATTTTTGAGTAATTTAATCTAAACTAAATAAATGACAGAGTGATATTCAAATTAATAGAATCAAAAATAAAACTATGTCCATAAGAACAGACAAAAAGAACATCTGGGCATCTAGAGAGTCATAGGGACATACTTTAAAAGCCTGTACTCGACCAAGTTGGACCATCTGAAAGAAATAAATAATATCACTGATAGATACTATTTAACAAATTTAAATCAAGATCAGACAAACAATGTAAAGATACCTATAATCTCCAGTGAAATAGAAGCAACCATTAGAATTCTCAAACCAACAAAGAGAAAAAAAGCCCAGGGGAAGATGGTTTTAGTGTAGAATTAATTCTAACAGACTTTCAAAGAAGAGTTTTTTTTTTTTTAATTAACACATCAATACTATGAAAGTGATAGAGTTGAGAATAATGTGTGGGCTGTATGAGACAAGGAATGGAAGAAAAGGATAGATTTTCTGAGCAGTATAAAGTTTCTGTAAAAATGGGTCATGGTGACTAAAAAAGCAACCAATTGCATACTGTAACAAAAGACATAACATTCTAGATCAAATGGAACACAGAAGTCTGTAAGTATACTCTTTGTATTGAATAACAGAATATTTTATTAGTATCCGTTCCCTTTGCTAAATTTTTTACTCTTATTTGCTTGGAGGAATTTGCTGAAATGCAGTGAGTCTATATCCATATATACTCTATTGCCAGATACTTTTATTTGGTAACATACTGCTACAGTCAAATATATGAGTTGCTAAAATGTATTTTTTAAAAAGGGTTTTCTCCTTTCCTTGCAGCCTTTATTTTGTTATTTAGCATTCACTTGCTTCCTTCTGCAAACTAACTTTACCACCATTGTTATGGATTAAAAATATGTCATTCTCTTCAGACCTAGAATAGACCTAGAAGACCTTTGAATGTGATCTCTTGACAGAACATCCAGGTTGCTCACTTAAAACTCCTCTAAAGTATACCTCGGATACATAAATTTATACATTTTACACATACCCACAGAAATACGGAAATAGGTATACAGTTTATTCACATCCCTTGTTGTTGTTTTATTTTTTTCTTCTTTTTAATATTTTTATTTTCTATATTCTTTGTTTACATTCCAAATGATTTCCCCTTTCCTGGATCCCCCCTCCCCATATGTCCCATAAACCTTCTTCTCTCCATCCCTTCTCCAATCACCTCCCTCCTTTTTCTCTGTCCTTATATTCCCTTCCCATGCTAGATGTTGTTGTTTTATTATTATTGATAATTATTATTTGTCATAACTTGTTGTTCCCTGATTTGGGCTCCAGGATTCTGCTGCCTCACAAACACCTTCTAGGTCTGAAATGGAATAATCCCTCTGGCTGGAATACAGACACAACCTTGGTACATATCCTTAATCACAAACAGTATAGTTAAAATAAGTTTATAGAAGGGAACAGATATTTGTGTCCCTATCTCTCCACTAGAGCTCATGCCTGGCCACAGGAGGCAGCCTCCCTAGGTTTTATGTTCCTAATGCTGTGAGTCACAGCTAAGGGCATCCCCATTGATCCTTGTTCACTTAAAATGAGTGTGCATGTGTTCGGGTATTTCTCTTGAAGTTCAGGTTTAATCCATAGTTGTTTGAAAATATGCTTAGTATATGCTAATGGTCTTATATCTGTTAAGGTTTGCTTTGTGACTAAGTATATGGTCAATTATGAAAAAGGTTCCATGAGGTGCTAGAAAGGAGACATATTCTTTTGTGTGTTGGTGAAATATTATACATCTTTCTGTTACATCCATTTCATTCATAATATCTGTTAGTTTCATTACATATATATGTAGTTTTAGTCCAGAAGACATGTTGGCTGGTGAACACTGGGTGTGGGGGGTCAATGTGCACTTTAAGTTTTATCAATGTTCCTTTTACAAATGTGGGTGGCCTTGGGTTTGGGGCATAGATTTTCAAAATCAGGATATATTTTTCCTCTGATGAGTTTGAAGTGTCTTTCCTTCCTCATTTGATTAATTTTAGGTGAAAGTGTATTTTATTAGATACTAGAATGGCTACTCCAGCTTGCTTCTTGAGCCCATTTACTTAGAAGACTTTCTTCTAGCCCTTTAATCTAATGCAATGTTCATCTTTATTGATTAGGTGTGTTTCTTGTATGCAGCAGAATTATGGATTCTGTTTTCACATCCATTCTGTTAGCCTGTGCCTTTTTATTGGAGATTTGGCTCCATTGATATTGAGAAATTTTAATGACAAGTGATATTATTTCCTGGAATTTTGATGTTGGTTTTGTCTTTCGTGTGTGTGTGTGTGTGTGTGTGTGTGCACATGCTTCCTGTGTTTTATTGGATATAGTTATCCCTCATGTGTTTGAGATTTCCTTCTAGTATTTTCTGTTGGACTGGATTTGTGCATACATATCCCTTGAACTTGATTATGTTTTGAAATATCTAGTTTTCTCTATCTATACTTATTGAGAGTTTGCTTGGGTAAGAGTCAAGGTTGGCACCTATTGATTTTTAGAGGTTGCAGGATATCTATCTGTCCAGGTTCTTTTTAGCTTCGAGAGTCCCTTTTGAGAATTCAGTCATAATTCTAAAAGCTCTATCTTTGTAAATTTCCTGGCTTCTTTCCTCTTGCTGCTTCTAATATTTTCTTATTGAGTAGATTTTATGTTTTAATGATTATGTGCTGGGAGGATATTCTTTTCTGGTCCAGAATAATTGGTGTTCTATAAATGTATTATATATTTATAGGCATCTCTTTCTTTAGGGAAAGGTGTCTTGTATTATTTTTTAAATATAATTTCTGGTCCTTGGAGTTGGGACTCTTCACCTTCTTCTATTATTCTTCCCATTATTCTTAGGTTAGGTCTTTTAATGGTATCCCAGATTTCCTGGATGTTTTGGGTAAGGAATTTTTTACATTTAGCAAGGAAGCTTGACTGATGTATGAATTTCTCCTGTTGTACCTTCTAAGTCTTAGATTTTTCTCTTCCATAGCCTGAATTCCTTTCGTGATGCTGGCATTTGTTATTCCTGTATTTTCTTAGGTTTCCCAAATCTGGGGTTCCCTTAGTTAATGTTTTCTTTATTACTTCTATTTCTATGTTTAGGTCCTGCACAATTTTATTTGGCTCCTTCTGTTAGGATTTTGTCTAAGCTCCACCCCACAATTACCTGGCAGTAGCCAGGTATGCCAGTTCCCCACCATTACCTGCCAACAGCCAGGTACTCCTGGTCCATTATAAAAAGGGATGCTTACCCACTCCTCTCGCTCTTAGTCTCTCCTACCATCTTACCTCTTATCTCTTACCTCTCTGACTTTTATCCTCTCCCTTGCCCCCTCTTGAGCTCTTCTCCCCTCCCCCCTCTCTCTCTGTAGTCATGGCTGGCCTCTGCTTCTCTACTCTCTCCTTCTCTCTGCCTTTCTCTCCCTCCTCTACTACCCCTTAAATCCCATCCGATCACATAAATAAACTCAATTCTATACTATGCTGGTGTGTGCCTGGTCCCTCAGGAGAAGGGATACCTCCACATGGGCCTGCTGATACATCCCCTTCCCTCACACCACCGTATACCATATTTTCTTTTCTTTTTTTATTTTTTTTTTATTCGATATAATTTATTTACATTTCAAATGATTTCCCCTTTTCTAGCCCCCCACTCCCCAAAAGTCCCGTAAGCCCCCTTCTCTTCCCCTGTCCTCCCACCCACCCCTTCCCACTTCCCCGTTCTGGTTTTGCCGAATACTGCTTCACTGAGTCTTTCCAGAACCAGGGGCCACTCCTCCTTTCTTCTTGTACCTCATTTGATATGTGGATTATGTTTTGGGTATTCCAGTTTTCTAGGTTAATATCCACTTATTAGTGAGTGCATACCATGATTCACCTTTTGACTCTGGGTTACCTCACTTAGTATGATGTTCTCCAGCTCCATCCATTTGCCTAAGAATTTCATGAAGTCATTGTTTCTAATGGCTGAATAGTACTCCATTGTGTAGATATACCACATTTTTTGCATCCACTCTTCTGTTGAGGGATACCTGGGTTCTTTCCAGCATCTGGCAATTATAAATAGGGCTGCTATGAACATAGTAGAGCATGTATCCTTATTACATTCTAACCTCTTTCTCTTTTTATGATCACAATGAAAGACCCCAACTCAATATTCTTAGACCCCAGCAATTAGCTTAGCACTGAGTCACTGAGAGGTTTGCTTTTCTGCCCTCAGCTTGAGACCTTTGGCCTCAAGAGAGAGCCTACCCTGCCTCAGGAACTAGCTCGCTATATTCTTGACACATGTGATGACCAGCCCAATGCTTAACTATACAATACCCCAAGGATGTTTACTCCAGATCATCTGTAACCTTGTGTTAAGACATGAATTTTTGCCTACTCCTTGTGATTTCTCCTTTATATACCCCCAGCTGCAATTACTAGGGGTCGATCTCCTCTGGCCCTATGCGGTTACAAGACGACCCCAGTGCACTGGTTTCTCCTGAATAAACTTAGTGTGTTTCATGCGTTTGCATTAAGAATGGTCTCCTGTGAATTCCTTGGGTGTCGTTTCATCCCGAGATTTGAGTGAGGGTCTCCTCTCTTTGTGGGTCTTTCAACAACACCTTCACCTAATTAATTTTATTTCCTTTATATCTTTAAGGATTTTTTTCTTTTTTTTTAAAGTCTTCTATCTTTTGGATTATATTTTCCTGTGTTTCTTTATGGGATTAATTTATTTCCTCTTTAAAAGCCTCTATCATCTTTATAAGATTGGATTTCAAGACATTTTCCTGTTTTTTGTTTGTGTTAGAATATCCAGGATTTACTATAGAAGGATACCTTTGCTCTAAAGGCATCATATTGCCTGGGCTTTTGTTGATTTTGTTCTTTCAAGGTCATGTCGCCATCTGGATGTCCTCTTTTTTTTTTTCTTTCTTTTTTTTTATTCGATATAATTTATTTACATTTCAAATGATTTCCCTTTTCTAGCCCCCCCACTCCCCGAAAGTCCCGTAAGCCCCCTTCTCTTCCCCTGTCCTCCCACCCACCCCTTCCCACTTCCCCGTTCTGGTTTTGCCAAATACTGTTTCACTGAGTCTTTCCAGAACCAGGGGCCACTCCTCCTTTCTTCTTGTACCTCATTTGATGTGTGGATTATGTTTTGGGTATTCCAGTTTTCTAGGTTAATATCCACTTATTAGTGAGTGCATACCATGATTCACCTTTTGAGTCTGGGTTACCTCACTTAGTATGATATTCTCTAGCTCCATCCATTTGCCTAAGAATTTCATGAATTCATTGTTTCTAATGGATGTCCTCTTATAATAGGTATTGGGAGGGCAGTTAGCTTTGATGGTCTTAGTATGGTTCAGGCTCAACAGGTCTGATGGAGGAGAGGTGCCAAAAGAATGGCACAGTTGATTATTTTTTTTTAAAACTGTATTTGCTGAGTCGTGCTTGACTCAGGAAGGGATTGTGTAATATTGTTTCCTGCCCATTTAACATATTCAGCAGGACATAATCCTCCATGAGAGTTAAAGGTTACTGCTGGGAGTAAGGAGTGTGTGTGTGTGTGTGTGTGTGTGTGTGTGTGTGTGTGTGAGAGAGAGAGAGAGAGAGAGAGAGAGAGAGAGAGAGAGAGAGACCAGGGAACATCCTCCCTGTCAAGATTAATGACCCTATGATAATCAGAGATAGCACAAATTCAGGAGGTAAGAATGTGTCTAATATCTCAGCAAAATCACAAATGATGAGACCTTCAGAACAGCCCTTAGGGTTTTGGGAAATCACTCAAAAAACCTGAATCCAAGAATATATAATTTCTCAACTATGCAAAATATAAGGATCCAATATGAATTATATGAGGGGATTCGTGGAGTTAAAAAACAAATGTAGCTGCACTATGAGCCAGCTTGCCTGAAAGATATTTTAAAAAGTGATAAAGAGATTTGGGGAATGGTGATCTCAGGGAAAGACCACATTGAGCTTTGTGCTCACAAAGTCAGGCAATTTCCTGAGTTCAAGGTCAACCTAAGACAGAGAGAGTTTAGCCTGAAGTGGTAATTTCAGGATGGGATCCCACAAAGCTAAGCTTATTGTCAGTGGATTCACAGGCAGGTAGATCTCTGAATTCATTTGCAATGTTGAAAAATATGCTTGTTGTATGTATTTTCTAAGAATGGGGTAGTAGTGTCAAGGAATTCTTATTCATGGGATAATCAAATGGGAACCTAGAGGAAATGAACGGATTGATATGTAAATAATAAACTTAGCATTGCTCTGTAAGAGCTATCTGCATGAGCTAACAGGAGATCTCCAGAGAAAACTCTCTGGAGCAGAATACATCCTGTCAACTTGTACCCAAAGATTGAGTGTGAGTCCATTTTTCACAATTCTCAAACACTCCTTTCTCAGATCCTGTCTCCATGCTGTGGCTGGTCCTTGGCAATATTGGCAATTATTATTACTAGTATTAAAACAGAAGCATCATCATTTATCACTAACTTTTTGTCATTCATCTGCTCAAAAATTAATTTTAAAATTCTGTTTATTTTGTTTTATTTTTATAGATAGATTTAAATGTTTGCCATGAGTGAGAAAAGACTTTTTACACTTTATTTTACACAGAGGAAAGAACTAATAGCCTATATAAATTTTCTTTAAGAATTGTACCTTCATATTTGTAACAGCTCCTACTTATATAATGCATGTAATAAGACTAAGTAAATGCTATCTATTACTCATAAGTATTGATCACTAGTACATGCCAGTAAATAATTGGGTTCAAATATTTATATATTAGCATCAAAAGTACCTTAAAATGTCTAAAATACCTGTAGAAAACTTGGATTTGCCCCTCTACAATTGAAAGAGAGTTTTAATTGTAATTCTTTCTCTGTCATGGTTACTTGTCTCACTAGTCACTTGAACAGAAAATTTATTCTAGGGCACCAAGCACAGAAACTGCACAGCTTAACTTCTCTAGGGTATAAAATGAGGTAAGAACCTCATTAGCCTAATGTTAACAGAACACTGGTGATTGTGATAAGCTTTTTTGACAGAAGTGAATGTACCAGATTTTTCAACCTTGTTTTCCATATTCATAAACTTCACCATGCTTTCCATATTTTATTTGTCCCTTCATCTATTACATTTACTGAATATGGTCATATTTTATTAACTATACTTTGCTGATCTTTAATATTGACTCTTAATATTCAATACCCATCCATGGGTATAATACATTATTTCCATGTTTTATTTTTATATGTTATATTTTGTTTTATATTTTGTATATTTTATATTATTTTATATTTTATATTATTGGCACATACCTATAAACTTGCTGAAGTCCAAATGGTCTGCAGTTTGTTTCTCTGACAAAACCAGACTGAGATGTAGCTAAAATGATTATGAAACTCTTCAGGCATAACATGCTATCGAGGAGGAATGTCCTATAGGACAAAATATGACCTCAAGAACAGGGTTGTGAATTGTAAACTCGTTATAAAAGTGTAAATGAGATTGTTTGCTCAAGCTCTTGCTTATACTATTATCTGTAGCAGTTAGCTCAAAAATATATAAACAAACGTGGAAAAAAATATATTTTCTTCTTCCTGAAATAAATCCAGATTTTTTTTCTCTCCTTTCCAGGTTTTTTTTATTCTTATGGCTGTGCTGGTCATAACATAATGTCATTCCTTGGGAGTTAGGAACAAAATCATCTGAGATCAAAGACATCATGCGATAAATCAGTTTCAAACATATGCTCAGGTTTCTAAAAGACTGTTTTAAAACAACATTAGTATTATAACTCCAATTTATAAAGATTTTATACTCATGCAAACCACTATATATTATAAGATCTTCTTGTTATGAGTTCTAATAACAGATCAACTTTTTATGTTATATGGTTTACTACTTAAACCTTTTTGCCCTTAGACTTCTAACTCCCTAAAATATTATACAAGATGACCCAGTGTATGTGTTATCAAATGAGACCAGAATGTTCTCTTGATCTCCAAACTTACTTTTGTCTTGATAACAAATATTCTCCCCCTCCTTTGAACAAAAATAGGGTATTCAATGACCTTTTAAAAAAACCTACAGAACATTGATCTATTTTATAATTATCCTTATTTTCCTGTCATTGTACTTATAATAGTACTCATAGTAGAAATTCATAAGAATTATCACATAAAATATTTTTTTGTAAATATGTACACACATTATACAAATGGGTAGCCATGTTATAATTCATTTAAAGAACGTTTCTGGTTAATTCTCATTGTCAAAAGAACATTAGGTAGACTGAAAAGTATATACCAAATTAAGTCCTATGTAAAGAAATCATTCAAAGTTTGAATTAAAAATAATTAAAAATTTTAAAGATGTATTTTTTATTCTCTCATTACTGTCTTTCAACCATCAAACAAAAAAAAACCTTAAGATAAGCTTTTCCATTAGATTTATGTATATAAGAGATTGTTAATAAATTCAAATTCAATGTCATAGATCTCATGTTTTTGTTTTGTTTTCCTTATTTCCTCATTAAAAATCTCAGCCACTTTTATCTGCTATGTGCTTTGAATGTAAGAGTAAAATTTCAATTACTTGATTCCCAAATAACTTCAATTTCTGTTTCATGATATTTCAAGTGTAATGCTATTTTAGATTTATGATTATATGTTAAATACAAAATAAAATGTTGTGTTCTTTAAATAATACCCAAGAATGGAAATTTAACTTAGGTTAAGATTTTATAGTCTTCTAAAATTAATTCACATTTCAAAATGAGTATCTCATCCTAACAGAGAATTATGCATTTGGTGAAGTACTTATGCTTAAATACTGCCCTTGAATTTAGAAGTCACTATTTTAGGTCAAAGAATAAGTTGAAGGAAATAATGAATTCCTTGAAATGGAATGTAGGTTTGTAGCTACTGACTTGTTTATTTTCATTTCTGGGATACAAAACCAAATATTTCTACATGTTCAATTATATTCCATAAAAATTTTCTTAAATTGATAAGTATTTTGCAGAAATATTTTATATATTAATTTTGATTACTAATTTAGCAATGTTAAAAAGATATTGTAGACAAACCTATGTATTTTTCCAAAGTACAGTGAGTAAGGATATGTATATTTCATAAAATGTTTTAGTTATTTTTGGTCACAATTTTATTCAGTATAGGTTCTATAGAGTACAGTCGTATGCCATAAAATAATCACTCATCTAGTTTTTCACTATCTACCCTTGCCATTCATATTCTTTATATACTATAATACCATTGAAAATAAAATAATGAATGAGCTTTTTTCATTACGGATTCAGCAATTTTCCACATATTACACTTTATTTTACTACATTTTCAATCCCACAGAGTCCTACAAAGTGGCTGCTTAAATGACTATGTTCTTCACAGCACAAAACTAGTTTAAATGAAGTAAAAAGAAGACACAATTTTTAAAGGTGACCTAATCATATTACAATATGAAGTAATTTTTTTTATTTTTCTGCACATTTTGGAAATAAAGTAGCATATGTAAGTATACTCTAATGAGTATTTATGCAGGAATTAATTAATGAATGACTCCTTGGTGATCTATGCAAAAATGTCTAAGTAGTTGTAAATAAATGGAAGTGTGTTTTATTCAGTATTGTATCTACATGCAAAATAATCTGGGAATTAATTAAAACTGAAAACAACACGGTGACATTCAATTTTTTTCTCTAAATTTTGAAGTGAATTTAAGGACTTGTCTTGCCATATTGATGCCAAATCTAATACAATTGGAAATACAGACACATTTCCTCCTAATAGTCTAATGGAGAAAAATGCAGACATGATTTTCCTATAAGAATGTATATTTAATCTTGTAATATCTATTCTTCCAATGATTTCATTGTTTTCATTGTCTAACAAATTATTTTTCTTTTAGAAAAGTACCTGTGTCCAAACAATTTAACTAATGACAAACAATTCCAGATTACAAAAGGTTGTATTTTGAAAACATACTCATTATAAATATGTATTATTATGCAATAAATGATTAAAGTCTATTAACTTTAACTACTACTCTAATTCTCCAAATATTTAATGAGATTTTCTGAATGTCAGAACCTATTTAAAATTAAATATATATCACTTTGCAAAGTGAGTCTCATATTCACATAATTTTTAAAGGATAAACACCATAGTAAAATATGTGGTCAGGAAACTATTTCTGATAAGGACATATTTGAGGAAAACCATCTAGGATGTGGTAAAATAAGCATTCCAGTTATTAGAGGATCATTCTTAGGAAAGCGACTATGAATGACAAAGACCCCCAGGCAAGAATATGCCTGACATGTTCAACAAATATAAAGAGACTAGTATAACCCTTATTCGGAAAATGTTCAAGAATTAAAATATATACTTAAAGAGGTAGGAAAATATAACAACACCAGTGTCATGTATTTTGTGACCCTTGAAGTATTATTTTGAGACTTGGAAAAGTCATTCAAGTTTTGAGTTAAAGAGGTCAATGATTTGACATAGTTCTTCAAAGAATATCTTTGACAATTGGGTAGGGAACATAATGTAAGTGCAGTTTGAGTGGGCAGCATGGATATAAATGATTTATGAGAGGATAAGAGTACTTCTTGAATGATATTATGAACCTTTGAAAACCCACTTCTCTATAATAAAAATAATAACGCCAGCTTAAAATTCAGCTTTTACAGAACTCTAGATGCTAAGTGACCATTTGCAACTATTCAGGGAACATTCATTCAAGAAAAATGAAGGTCTCTTAGTAAAATTACTAAAATATGACTATTTCCCCTTTCTTTCTCTTCAGTCTTCTCTCTTTGGGCTCTACCTATAATGTCTCCCAAATAACAATGTAATCTATCAGTCTAGAGCCATTGATGAAGAATAACAGGCCTTAGGGTAGCCATTAAGCCAACAGAATTTTTATTATTTGACCAATGTGGCAGCTCTATAGACACACTAAATCATTCGGGTTGCTTTTATTTGCTTTGATTCAGAACCACTCAAAGTGAAAACCTCTTCTATGAAGTTCTTTCAGGAAAACAGTGTTTAATATCTTGGTTTAGTATCTTAGTACTCTGAAGCCCAAATACCAGTTTAATTACACAAAAGTCTTACTAAAATCTTAAATGAACATCTGTGGAATGAGATACAGTATACCCTTTGCTTGACATATACTCTGAAATCAAAAATAATTGTGTATGTGTGTATCAGTGTACACAGGCAGAATAAAACTCAGCAGATACTAGTGTCATTATCCGACTGTGAGTATCTGAAAAGGGGAAAGAGAAAGTTAAGTCAGAGTTCTCTAATGTCAGAAGGCTCAAAATGATGGTCAGCACAACCTACTCACACATACACAGAGAAAGGGAGAGATAGAGAGATGGGGGAGGGAGGGAGGGTAGGAGGGAAGAGAGAGTTATTTTCCACTTCGAAATATAGTTTTTTAGTTCATTCTCATGGATTGGCCTATCTCTATTTTTCTCTTGCATACTGTTCCTAAGCTCTGATATTTCTATTTTGCACTTTAATTTTAAAAACTTTGGCAAAGAATAACTTTGACAGTTAGGTATACATTTCATTGAATCTGCCAACTGGTTGCCTGGTCTTTTGAAGCAAATTATAAATAAGGTGTCTGCTGATTCCCTCCAGACAAAGTTGTGTGTGTGAGTGTACATGTGTGTATGGTATATGTGCATTTGTGTGTGTGTTTGAGAGAGAGAGTGTTTGTGTATATGTGTTTGTGTGTGTGTGTGGGAGAGAGAGAGAGAGAGAGAGAGAGAGAGAGAGAGAGAGAGAGAGAGAGAGAGAGAAAGATTGTTATGGTCATGTGACTCTTATGAGTTTGAGATCAGATTGGTGTTCAGAGTGATCCAGAGGTACACTAGCTTATCCTTACATGTTTATTTTTATTCACAGATATTTTTGAAGTTGGTGCGAATTGGACATTATCTTAATTTTTTTCTCAGTAAGTTTGTTACTATATATAATTACTTATTTGAGAAAAATGACTTGGTATTTGTTTTTTTGGTAAAAATATCTGAGTAAATAATGATTGTGAAAAATAAATAATGATTGTGAAAATAAATATGCAAAAAATGCATAATTCTGATATATAACTTGGACTATTTCAAATAAAATTATATCTACTATTTAAATATTATGCCAATAATAATGATTTAAGGTCACTAGGTATCTAAGATTTTGTTATTACTTTATTATGATTTAGTCCTGTACTTTAATCACTTATTCATAAAGCACCTTGATATTTATCTTAACTAAACTATATAAATATAAAACATTCATTTTTACATCTTACATGAAGATTCATTGTCAAGCTTTAACATTGAAAATTAGACCAAGAAAAGGAATCAATCATATGTAAAGGTTTTAACTCAGTAGTTTATAAAGAAAAACATGAGACTAGTATTTGCAAAAGGAATTATATAGTAGACTTCTACTCTCATGTTGAATCTTTATTTACAATATCAAAATCTCTTTAGTGTTTATTTTTGTATTTACAAATATTTCACCAAAAATACATTGCTGTCATGGTTTTCTTCTTATTTAAAATGTATTATTTCATATTATCTAGCCTTAGTTCAAATATATAAAATATTCTTGCAGGAAGTGTGCAATCAATATAGCAGGTGGCTTCTTGTATTTATTATACTTTGTGTGTATTTGTATCATGGAATAATGTTTTTCATTAAAATCATGAATTTTCAATGAACAACAGGGAATCAATGCTGGAAAACATAGTTTATCTTGAATCATAACATATCCCCTGCCCTAAATTGTTACAGTAATCTGTATATGTGTCTCCAAGATGAAATTAAATATCTCAAACTAAGATTCTTAAATGGAATAAGAGAATAATGCAGATAAGCATATTAGGAAGAACATTTCAAAAGTTGTAATGCTTCCTTGTTGCAAAGAGGGTACCTGATTTTCATGTGTAATTCACTATTAGTTACCAGCTCATAGTTGATTGTAAATGCCTAGAAACTCCATCCCCTCAAGGTGATTGGTGAGAAAAATTTCACCCAGATCATTGGCCATTATTTTCAGGAAATAGGAAATCAATATTTCTAGTTTTTGAATTTTTTTAAATAAAAATCACAATACTAATAGCACTGCCATGATTTTAAAACAACAAAACGACATTTGAACAATTACCATAAATAGAGAGTAATTACTATTTGCCTGGTAATTACTACAGTTGTTAATTGATAAAGCAATATGTGTTTATTAGCACTTCTATGTTCTCTTCACCAGGCTGTATAGAGACCTGTTTTTACTTTATAATTTAACCATAAAACTAGGCTACTTTTCACAAAAGTAGGCTATATGTTCTACTTAAGAAATATTTAATTTTTTTCTCTTCTTCTCTAAGAAAATAAGAAAAAAGAGAACATGTGATTTATTAAAAGTGATTATATTAAAAGAAGCAGCTTCATTTACTTGAAATATCATTTTAGATTATATGTAGACACCTGGAAGGAAGATAGAGGTGAATTTATTTTTTGAATGTTTAATAGTGTTTCTATATGAAAGCATCATAATTTGATGTTCAATTTTAATCAGTTATTTGGTACTATGTAACTGTAAATACAATTTTATTTTTCTTGATATTTATTGTTTTAACTTTAATTTTTTTCTTCCTTCAGAATTCTTTTTTTTATGATTTAAATTTTTATTTATTTTATTGATATGTATTTATTAATATGTATTTGTTTTTTAATATTTATTTATTTATTTATTTTTAACTTATTTTTTGATATATTTATTTACATTTCAAATGATTTCCACTTTTCTGGACCCCCACTCCCCGAAAGTCCCATCAGTCCCCTTCCCTCCCCCTGTTTTCCCACCCAACCCTTCCCACTTCCCTGTTCTGATTTTGTTCTAAACTGCTTCACTGAGTCTTTCCAGAACAAGGGGCCACTCCTCCGTTCTTCTTGTACCTCATTTGATGTGTGGATTATGTTTTGGGTATTCCAGTTTTCTAGGTTAATATCCACTTATTAGTGAGTGCATACCATGATTCATCTTTTGAGTTTGGGTTACCTCACTTAGTATGATGTTCTCCAGCTCCATCCATTTGCCTAAGAATTTCATGAATTCGTTGTTTCTAATGGCTGAATAGTACTCCATTGTGTATATATACCACATTTTTTGCATCCACTCTTCTGTTGAGGGATACCTGTGTTCTTTCCAAATTCTGGCAATTATAAATAGGGCTGCTATGAACATAGTAGAACATGTATTCTTATTACATGGTGGGGAATCCTCTGGGTATATGCCCAGGAGTGGTATAGCAGGATCTTCTGGAAGTGAAGTGCCCAGTTTCCGGAGGAACCGCCAGACTGATTTCCAGAGTGGTTGTACCGATTTGCAACCCCACCAGCAGTGGAGGAGTGTTCCTCTTACTCTACATCCTTGCCAACACCTGCTGTCTCCTGAATTTTTAATCTTAGCCATTCTGACTGGTGTAAGGTGAAATCTCAGGGTTGTTTTGATTTGCATTTCCCTAATGACTAATGAAGTTGAGCATTTTTTAAGATGTTTCTCTGCCATCCGAAATTCTTCAGGTGAGAATTCTTTGTTTAACTCTGTACCCCCATTTTTTAATAGGGTTGTTTGGTTTTCTGGAGTCTAACTTCTTGAGTTCTTTATATATATTGGATATTAGCCCTCTATCTGATGTAGGATTGGTGAAGATCTTTTCCCAATTTGTTGGTTGCCGATCTGTCCTTTTGATGGTGTCCTTTGCAGTACAGAAACTTTGTAATTTTATGAGGTCCCATTTGTCAATTCTTGATCTTAGAGCATATGCTATTGGTGTTCTGTTCAGAAACTTTCTCTCTGTACCGATGTCCTCAAGGGTCTTCCCCAGTTTCTTTTCTATTAGTTTCAGAGTATCTGGCTTTATGTGGAGGTCCTTGATCCATTTGGATTTGAGTTTAGTACAAGGAGACAAGGATGGGTCAATTCGCATTCTTCTGCATGCTGACCTCCAGTTGAACCAGCACCATTTGTTGAAAAGGCTATCTTTTTTCCATTGGATGTTTTCAGCCTCTTTGTTGAGGATCAAGTTGCCATAGGTGTGTGGGTTCATTTCTGGATCTTCAATCCTGTTCCATTGATCTGCCTGCCTGTCACTGTACCAATACCATGCAGTTTTTAACACTATTGCTCTGTAGTATTGCTTGAGGTCAGGGATACTGATTCCCCCAGAATTTCTTTTGTTGCTGAGAATAGTTTTAGCTATCCTGGGTTTTTTGTTATTCCAGATGAATTTGATAATTGCTCTTTCTAACTCTATGAAGAATTGAGTTGGGATTTTGATGGGTATTGCATTGAATCTGTATATTGCTTTTGGCAAAATGGCCATTTTAACTATATTGATCCTGCCAATCCATGAGCATGGAAGGTTTTCCCATTTTTTTGAGGTCTTCTTCCATTTCCTTCTTCAGAGTTTTGAAGTTCTTGTCATACAGATCTTTCACATGTTTGATAAGAGTCACCCCAAGATACTTTACACTGTTTGTGACTATTGTGAAGGGGGTCATTTCCCTAATTTCTTTCTCAGCCTGCTTATCCTTTGAGTATAGGAAGGCCACTGATTTGCTTGAATTGATTTTATAACCAGCCACTTTGCTGAAGTTGTTTATCAGCGATAGGAGTTCTCTAGTGGAGTTTTTTGGGTCACTTAGGTAGACTATCATGTCATCTGCAAATAATGATAGTTTGACTTCTTCCTTTCCAATTTGTATCCCTTTGACCTCCTTATGTTGTCTAATTACCCGAGCTAGTACCTCAAGTACAATATTGAAAAGATAAGGAGAAAGGGGGCAGCCCTGTCTAGTCCCTGATTTTAGAGGGATTGCTTCAAGTTTCTCTCCATTTAGTTTGATGCTGGGTACCGGTTTGCTGTATATTGCTTTAACGATGTTTAGGTATGGGCCTTGAATTCCTGTTCTTTTCAAGACTTTAAGCATGAAAGGATGCTGAATTTTGTCAAATGCCTTTTCAGCATCCAATGAAATGACCATGTGGTTTTTTTCTTTGAGTTTGTTTATGTAGTGGATTGCATTGATGGATTTCCATATATTGAACCAACCCTGCATCCCTGGGATAAAGCCTACTTGATCATGCTGGATGAACGTTTTGATGTCTTCTTGGATTCGGTTGGCAAGAATTTTATTGAGTATTTTTGCATCGATGTTCATAAGGGAGATTGGTCTGAAGTTTTCTTTCTTTGTTGGATCTTTGTGTGGTTTTGGTATCAGCGTAATTGTGGCTTCGTAGAAGGAATCGGGTAGGGTTCCTTCTGTTTCTATTTTGTGGAATAGTTTGAAGAGTATTGTTGTTAGGTCTTCTTTGAAGGTCTGATAGAATTCTGCACTGAAACCATCTGGTCCTATGCTTTTTTTGGTTGGAAGACTTTCTATGACCCCTTCTATTTCCTTAGGGGTTATGGGACTGTTTAGATGATCTATTTGGTCCTGATTTAATTTTGGTGTTTGGTATCTGTCTAGGAAATTGTCCATTTCCTTCAGATTCTCCAGCTGTTTTGAGTATAGGCTTTTGTAGTAGGATCTGATGATTTTTTGGATTTCCTCAGTTTCTGTTGTAATATCTCCCTTTTCCTTTCTAATTTTGTTGATTTGGATACTTTCACTGTTCCCTGTGGTCAGTCTGGCTAAGGGTTTATCTATCTTGTTGATTTTCTCAAAGAACCAGCTCCTGGACTCGTTGATTCTTTGTATGGTTCTCTTTGCTTCCACTTGATTGATTTCAGCCCTGAGTTTGATTATTTCCTGTCTTCTACTCCTCCTGGGTGAAATAGCTTCTTTTTGTTCCAGGGCTTTCAAGTGTGTCACTAAGCTGCAAGTATACACTCTCTCCATTTTCTTTTTGGAGGCACTCAGGGCTATGACTTTTCCTCTTAGCAGTGCTTTCATTGAGTCCCAAAGATTTGGGTATGTTGTGCCTTCATTTTCATTAAATTGTAAAAAGTCTCTGATTTCTTTATTTCTTCTTTGGCCAAGGTGTCATTGAGTAGAGTATTGTTCAGCCTCCATGTGTATGTGGGCTTTCTGTTGTTTTTGTTGCTATTGAAATCCACTCTTACACCATACTGATCTGATAGGAGGCATGGGATTAGTTCCATCTTCTTGTATTTGTTGAGGTCTTTCTTGTGACCAATTATATGGTCAATTTTGGAGAAGGTACCATGAGGTGCTGAGAAGGTACATTCTTTTGCTTTAGGGTGAAAGGTTCTATAAATATCCGTCAAATCCAATTGTTCTAAAGCTTCAATTAGTTTTACTGTGTCCCTGTTTAGTTTCTGTTTTCCTGATCGGTCCATTGAGGAGAGTGGAGTGTTGAAGTCCCCCACAATTATTGTGTTAGGTGAAATGTGTGCTTTGAGCTTTAGTAAAGTTTCTTTTATGAATGAGGGTGCCCTTGTATTTGGAGCATAGATGTTCAGAATTGAAAGTTCTTCTTGGTGAATTTTTCCTTTGACCAAGCAAGAAGTGTCCCTCAGTGTCTCTTTTGATGACTTTAGGTTGAAAGTCAATTTTATCTGATATTAGAATGGCTACTCCGGCTCGTTTCCCGAGACCATTGGCTTGTAAAATTGTCTTCCAGCCTTTTACTCTAAGGTAGTTTTTGTCTTTGACATTTAGGTGTGTTTCCTGTATGCAGCAAAATGTAGGTTGCTGTTTCCTTATCCAGTCTGTTAGTCTATGTCTTTTTATTGGGGAATAGAGTCCATTGATATTAAGAGATATTAAGGAGTAAAGATTATTACTTCCTGTCATTTTTGATGTTATTTTTATATTTGAGTGATTATCTTCTTTTGGTTTTGATGAAGGAAGGTTACAATCTTGCTCTTTCCAGGGTGTAGTTTCCCTCCTTGTATTGGAGTTTTCCTCCTATTATTCTTTGTAGAGCTGGGTTTGTGGAAAGATATTGTGTAAATTTGGTTTTGTCATGGAATGTCTTGGTTTCTCCATCTATTGTGATTGAGAGTTTTGCTGGGTATAGTAGTCTTGGCTGACATTTGTGTTCTCTTAGGGTCTGCATGAGATCTGCCCAGGATCTTCTAGCTTTCATGGTCTCTGGTGAGAAGTCTGGTGTGATTCTGATAGGTCTTCCTTTATATGTTACTTGGCCTTTTCCTCTTACTGCCTTTAATATTCTTTCTTTGTTTAGTGCATTTGGGGTTTTAATTATTATGTGACGAGAGGTATTTCTGCTCAGATCCAGTCTGTTTGGAGTTCTGTAGGCTTCTTGTATATTCATAGGCATCTCTCTCTTTAAGTTGGGAAAGTTTTCTTCCATAATTTTGTTGAAGATATTTGCTGGCCCTTTCAGTTGTAAATCTTCACTCTCATCTATACCTATAATACTTAGGTTTGGTCTTCTCAATGTATCCTGGATTTCCTGGATGTTCTGGGATACAAGCCTTTTGCATTTTGCATTTTCTTTGACTGTTGAGTCAATAGTTTCTATGGTATCTTTGGCATCTGAAATTCTTTCTTCCATCTCTTGTATTCTGTTGTTTATATTTGCATCTATGGCCCCTGATTTCTTCTCAAGGTTTTCTATCCCCAAAGTTGTCTCTCTTTGTGATTTCTTAGTTGTTTCTACTTCTGTTTTTAGATCCAGGATGGTTTTGCTCAGTTCCATCATTTGTTTGTTTGTGTTTTCCTGTAATTCTTTAAGAGATTTTTGTGTTTCCTCTTTCATGACTTCTGCCTCTTGACTCAAGTTCTCCTGCTTTTCTTTAATTTTTTTTTTTTTTTTGTGTGTGTTTCTTCTTTATTGGCTTCTGTCTCTTGAGCCTTAATCTCCTGCATTTCTTTACGTGATTTTTCTGTTTCCATTATATAAGTTTCTTGCTTATTCATGTTCCCCTGTATTTCTTTAAGAGATTCATTTATGTCCTTTTTGTGTTCTTCTAACAGAATCATGATCAGTGATTTTAAATCCAAATCTTGTTTCTCTGGTGTGTTGGCATAACCAGGACTTGCTGATGTTGGAGAGTTTGTTTCTGATACTGCCATATTGCCTAGATTTCTGTTAGTAGCGTTCCTGCATTTGCCCTTTGCCATCTTGTTCTCTGGAGTTAGTTAGTCTTGTCTGTGGCTGGTGTTTGGGCCTCCTGAGGGGCTCTGGGGCTATTACTGCAACAGTATATGGCTGGGTTACCCCTGTAGCTGACTGCTGATGTGCTGTCTTCCTCTTAGGTGCCCTTGCAGTGCTAGTGTGCTTTGCCCCAGATTGTGTCTGTGAACCAGATGGAGCCCGTTTGCACCTTCAGGGAGTGCTGATGATGTATGCTGCCGGGACCTTTTCTGCCTGCTGGTCACTCTGCTGGGCAGCTGATCTCCCAACCGGGTTGGTGCACACAAGGCTAGCCTGGCTGCTCAGACCCTGGGTCCAGGTAGGAGCCTGGGAGACCAAGGTCCGAGCAAAGTTCCCCTCGGTCTATGACTGTTAATTGGGTCTGTCAGGTGGCCAGGATGGCGGGCCTGTGCGCTCGCACTCCCTGAAAATGCTGGGAGAGTCTGCTGGGCTAACAACCTCCTGGGCGGGTTGACACACAGATGGCCCACCAAGCCGCCCAGTTCTTGGGGTCAGTCCAGGGCCTGTTGGGGCCTAGACCCCCACTTTGTTAGCCTCAGGCTATGCCTGTTACAGCTTTGCCTGTTAGAGCTCTCTGGCCTTCTGTAGACAAAATGGCGGCACATGAGCCGGCGTGGGCAAAAAAATCTCCTGGCTGGGTTAGCACCCTAATGGCCCCCGAACAGCCCAGGGCCTGGGTGCAGGCCAATGCCTGTCGGGCTCAGACCCCCGTGATGGTTATGTTTGTGTACCTCAGTCTGTCCGATCTCTCTGGAGTCCAAAACCAAGATGTAGGCAAGTCTCTCCTGACTGGAGGGAGGCAGAGTTCTGATGTGGCTTCTGTGCAGTGAAAGGCACCGTAAATCCGCAGGTGCTTGCAGCCCGGTTGGCCAGCGAATGTCAGTGGTCATGGGCGCAGGGCCTAACTGGACCCTGTGTCGCCTTGGTTCCACTGCTGATGGCCCTTAGGCTGGACCAGCCACTGCTGCACTGCTGCCCTTCCTTCAGAATTCTAAACCTCTTGAATACATAAGTGAATTATCATTTATGTCTTAGATGTTTTACTAAGTTTATATTTTTTATTTATTTTCTATGAAGAGTTCTATTTTATTATTTAGAGTTTACTGATAAAAGCTCATACTTCCCCTTAGAAGTCAGTTCGTCATTGTCACAAATCTGATTATATTATACTGAAATACATGGTCACAGTTATTGTTTTGTAAATTCAAGTATTCATAATAGCAATTTATGGTGTTTATCATAATGAAATATATTTTTGAACTAGATTGATACTAAATTATCCTGAGTTTAAACTAAAATGATATAATTGAAAATACTGTTATACTAACAAACACTGAATACAGACATCCTTCATTTTATTTTTAGAGTAATGAAAATAGAGTAGAGTAACATGATTTTTAGAATAATGAAAATAGAGTAAAATAAAACCTATTGATTTTTCCACATTAATAAATGTCTCTTTTTCTATTCTCTATTTTATCTTAAGTTTAATGGCCCTAAATTGCCTTAAGCCTGAAATTCTAGTTGATGTTTGATGTGTCACTTTGGTACAACAGTAACCAAGTGTTTACAACAGAATATTGTGTGTGATTCATTTCTGCAAAAGTGATGTAAAATCTTGCTAAGTCAGGCACCAAACCATATGTAATAATCTTTCAAGCGATTTAAATATTCTTATTTCTCAAATTATCATATGTATTAATAAGAGAAAAAATTAAATCTATCATATATTTTAAAAATAACCCGTGTTTTTGCTACATTCATATGAAATGAATGTTCACCCGAATGCTATCCAGAATATATGCTGCAATAAGGATTGAGGACTAAAGAGATAGAGGCAACAGTTGCTTCAATATCAAATTTTAACAGCTCTCTACTTATTTTAGTAACAATATCCCTTGTAAAAAAAATTCTGCTATAGCAGCTCACTTGGCCAATTATTTTTGTAAGACTCTGTAATATGCATTCCCATACCTACTCCGGGTAGGAAAATGATTGTATCAGAAGTTTAAACCCTTATTACTTGGTAGCAATTGTCTTAAAGTCTATTCAGAGGGAAAAAAGTCTGTCATAAGGAGCATGAAATTCCAGTTGAAACTATTTTGCTAATTCATTCCCTATCTTAAAAAAATCATTATGTTGACTGTACATATTATTCAAGACCAGATTACATCTTCATATCTGTTTTTAAGGAAATTCAAGTATTGCACAAAGTTTCTTTTCATTATCACAGGCAATACTTATCTAGAATGCTATTTGTAAATAGGATTCTTGTCTTTACTATTATATGTGGGAAGGTATTCACATATTTGAACTTGAGTTTTCTGCAACAAACTTGGAGCAAAAATATATGGCTAATAATAACATCCAAATGGCTCAGTGATGACATTAGACATACCTACTACATAATATTTAATTTTTCACAAATTAATGAACTAATAAGGTACAGTCTAGCTCTTCAATTTTATAATAAATATATATTCCCTAATATATTCTGTCAAGGTAGAAAAGTCAGGTTTTTAATGTAATCCACTAAATCATATATATATATATATATATATATATATATATATATATATATATATATATATATATATAAAACTATTTTCAAAAGAGTGTTCCTAATGGAAATCCATTCAGGTACCTGATTGATAGCTGTTTCCATTAAAAGCTATTCATTTTACCAACTGGCCAGATGCAAAAAAAAAAAAAATACCCTTGGCAATCATCCATTTTGTATTTCCAGAGATTAATGCTGATACTACCACATGATACACAGTTTTACACTAGAAATTTTAATTAACAATGCTTTCTCTTTTCTTTACAAAGTTAATATTCAAGTCCATACTAACTTTGAGGACAAAGAATTATTAGTTCTTTCCATAGTTCTATGTATGATGGTGGCACTTTCCTAGTGAATAATGTAATCAGGGATAGTTTATAGAAATACATTCTAATCATAATTTCAAAAATGAACAGTAGAAAACTTGAACAGTTTCATTGAAATCAAAGACTTAATATTGCATTTTTGTTCACCTATATTTATCTGGGAAGAAAGAGTAAAGTGGCACAACCTTCAAGTGATAACAATAATGACTTGAAATATTGTCCCATTATAGAAAAAAAATCTAGTTATTGTCACGGATACCGTCCTCTCCAGGAGAAAATGTTAAAAAGATGTTAAATACCTACATTGTTGTTAGTTACAAATAAGTTTTGTAACAGGAAAGTTTGAGTGACCTAGTTTTTCATGTCATTATAATTCAATAGGACTTGCTTTATTTTAAATATTACCATTAACTTATTTTCTTGTATGGATGTTTTGCCTTTATTTATATAATAATATATAGATATACATTTAAATTGAATCACTTATTTTTTCTTTTTGCACATAGTCTTCTCTATCATATATTCATTAGGCTATAAAGATGCACTTATGACATAATTAAGGATATCTTGTGGTCTTCATTTACAGTGTCTTTACCTTATTTTGGTGTACTATTCAAGCATGATTTCCTCATATTCAATTAAATTATTATGTTACTTCCTAATTGAGTAGATGATGTCTGATATGTGATAATAAAGGTTAAAGAATCCTTGCATATAATATGTTAGACTTTAAATATTATTTTATTTGTATTTTATGTTACATTACTTATAAATCATATTTATGACTTATGTCCATTAGAATATGTTACATTCATTTTATATTAAAATAACATTTAGCATGCCATACAATGTATTCTGATTATATTTAGTCTTACAGCTCTTTCTAGGTCTACCTTGACTTCCCTAATAGCCCCACATTTTGTCTTTTTATTTTAAACCCACTCAATCAAATTTGTGCTGAAAACATATGCTTTCATGTGAAGTTTCCCACTTTACCTAAAAAGAGCTGTACCACCAAATAAATCTAAGCCTTTGTCTCCCTGAAACTATCAATAGCCAGTAACCTGTCAACTATGGATGGGTTTTTTTTTTCATAATTCCCTTCTCCAGGCTGGAGTCTTGTCTGTCTTAGATTTGTACAGGTCTTGTGCATACTTATTCACCTGCAATGAACACATATACCTTCTCTACTGTTGAAAACAGTTTCCATATAGCCATTTACCACTTCTATTTATTACAAATATTTCCATTTTTTCATTTATGATTATCCCTGAGAATTGGGAAGAACGTTGTGATATAGATGGTCCCTTTTGTTACTATGCATTCCACAGCTACTTATTATCTGCAACCCTTGTGGCAACCACCATCAACTGTGAAAATAAGTTTCGCTAAAGAGGGTTGAGAAATATGTGCATTTGTAAATATACTGATTAACCATTAAGAATCATTTAACACATTGTATGTAAATCAGAATAATTGGAATGATTCCTGGTTACTTTGGAAACTTAGTTGTATCATGTAATGCTTTTCTGGAAGCTGTCTTGAGAGAGGATATTTTTGCTGAAACAGACATGTGAAAAGGCCTGGAAAGTTTTTCTGGAGCAGAAACTTGGGAGGGTATGTGATGTTAGGTAAGAGTATGAGTATAGCCCTACAGACAGTGAAAGGATGCACTTACATTGCTATGCCTAGACAGATATGCAGACCCTAAAAGAACACAAATGCCAGCACAAGTTACTCTACACAGCAAAACTCTCAACTATTTATCACCACAGAAGGAGAATCCAACATACTCCATGACAAAACCAAATTTAAACTACACCTTTCCAGTAATCCAGCCCTGCAGAGGATACTTGAGACAGCTTTACAGATTGTTGTCTCTGTGCATGTTCGGCTCCAGGCAGCTGTCTATTGCTAATCTAAAAATTCTCTGGTTAGTTCATCTCTTGCAGATCAAAAGCCCAATCTTTTATTTACATAGGAATTCAGTCATTATCTGATGCCTGAATTGGTCAGCAAATGTTTTCCATTTGATTATTCAAGGTTTCCTTTTGAGTACCTCATTAATCAGCATCCTATATTAGCCCCTTGATTCTTATAAAGAGACAGCAAACAGTTTTTTTCTAACATTGCAAAAGAATTCAGAGATCTGCTTCCCTTTGTTAAGCACAGGAAATAAGCTAGATGGGTGGGACCCTACCCTGAAATGATCATATTCATATTGCATCATTATATTTTGCATAGTTGAGTTCATGTTTTCCATGTTCTTTCCCACAGCTTTAAGAGGTGTTCTTAAGGGCACAGTGTTCTAACATTTTGCTGAGATATTAGACAGACTCTTACCTCCTGGACTCACTTTCTGTGATTATCAAGGATTTGTTAACCTTGGCAGAGAGAATATTCCTCACAGGAGGAGTGTGAAAATATGTACATTATTATAAAAACAAGGCTTATGCCCACAGAAACCATCAATGCACATGGAGGCACATGTTTGATCGGCTCTGTTCCATGAATGGTAACCTTGTCACACTGTCCCTACCATGGTCAGGCCACACTCAGTAGTAAACCAGATACAAGTGGGAAAGGATGCCAAGTGTCTTGATTTGCAGATGATACGACAGTTTTTATAAGTGACCTTAAAAATTCCACTGGGAAGCAAAATGGCTGGGAACAAAATTAACTCACAAATATCAGTACCTATCTATATACAAACAATACACCTCCTAAATAAGAAAGACTAACAGCAAACACCTTTGATAATAATTGCCTCAAATAATATAATGTCTTATGGTAAATCTAACTGAGCAAGTTCATATCTGTGAGGAAAGAAGGTGAACTATTTTTAATCCATGATTTTTATGCATTTACTAACTCATAGACTTCAGAATTTAATATTCTTATTTTCCTAAATATAATACCTTATATGGCACTTTCCATTCAAATTACTTTACTTGGGAACATATCAATAAGCATATAAAACAGTCAATACCTATTGTTATCTTTGTCATTGCTTTTAAAGCTGGAGCTACTTATTATGGCAAACCACTTTTTGTAAATGTAACATTAATAAAAGTTGCCTTAGTTAAGTTTCATATAGTTATTAGGAGTCAAGTTATCTAACAAATGAGAGTGAAATCTAGATTCCTAAATGAACCATACATTGCAAAGATAATATGAGAGCAATATAGAACTATAATATAAACATATTGATATAAGTATATATGTATATAAATATATTTTATATACATGTAAGTAATCACAATAAATTTCCTTTTATAATAATCAACTGATTTAAGTCCTTAACATCCTGTAATTGCCAGATTTTTAACTTTATTAATTTTGAATTTTTCTTCTTAGTTGGCTTATTATGTCTACTTTTATCTAAAGTTAAATAAGCACATTGAACATTTGAAAAACAAAATCTGGAATTTAAAGGTGTTCACAAGTATTAGCTTTTGTTTTCTTTCTCCTGTTGCTATTTTGTACTGTAGTTGTTAAAATGGATTCTTACTTTGAGGCCTCATTCTTTTCATGGAAGATTCAGTTTGTCTGAGGTTAAATTCCAGTTGATGATTATAATCATTGTTTGACATTCAAAAGTGATAATATATATCTATCTTATACTCCCATTGCTTTGAATAATATAAAGACAGTCTCATAGAAAATAATTATTTCTTACATGTAATTTTTCTTATCATTGTTTAAATATGACATTTTGTTTAATCATTTTATAAATAGGAAAAACAGACAGTGTGATTATATATGAATCCAATGATACTATAGCGAACATTTAGGGACACTGGCATCTGAACAAAGTGGAAAAATTGTAATTACTGTAACCATTCCATCAATATCTCCAAAATAATTTCTTTTCTATGTGTCCTTTTCACACCTTTAAGCTTTTTGAGGCATTTAATACTTACATCAAATTATGTTAAACATGCAACTCTTTTCTGATGCATTTTCTATATTACTCAACTCAAACAGCACATTTCTCAGTGAAAATAATTTGCCACATATAAATTTCTAAATTTTAAATAGAACCTTGTGTTATTCCACTTTTTATGTTTATTAGAAATGGAAAATATTTTGGCAACAAACACATATAGTAATACTAGGTAAGTTAAGTTGAATGTAGTAGTTGGAAAATTATTTTAATTATTTAATTTATCATTTGTACACTATTTTTATCAGATTAATAATTCTATACCCCTACCAAGTAACTTGGAAATGAATATGGAAAGGTAATTTAATGATGCAGTTTAAATATCCCACATAGGATGTTGTCTAAGATATTTTCTGAATGTTTACATTGCCATTATAAATATCTAGAGACTTTCTCCTTATACAAGGAACTAATCAGAGAATATCTTGAAGACTTGAATTTAGTTACCAAATTGTGCTGAAAACAAAGTGTCTCCAATTATTTTTTAGATTTATAATTAAATTGTATAATCAATGAAGAAGATATTAAAAGACAGTCACAAGAAGATCAAAGAATAATGTATATCTGAGCCCTTTCCATCAGTGTTTCTCAACCTTCCTAACACTGTGATCCTTTAATAAAGTTACTCATCTTCTGGTGACCGCAAACTTAAAATTATTCCATTGCAATTCCCTCACTGTCATTTTGCTACAGTTATGAATCATAATGGAAATATATAATATGTAAAATACCTGATGAGATCCCCAAAGTGATAGCAACCAACAGTTTGAGGACTACTACCTTAAATGGAGAAGTAAGTGGTACAACATTTGCTAGGAATCTTCATGTGTTCAACTTCCCAAATTCAGGCTCCAGTTTGGACTTTATGATTCAGGAATCTGTGATTATGACACTTTCATCCTGACACTTGTTGACTGTTACTTGGGCTGTCAGTTAGCCCCTCCTCCTCCTTAAAAATTCTCTTTCAATTGTTCAGGGCTTTGTTTTTGTTGTTTAGTCCCTCTGAGGTTAACCAGGATCATCTGTGTGACCACAGTTTGGGGATTATTATTTGTACTCTTGTGGGCACTCTGTGGCTATAAACCTGTGAATAATGGCTTCTTCTTCCTTGGAATCCAGTAACCAATTTTTCACTCAGAGCAAGAGAGTGCACAAGTGCTATAAGCTTCTCTATAATTCATGATGGAATGAATGCCAGGTTTGTTTTTGTTCTCTGTCATCTGCATATGTTGCTTAATTTTTATCTGGATAACAATTTCTAACAAATATCTTCTGTATTTGAAATACTATTTTCCCCATTTTAAGGGATTGAATAGCCTTTATCATTAATTTTTGAACTCTGAATTTTACATCATTATTTATTATTCCTGAATAATATTTCTAATTATTCAACTTCTCTTTTACTGAAGTTCTTGTTGTCATGTTTACCAAATGACAACCTATATCCTTTTCATTTTCTCTTTGTGATATTCTAGTTATAGTTAAGTAGGCAATGTCATGTTGTTCAACACATTTCTGAATATTGCTTTTTTTTCCATTTCCACTGTGTGCTTTATTTTTTTTTAAGTTCTATTGCAGCATGATCAAAAGTACTATTGTTTCTATGATGTCTCAATCATTGATGAATACTGCAGAAAATATTTTATGTTCTAGACAATTTTAATTTTAAATGTTGTGCCTTGTTATTTTTATCAAACTTTGTTTTCTTCACAATAATTTTGTTTTTATTCTACCAAATATTTTATCATAATGAATATTTTTGCCTGTCTTTGTTAAATATTTCTTTCAACTAATTGCAGCATCTCTGATTTTCTGAGTCTATTTATATTGATTCAGATTTCACCTACTTAATAATCACATTTGTCCCTTTCATATCTAGTGATTATTTCATGTGTTATGTGAATTTTCGCTTTATAATTGTGATTTAGTAGGTTTTGTATTTGTTTAATGAGTATTCACATTTGTTTTAATAAGCAATTAATTAGAAGAAAGCTACACTTTTGTTTCAATATTATCATTATTTATTAGGAAGTGTATAAAATAACACATTCTATCATGACATTTTATATGCAGTAGAAGGTTTACTGTGGAAGATTTATTGTACTGAATGACAAAGTCCAATTATTCTTCAAGTTAAAATATAATCTCGTTGACATTTTGACAAAATATTTTGTACATTCACTTGAAATTTACTATCATGAATTACTTTAGAATTGGAAGATTATTAGTTTTCTTTCTCCAGCCTATTGAAAAATTTCAAAATATATGTGTACAAATGCTTAGTGAGTAGAGGGGCATGCGATAGGGGGTTTTTGGAGGGAAAACCAGGAAAGAAGATAACATTTGAAATGTAAATAAAGAAAATATCTAATAAATTTTTTAAAAAGAAATTATACCCAATTAAAAAGAAAAATAAATTAGACTTAGGTCTCATATTTAGGGTGACTTTAACCAAGTCTATGATGTATTTCTGTTTGCAATTACCTTGACTCTGAATTACAGTTTCTTTAATTACTACTTACCTTGACCTCTCTAAACCCTCTCCTTATTAGTGTTTTGCTGCCTTCGTGATCTGGTTTTGGTTCTCCCAATTTGTAACATTATTTCAAATTAACGGAAGGCTGGAGAATGAAATTGCAGTAATTATCAGTTTAAAATTTTCTCTTTGCTCATATATAACCTGTGCTGTCTGTTACCAAATTGTTGTATTGTACTTCATCTCTCTAGTTAAAAAGAGTACTTTAATAAGCCAGATCACTTTATAATCTATTTTTAAGTAAAGAAATAAAAAAGTTATATGTATTGTCCATTCTGACTTTACTTGTAATGCATTTGATTTCTAGAATTATTAGTATGATAAAGATCAAAAATAATAAATGAAAGTATTGTACAATGAAAATGCAGTCAAGTTTAGGTTATTTTTGCAGTGGTTATTAGATTAATTCATTTTCTGGGTGATGTAAATGTACCAGATATCTCTTTGATATTTCCCAAATACTAAATTCTATTTTACTTTTCTTAATATAATAATATGTAGCTTCCAAGTAATAAGAATATACCTGTCATGCTACTAACCTAAAGTGAAACAGGAAAATTTAACAAGGTTAATTAAAGAATGTTATGAAGAAAATTTATAGTTACTGCTGAGAGAAATAAGCACAAGAAAAATTTCAAATTTAAATAAAGTTTCAGATCAACATAAAATTGAATGAAGATTTCCTTTTTCTTTTCTTTTAAATTCTTTTATTTATATTTTTATTATTTTATTTATTTACATTTCAAATGTTGTCCCTCTTCCTGGTCTCCCCATGCAAACCCCTTCCCCATGCCCTTTGTCTTTAAAATGGTGTACCCTGATCACTCCCTGCTCAGCCCTCCAGTATCCTTCATTCGCTGGAGCAACAAACCTCCACAGGACCAAGGGCCTCTCCTCCCACTGATGTCAGATAAGTCAGTCCAGTGCTATATATGTAGCAGGAGTCATGGAGCTAACCATGTATGGTCTTTGACTGATTGTTTAGTCTCCTGGAGCTCTGAAGGGTTCTGTTAGTTGATATTGTTGTTCTTCCTATAAGATTGCAATCAGCTTTAGCTCTATCAGTCCTTCCCATTTGTCTTCCATTGGGGTCCCAGGGTTCATTCCAATGATTGGCTGTATCTTCATCTGTCTTAGTCAGGTGTTGACTCCCAGAGATCCTCTCAGAGAACAGCCATACTTGGCTCCTGACTGGAAGCACTTCTTGGCATTAGCAATAGCAAAGAGGTTTGGTGTCTATGGATGGGATGGATCCCAAGGTTGGGGCATCTCTGGTCTCTGCTTCATTTTTTTCCCCTGCATTTCCTTTAGTCAGAAACAATTCTGGGTTAAAGATTTTGAAATGTGTGGGTGGCCCCATTTGTCAATTGGTGGCCATGACTATTAACCGGAGGTGGTCTATACATGTACTCTCTCCACTTTGTTGGGTATTTGGGCTAAATTCATCCTTTTTAGTAGTTGAGTAGTACTCCATTGTGTAAATATACCATATTTTCTTTATCAATTCTTCCATGTCTTCATCAGCATCTGCTGTCACCTGAGTTTCTGATTTTAGCTGTTCTGATTGTTATAAAGTGGAATTTAGATGTCATTTTGTTTTACATTTTCCTGATGACTAAGGATATTGAACATTTCTTTAGGTGCTTCTTGGCCATTTGAGATTCCTCAGTTGAGAATTCTTTGTTTAGCTCTGTATCCCAAGGTTTAATTAGGTTATTTGGTTTGTTGGTGTTCTTTGTATTTCTAGGATCTAAGACCTCTATCAGATTTAGGGGTGGTAAATATCTTTTTCCAATCTGTAGGTAGCTGTTTTAACTTATTGACAGTTTTCTTTGCCTTACAAAAACTTTTCTGATTCATGAGGTACCATTTGTCAATTATTGATTTTAGAGCTTGAGCCATTAGTGTTTCATTCTATTTATGAGTACACTGTAGCTTTCTTCAGGCACACCAAAATATGAGGTTAGATCCCATTACTAATATTTCAGAGCCATCATGTAGTTTCTGGAAATTTTACTCAGAACCTCTGGAAGAGTAACCACTGAAACATCTCTCCAGCCCCATCATATTTTAATAACAATATATAGTCAGAGAAAGAGAGAGTATAAAAATCATTAAGATTTTGAAAATATCTTTAAAACTTTCATTAATTTCAACACTAAAAATGCTATTATTGTCTATTTGGTGAGTGTTGTGACAGTCAATGAAAAGACTCATTTTTAAAATACTATTAATTTATATCACAAGGAAATTTGATTTTCATTTGCTTTTTCTGATTTTTCTTCATTCCTTTTTGGTTCACTGAACTGCATTTTACTTTTGAAAGTTTTTTTTTTAAGTTAATGTTTACGACCAAGCTGTACATCTACTACATATGTACATGGAGGTTATAGTTCTAGCCTTTTCTTTGGTTCTTGGTTCAGACTCTGAGAGACTCAACAACCAGACCAACATGAGGCACATCACATGGGTAAGCACCAATCCCTGACACTATTAATACTACTCTGTTGTGCTTGCAGATAGGAGTCTAACATAGCTATCCTCTGAGGGGCAACACCCAAAATCTGACTCAGTGTAGTCACTCACAGTCAAACAGTGGAAGGAGCTTGAGAATATTTATGGAAGTATAGGGGAGAAGGATCTTAAGTCCTGAATGAGATAGGAACTCCACAAGAAGATGAATAAGGTCAAGTAACCTGGACTTTTGGTACTTTCAGAGATGGAAACACTAACCAAAGAATTTTGGGCTGGACCTAGGCCCCAACACATATGTAGCAGATGTACAGCTTAGTCTTCATGTGGATACTAAACAATTGGAACTGGGCCTGTCAGTGAGACTTGTTCTAACACATCTGCCTTGTTTGTTCTGAATGAAAGAGATTGCATCTAGTCCTGCAGAGACTTGATGTGTCAGAGTGTGTTGGGGGGAGATAATCAAGGCTCCCTACCACTCAGAGGAGAAGGAAGGGTATGGGGGAAAGGATTGGGAGGAATGATTGGGAGGGGTAAGTGAGCAGTATGTAACATGAATAAATAAAATATCAACAAATAAATCCATACTATTAAAAAAGAGGTTTTTCAGACCAAATTCATCCAAGTCTTCCCTACTTTCCTACCCACTTAACTTCATACCTTTTCTTTGTTTCCTTCTTTCCTTCTTTTTACTTACCTTCCTTCCTTATTTTCTTTGTTCTTCCACTCTCTTTTCTTATTTTTATCTTTAAAAACCAAATGAGATGTGTACATTACAACTTCACTAAAAAATAAACCAAAATATATAACCTAAAGGACAATAACACAAAAATAATTTGCCCAGACAACAGAATATGAACAAAAAAGGATGTAAAAATACCTTTGAATACTTCTGTGTTGGATATTTACTCCTGCATATAGTAAGACGTCAATAGGAATCACATTTTCCTATGTTATTTTTTTCCTAGATTCATGGCTTATCTAGTCTCAGGTATTTGGACATTCTTGGAGTGTTAGGTAAGAACTTTATTTCATATAGTAGGCCTTAAATCCAATCGGAGTGTATTTGGCTACTCTTACAATGAATGAACCACTATTGCACCAGCCTATCTTGCATTAAGGGTACTGTTGTTGACAGAATCAGCAGCTGGGTAGATCATTAACATTAACCCCTGGTAGTCAACAAAGTAATTTCTAGTAAGGTGAAATCTCTTCAGTAGCTGTGAAGTCTATAGTCATGTATGAGCTCAAGTTTTCCATATCTCTTGAGTCTGGTATTGTCGTTTAAAATGATATTTTACCAAACTATTTTTATTTACTTTATTTCAGCTACATCTTGTTTATCCAATATATTTTGAGAATATTCTTTCTCCTCCTCCAACTTCCCAGGCACTTTACAAATCTCTACTGACTCAATTTCATGATATCTCTCTCTCTCTCTCTCTCTCTCTCTCTCTCTCTCTCTCTCTCTCTCTCTCCACCCTCTCCCTCTCCCTCTCCCTCTCCCTCCCTCTCTCTCTCTCTCTCTCTCTCTCTCTCAAATAAAATCAAACAAGCAAAAAAAAAGACAAGAAATGAGAATGAAAAAAGGGAAAATAGACTAAAAAACAATAAGAAAAAACACCAAATCAAAAAATACAAAAAGTACACACACACACACACACAAACACACACACACACACACACACACACACAGAGCATAACAGGAGCTCATTTTATGTTAATCAACGGATCCTAGGTACTGAATTTGTCCTGAAATGTGTTTATTATATTCAGTGACACTTAATTTGCAAAACGTAAAGAGAAAAACTAATTTTTTCTCCCAACAAATATCAATTGAAAACTGTAGTATGACAACATTTTCCTCAACTAACTCACAAATAAATGAGACTCAGACTATGGTTATTTTACTTTGCTTTGCCAATTACTGGGAGGTAAGTCATAATCTACTTTTCTAACTGCTGGCCTTGCTATCTCCCAAGCAGTGTACTCCAAATACTTGCTGTTTCTTCTGACTATGTGTTCATGGTTCCTCTCCCTTCCCCTCAAGGTGGCTTCCTCTTTGCTCTCCCCAAATCAGGTTACTATAAACCCACCTCCCACTAATCCCATCAATAACTGCATGTAGCAAATTTCATTTAACCAGTAGTCTTAAATTAAGGAAAATTTATGCACAACAAAAAGCTTGTAAACAGGAAAAGTCACTCATAGGCCTAGACCTTCTTATATAGAATTTAGCATTGTAATTCATAGCAACAGACCAAAACTCAATTGTAAACAGCTTTTTGCTTAGGGGTGGGATGTTTCATGTCTCCCTGCTCCTCTTCCATACTTGTATATTGCCTACTTTGAACTTGTGCAGGTTTTGTGTGTGATTTGAGATGTGAAACAGTCCATACTTATCTGGAAAAAGCATTTACCCTACTGTCATCCAACACCTCCTGTTGTTAAAATCTTTTGGTCTACTTTTCTGGGTAGACTATGAGCCTTTATAGGATAGGATTTGAAAAATACACCTGTTGTAGTGTGAATGCTCAAAATATCTGAATATTGTCCAAGTGCTAGTCTCTAATAGCTACTGCTACTTTTATCCTTTTGATTACTATGTTTCTCTTTTCATGAGTTATTTCACATTTTTCTAACTTGCTACTTTTGGGACTTTCTCACTGTGAAATCAAATGACCAGAGTATACATTAAGTCAAGTCATTATATCTCTGATAATGAAAAACTACAAATATTTATCTAGCCTAAAACTTACTTGTGTTTCTAGGATTCTTTGTCGATTATTTATGGTAGAAATTTTATTTTAATTTCTGTTGGCACTTATAGGATATATTATTATAATTATGGGTATTTAAGATTTATTAAAAATCAAAGAAAATCTGGTACTATAAAACTTTTTATTTTAGAAAAATTAAATTGTGGAAACTGATAGTTAAACTTTGGGGGAGGGAAAAAGGAAGTGTAATGGTAATTTGTTCCCATCAGAAGATAGAATTATCCTTCAAGGTTGAGTGGATATAATTGGCCTACATATAACTCTCTTGACAAATAGTGCCTTCAGGCAGTGTGGCTGTAATAATTGTTCAATTACATACTTTTAGCTTTCAAATGACCAAAGCCATTATTATGCATCACATTAATAGATATACAGACATATTTTAAGCACATGGATTAAATGCTTTCTTTTTCCTTTGGAGGTTGAATTTAGCTTGGAAATTAAGCTGTATTATAATTATGAATAATTTTTAGTAATTGTAATTTAATTCCCTATAATCTAATAATGATGATTACTCTCTAATCAAATGATTTTACCAAATGCAATTTCAGTCATACAATCAAACTACAAGAGTGATTCTTGTGAGTGTAATAAAATCAGTAAAATATATTTATTTTGTTTTAAAGTAACAGTTGAGCATTTTAATAATAAACATCTAATATATGAAATGTGATCATAACTAGGAGACTTCAAACATATGAAGTACTTGAATGATGGTATTTTTATATACTTATTTTGTGTCAAATATGATTATTGTGTCAAAAATTCTATCATATATCTATCACTATTATTAATGAATAAGCTGCTACATTTGGTTTGATTTTCTTGGTTTATTAATAAACTATTTATATTGAATATACTATTTGCATCAATGTTGTTTATCATGTATATATTATGAATATGAATGTAATTGATTTATATTTACATTTCCTTTACTGACTATATCTTTTAAGCATAATATCGTACTATTTCCATAATGAATGGCTTAATTCACTTTCTGTTTTCTAACAGAAAAGTTGGTTTATCTTTGTCATTTTTTATTTTTATTTTTTGGTTTTTTGAGACAGGGTTTCTCTGTATAGCCCTGGCTGTCCTGGAACTCACTCTGTAGACTAGGCTGCCCTCTGACTCAGAAATCAGCCTGCCTCTGCCTCCAAAGTGCTGGGATTAAAGGCATATGCCAACACTATCTGTCTTGCCCCTGTCATTTTAACCTCAGATGAAAAGTAGTTTCACACAACTGTCATAGTAGAATCTCTGGCATATTTTTTTATTACTATACATGACAGATTCTTAATTGATATAAATGAGCATTGAAAATGTAAGGTTAAAAGAGAACCATCATAATGTCTTACACAATAAAAAATACTGAATCACAGACAAGATAAAACAGGTTGCAATTTTGGAAGAGAACAAAAACTAATATCAATGTTTAAAGATAGGAAAAAGTTTTGTATCAGAACCTCCAAGCTATTATGACCAAGTATTTTTTAGGTTTTTATTTTTATAGTAAACTGATATGTCACTCTTATCTCGAAAATCCTGTTAAAATAATACCTTTGCCTTCTTTAAATGGATCTCAGTAGGATTGTGTGTGGTTTGTGTGTGTGTGTGTGTGTGTGTGTGTGTGTGTGTTGCGGTAAATTTCTGTTTATATAAATATCACCAGATTTGTTTATTTAACAATGGGCACTCTTGTTTTGCATATTGAATAGTGCTTCATTTTTTCCAGTCCTTATAAGTTACATATATTTAAAACAAATTTGTATACAGTATCTCATTTGATATACTTTTATTTTTTATTCCTTTTAATCTTCTGTGGATAAAAGTAACAAACTTTCTTCATTTTTCTTTAGCAATCTCATTTAGAACTCAATGTAATTGTCCTTCAAATTATAGTACATTAATAATTTATTTGGAAAGAGTTATAAGAGGTGAATTCTATTATTGAATATATCAGGGTTAGCAATTTAATTCAGCTGTAGAGTTCTTGCCTAGCAAGTGCTAACCTATAGAACAGAATGGAAAGGATAGGGACTCATGAAATATTAGGAAATGATGAGAAAGTAATATCAGTTTTCTTTTGGATGAGTTCACAAAGAGGCTGTTAATATTTCATTAAATTACCATAGATTCTTACATGTGCTGGAAGTAGACTATATAGACTCAGTGGAATAAAACAAAACAAAAAAGCATGATACTTGGAGTAAAGAATGGTGCAGAAGTGAGGTATTAAGGGAAATAATGTGGGAGTATTTGATGAAAATACATTTTACAGATATATGAAAACTTCAAACATCAAAAAGTCAATTTATTACTAATTATAGTATTCTCCAAACATGTATGCATGTATGTAAGAGAATACTAAGAAGGTAATACAATTAAAGCTATATATATATATATATATATATATATATATAATTTTGAAAGAATAAATATATAAATATATAACTTCACATTATCTATGTTAATTATTCAAATTCTGTAAATTTCTTTTCACATTATTTGAAAAGCTACCAATATTGCATGCAATTAGAGGTGTAGAGATATACATTTGTGAATATGTGTGTATGGACACACATATGCATGCATAGATACACACACACACACATACACACACACACACCAGGCTCAAATGGTTTTGTCTTCAAATGACATTCCAGAATAAGCATAAGTTGCTATTAGATCCATGTTAAATATGGTTACATGAGTTGCTTTTCAACCGTTCTTGAAGGTATCCTTATAATAATGTGGACCAAAAAGGGAAATATAGGTATGTGCATGTAAAGAAGAAATGCTGTATGTCTTATGAAAAAAAACAAAAAAAACACCATAATATCATAATCAGAATTAATCTCAGAAAGAAATTATGCCAATGTCTAGCTAGATCTTTAATTTCTAACATGAAGAAATACAAGCAAATGTAATCCTGTTGTTTTAAGCTTCTTCGTAATTTATTCCTTATGTAGAAGACTTAGTCTGTACTCACATGCATATTTTGTGTACATACTTTTGGAAAAATATTATAAAGTACTATATACAGTGTATACATACACAATTTTATCTTTTAGTTCAATTATCAAATATTTGTAAACAATAGCAAAAGACAAAATCTAAATTGATACTAGTGGAAGTATATATACAAATATGACATCAATACAATTGAATACGATCGTTGTTTTAGTTTTATTAAGATGAGTGGAATAAATCTATATTTTTGAACTAGAAATATATTAAGCAAAAGTAACTTACAGGAAGATGTAATTTCATGTCATTAATGTATTTTATAATGAACAATTAAAAGCATAGCAATATAAAATATTGACATATAGTATTTATTTTGTATATGATATCTATAATGTTATCTTTTGATGAGTTTAGGAGAAATTAAGTGAGAAAGATATGAACAAATTTAAATAATTCTCCATGTTGATTATGTAGACTTTAAGAAAAGTAATATCATTTTCATTTAAGTGTAATAAGTTACAGATACTTATGTTATCAGAATTGTTTGTTTCAATTTTTAACATATTTTTATAGACTTTCTGTGAATGCGTGGACAAGAAAAAACATTAGATAAATGAGTATATTGTATAATTTTAGAAATATTATGACTTTTTCCTCAGGCCTCAAAATAAGCTATTGCTCTATGCATTTCCTTTAAGCTGATATTTAAATTTCAGCGATTCTAGGTTATGGGTGTTATGTTTTTAAAATATAATTGGCATTACTTTAAGACATATCATCAGTGTGGCCCTTCTTATAACAAAATTGTCATTATCCAAGACAATATTTGTGAGATTATTTTTTTCTTTTTGGTTTCTTCATTGCTTGAGAATCCGTAGTTAATTTCACTAATTTGTATTCTGTACTAGGTGTTCTCTAAGATAAAGTCAAGTCCTTCTGAGAGACAGCGATAGGTGGGAAATATTCAGCAAGGAAATGAACACCAGTGGGAACTTCTCAGCAAGTTACTAGGTAAGCACAGAACTTCTAACTTTTTCTTGGACTAGACTAATACATGCGATGCACTAAGCTTCTTGAAGTTTAAAATTAGAGTTGTTCTTCTTCAAAATGCAAGATTTGCAATCTACCTTACAGAAAGGTGGTATTGTAGTAATTTTCCAACCTTTAAAAAATCGATACTCATTTCTAGTCCATCCAGCCTTTCCCAAGTTTGCATTTTTGACATTTTTGCAAAATTATCTCCTAGCATCTCTGTAGTAATGCACATTGATTGCAACACACTTGATCAGAGACAAAGCAATAAACTTCAGTCCCTGATGCTGCTAAAGTCAGCAAATAAACCAGTTATGGTTTCATTTTCTATTTTTGCTTTTTAGGCTTTTTTTTTTTAAAGTTTTATAACTGTGAACTGGTGTGCTTTTGTCGCACCAGGCTTTGCTAAACCATCTAAGCTAACTTCATTATCTCAAATGTTAATAATTGCATTTCAATAATGGCTTTCATTAAAGTTCCTCCAGGAGCTTATCACACATCAATTAAGGTACAGCACGCCCCTGTGCAGCAGGTCAGGATTATTATATCCTCTGAGACACAATGAGGTTACTGACTGAAGGTCATGGAGCAAATTAACTATCAAGTAAGTAGCAAGGAATCACAGTTCAAGCTGAACTCTTGTTTTCTCTTAGTATAAAAAGTGGGTTTCTCAATCTGATATGTATTTCAAATAGTCTTTGATTAAAAATTAAGAATAAATTCAAAACTCAAAGGATATAAATCTAAAATATATAAATTAATATAGTTTAAACAACTGTGATCTACATAGATTGATCAGCTAATGTCAAAACTTTTACACCTTGCCAGGGTTTTTTTTTATTTCTTGCATATGAAAGTGCTTGCAAGATATTTGGATTTGAAACACTAATACTGACAATTATCCTTAAGTATAATTTTCTCATAAATCCTCTAACTAAAGATTGCACTTATATGTGGGTTAATTTCTTCCATCCACTAACTCTTTACTTCTAGATGTCAAGTAAGTAATCAGGATTACACACGCTGAATAGCTAATCACTGTCATACTGTGGCAGGAGCTAAAATAAGTAGTTGATAAAGAAATAATTGCTTCTTGATAGAGAAGTAACTGCTAGGGAAAGTATGTCTTTTTGATGGGCACTTTATTATAGAGCACTATAACATTTTCTCTGGAAAGGAAATTGCTAAAACAGCACCAGAAAAACAAATGGAAATTTTAAATGATGGAAATTTTTAGACATATGACTATACTCAATCTCAGGGCTTGTTAGTCTAAAAAGATAAAAGTAACAGGAGGTATGGTAAAGTTTTACCATACCAAAAACAGGATTTCAAAGTTTTCATGGCCTTCGCATAGAATTATATAATACTTTGAATCCAAAAACCTATATATTAGAATCATTCTCTCCTTTCTATTTGCAGGTTGCTAAGATCTAACACATACTGTCAAGCTTAAAGGCAGACAGATCTATGTATTTCTCTGGCGCTCATCCTTTGACAAAGATAGTTTTTCTAACCTTTGAGTTCTTTTCTTGTTCTTCTTTCCTATAGCAACATCTGTTAAGGTTTTCAAGTGTTCTGTAATCTCTTCCCTACTACATGCAGAGATTAATGTCTCATAATTTAGATCTTTGCTTAGACATTACCTCTCCAGAAATATTTGAAATATCTATCAAAATAATATTCCTAATCACATTGTTTCATTGACATTTTCTTACTGTTTTACTTCATGGCCCGGATAAGAATTTTATCACTTTTTTGTTTCAAGAAGTATTTAATAAATGGATATGACTAAATTGGTTGGTATTTAGATTTTAAGATGCTTAAACAAAATAGGAATTTAATAAATATTGGAAAATAATTAAAAAATCATGTCTCTTAACTTATCCTCTTTCTTCTCTAAAACTTCACTTGCTTACTTCTCTATTACATAAGATTTATAGAACTATATTGTGGGTATTATAAACCTTTATTGGTAGGAAATGTACTTTTGAATTATTGTGACTTATAATTAAAGGAAACAGTTATAAAAGAAAACATGAATAATATATATTTGCATGGGATATGAACATGACCCATGGTTATGATCTTGATAACCTCTAGGTCATCTGATTTGATAGTCATTCTCAACAGATTACTTTCCCTAGAAGAGAAAATGGAAATGCTTTTTGCTCCATGGTTTCAGATGACTTCTTCAATTGAAGAAGTCAGATTACACATGTCAAAGTTTATTAAATAAAGTGACAATATATGAATAGATTAAACATACACATTCTTGTTAAGTAATTCTGATTTGTATTTTTAGTCATTTATGACTAATGACTGTATCATAAAACTTTGTGGAAAATTTTCTCATTCCTATGATGACATTTATATAAAAAATATTTCAATGACATTCAGTTCATATACATTCTTGATCATGAAACATAACCTAATTCTTTTGAAATGTATCTTTTCCTAAATTGACATAAATAGTGCTTGAGATACCTCACTTAGCAGTTAATTTTCATTTATTTTTCATAAGATTATCAAACTTTACAATAATATGAGTTATAAGAAAAAATTCCACAACTGATATTCAAGAAATGTTAGTATCCTTATTTTTTTTTTTAGCATTTTGGATACTTATATGCTCTGGTCACAGATCTTTTCAAAGAATTCTAGTGAAAAGGACATTTGAAATCTTCTATCATCAGCTTTATAACATGGATTTCTTTGGTCTCCTTTTGAATAAGTTTGCACTTTGCTTTAAAGTACCAATCTGTTTTGAGAGAGGGAGTACAGTTTTAACTTGTTGATCAAATATTTTCATCTACTGTTTAAGTATCTACAATGTTTATCAAGAGCCTTTAGAGATCCTACCAGAAGAGAGTGATCTCACAGCAGTGCTTTCACTTCTGAGCACATATGTGAGATCTCAACTTTCTCTCCAATATCATTCTGGAGGGGAAAATCTAGGAGTGCACAGGGCATATGATCAGTAGAATAGCTGGGACAGGAGCCTTCTGGTCACCATTTGCAACAGGGAGCCAGGCAGCTCCACAACCTTCTGTGCACAGACACTGCTAGAAGATAGTTGGACTCCCAGGTATATAGACACAGGCTTACAGGCACACAGGAGGGATAAACTCCAGCCAGAGACAGCAAGACCACCTAACCCCAGAGATAACCAGGTCGTTAAAAACAAGCACAAGAAGTCCACCAGCAGAAAGCAAGGCTACTTGGCAACATCAGAACCCAGGTCTCCCACCACAACAAGTACTGGATACCTCAAAACAGTGGAAAAGCAAGAGTTGTATTTAAAATAGCATCTCATGATGCTGATGGAGGACTTAAAGAATGACATAAATAACTCCCTCAAAGAAATACAGGAGAACATGAGTAAATACCTTGGAATGAAATCAGAAGTAATAAATGAGCAGAATACAAGAAATAGAAGAATCTCAGGTACTGATGACAACATAAAAATTTTTGATTCAACAGTCAAAGGAAAGTGCAAAATGCAAAAAGCTTGTAACCCAAAACATCCAGGAAATACAGGACACAATGAGAATACCAGACCCAAGGATTGTAGGTATAGAAGAGAGCAAAGATTGACAAATTAAAGGGCCAGTAGATGTCTTTAACAAAATTATAGAAGAGAACTTTCCTAACTGCAAGCAAGAGGTGTTCATGAACATAAAAGAAGACTATAGAATTTCAAACAGACTGGACCAGAACAGAAAGTCTTCCCAGCACATAATAATCAAGACACCGAATGCACTAAACAAAGAAAGAATATTAAAAGCAGTAAGGGAATAAGGTGAAATAACTTATAAAGGCCGACTTTTCAGAAAAACATCAGATTTCTCACCAAAAGACCATGAAAGGTAGAAGATCCTGGGAATATCTCAAGCAGACCCTAAGAGAACACAAATGTCAGCCCAGAGTTCTTTCTATATCCAGCAAAACTCTCAATCACCATAGATGGAGAAACCAAGATATTCCATGACCAAACCAAATTCATACAATATCTTTCCACAAATCCAGCCCTACAAAGGGTAATAGATGGAAATTGCCAACACAAGGAGGGAAACTACACACTAAAAAAAACAAAAACAAAAACAAAAAACAACAACAACAACAACAACAAAAGCATGAAAGTAATATTCTTTCAACAACCCCAAAAGAAGATAACCACACAAACATAAAAATTACATCAAGAAAAGCAGGAAGCAACAATCACTATTCCTTAATATCTCTTAACATCAATGGACTCAGTTACCCAATAAAAAGACATAGACTAACAGACTGGATACACACACAGGACCCAGTATTTTGCTGCATAAAAAAAAATGTATCTCAGTGTCAAAGACAAACACTACCTCAGAATAAAAGGCTGGAAAAGAATTTTTTAAGTAGATGTTCCTAGGAAACAAGCTGGAGTAACCATTCTAATATCGGATAAAATTGACTTTCAGCCAAAAGTCATCAAAAAAGACATGGAAGGAAGTACACTTCATACTCATCAAAGAAAAAAAATCTACCAAGAACTCTCAATTCTGAATAGATATGCTCCAAATGCAAGTACACCCACATTTATAAAAGCAACTTTACAAAAGCTCCAACCACATAATGAACCTCACACAATAATTTTGGTTGACTTCAACACCCCACTCTCATCAATGGACAGATCAGGGAAACACAAACTAAACAGAGACACAGTGAAACTTAAAGATGTTATGGACCAAATAGATTTAACAGATATCTATAGAACATTTCATCCTAAATCAGTACCTCATGTTACCTTCTCCAAAACTGACCGTATAATTGGTCACAAAACATGCCTCAGCTTATATGAGAAATGAGAAATTTGAAATAATCCTATGGCTCTTATCAGATCACTGTGGATAAAGGCTGGTCTTCAATAGCAAAAAAAAAAAAAAAAAAAAAAAAAAAAAGCAGAAAGCCCACATATATATGGAAGTTGAACAATGCTTTACTCAATGATAAATTGGTTAATGAAGAACTATGGCTAGAAATCAATAACTTTTTAGAATTTCATGAAGATGAAGGCACAACAAACCCAAACTTATGGACAAAACAAAAGCAGTGCTAAGAAGAACACTCATAGCTCTGAGTACCTCCAGAAAAGAAACTGGAGAGAGCATATACTAACTGCTTAACAGCACATCTTTAAACTCTAGAACAAAAAGAACCAAATACACAGAAAAGAAGTAGACAGCAGAAAATGATCAAACTCAGGGCTGAAATCAACCAAGTAGAAACAAAGAATCAACTCACCAATTAAAAACAATGAATTCATGAAATTCTTAGGCAAATGGTTGGAAATAGAAAATAGCATCCTAAGTGAGTGAACCCATTCACAAAAGAACACACATGGAATGCAATCACTTATAAGTGGATATTAGCCCAGAAGCTCTGAATACCCAAGACACAATTCACATATCAAATCATTCCCAAGAAGAAGGAAGGAGAGGGTCCTGGTTCTGGAAAGGCTTGATGCAGCCATGTTGGGGATTACCAGAACAGAGAAATGGGAGGGGGTTGATGGGGGAACAGGCAGAGGGAAGAGGGCTTATGGGACTTATGGGCAGGGGGGAACCGGGAACGAGGAAATCATTTGGAATGTAACCAAAGAATATATAAAAAAATAAAAGATTCAACAAAACCATGAGCTGGTTCTTTGAGAAAAGCAACAAGGCTAATAAACCCTTAGCCAGACTAACCAGAGGACACAGAGACAGTATCCAAATTAACAAAATTAAAAATGGAAAAGGAGATATAAAAGCAGAAACTGAGGAAATTCACAAAAAATTATCAGATCCAACTACAAAAGCCTATAATCAACACAGCATGAAAATCTGGATGAAATGGACAATTTGCTAGACAAATATCAAATACCAAAGTTAAATCAGGATCAGATAGACCATCTAAACAGTCTCATAAACCCTAAAGAAATAGAAGCAGTAATTGAAGTCTCCCAACCAATAAAAGCACAGGAGCAGATGGTTTTACTGCAACCTTCTGTCAGAACTTCAAAGAAGCCCTAACACCAATACTTTTAAACTATTCCACAAAATAGGAACAGAAGGAACACTACCCAATTTGTTCTATGAAGTCACAATTACACTGATACCAAAATCACAGAGATACATCAAAGAAAGACAACTCCAGACCAATTTTCCTTATGAAAATTGATGCAAAAATACTCAATAAAAATTTTGCCAACAATACATCGAGACAATCATTCAGCACAATCAAGAAGGCTTCATCCCAGGGATTCAGGGATGGTTCAGTATACGGAAATACATCAATATTCACTACTACACATACAAACTCAAGGAAAAAAGCCACATGGTCATTTCATTAAATGCTGAAAGATCATTTCACAAAATTAAGCATCCTTTAATGTTAAAAATCTTGGAAAGATAAGGAATTCAAGGTCGATTCCTAAACATTGTAAAAGCAATATGCAGCAAGCCAGTTGCCAGTATCAAACTAAATAGAGAGAAACTTGAAGAATTTCAACTAATATCAGGGACTAGACAAGGCTGCCCTCTCTTTTTATATTTATTCTATAAAATACTTGAAGTTCTAGCTAGAGCAATTAGACAACAAACAGAGGTCAAAGGGATACAAATTGGAAAGGAAGAAGCCTAGAAGTAGGCTTCCTCTGCTCAAAAGATAAACAAGCTGAGAAAGAAATTTGTTAAATGACACTCTTCAAAATACTCACAAATAATATAAAGTATCTTGGTGTGCCTCTAACCAATCAAGTGAAAGATCTGTATGACAAAAACTTCAAGTCTCTAAAGAAAGAAATCAAAGAAGACCTCAGAAGATGGAAAGATCTCCCATGCTCGTGGGTTGGCAGGATTAACATACTAAAAATGTTGACTATCTTGCTGAAAGCAATCTACAGGTTCAATGCAATCCCCATCAAAATTCCAATTCGATTCCTTATAGAGTTAGAAAGAGAAATTCTCAAATTCATCTGGAATAACAAAATTTCCAGAATAGTTAAAACTATTCTCAAAAATAAAATAATTTCTGGGGAAATCAGTATGCAGAACCTCAAGCAGTACAATAGGGAGCAATAGTGATAAATACTTCATGGTTTTGCTATAATGATAGGCAGATAGATAAATAGAATAGAATTGAAGACCCAGAAATGCACCCACACACCTATGGTCACCTGAATTTTGAGAAAGTACCTAAACCATCCAGTGGGGGAAAAAGATACTCTTTTCAACAAATTGTGCTGGTGCAACTGGCTGCTAGCATGCAGAAGAATGCAAATAGATCCATTCTTATCTCCTTTGACAAGGCTCAAGTCCAAGTAGATCAAGGAACTCCACATGAAAACTAGATACACTTGAACTAATACAAAAGTAACTGAGGAAGACCCTTGAGTACATGGGCACAGGGGAAAATTTCCTGTACAGAACATCAATAGCCTATGCTCTAAGATCAAGAATTGACATATGGGACCTCATAAAATTACAAAATTTATGTAAGGCAAAGCACACTGTCAATAGTACAAAATAGCAACCAACAGATTGGGAAAGATCTTTACCTACATCTGACAGAGGCCTAATATCTAATATAAACAAATAACACAAGAAGTTAGTCTCTAGAGAACCAAATAACCCTATTAAAAATGGAGTACATAGCTAAACAAAGAATTTTCACCTGAGAAATATTGAATGGCTGAGAAGCACCTAAAGAAATATTCAACATTCTCAATCATCAGGAAAATGCAAGTCAAAACAGCCCTGAGATTTCACCTCACACCAGTCAGAATGTATAAGATCAAAAACTCAGGAAACAGCAGGTGCTGGCAAGGATATGGAAAAAGAGGAACACTCCTTCACTACTGGTGGGATTGAAAGCTAGTACAATCATTCTGGAAATCAATTTGGCAGATCCTCAGAAAATTGGGCATACTACAACCGGAGAACCCTGCTATACCACTCACTCCTGGGCATATACCTAGAAGATTCTCCAACATGTAATAAGGACACATGCTCCACTATGCCAATAGAAGCCTTATTTATAATACCCAGAAGCTGAAAAGAACCAGATGTCTCTCCACAGAGGAACAGATACAGAAAATGTGGTACATTTTCACAATGAAATACTACACAGCTATTAAAAACAATGAATTCATGAAATTCTTAAGCAAATGGATGGGACTAGAAAATATCAACCTCAGTGAGGTAACATAATCACAAAAGAACACACATGATATGCACTCACTGATAAGGGGATATTACCCCAGAAGCCTGGAATACCCAAGATACACTTCACAGACAAAATGAAGCTCAAGAAGAAGGAAGATATCTGTCTAGGAAATTGTGCATTTTATCCAGATTTTTCAGTTGTGTTGAGTATAGGATTTTGTAGTAGGATCTGATGATTTTTTGAATTTCATCAGCTTCTGTTGTTATTTCTCCCTTTTCACTTCTAATTTTGTTGATTTGGATACTGTCTCTGTGCCCCCTGTTTAGTCTGGCTAAGGGTTTATCTATCTTTTTTATTTTTCTCAAAGAACCAGCTCCTGGTTTTGTTGATTCTTTGTAGTTCTTTTTGTTTCAACTCGGTTGATTTCAGCCCTGAGTTTCATGATTTCCTACCTTTTTCTCTGCTTGGGTGTATTAGATTCTTTTTGTTTTCTAAAGCTTTCAGGTGTGCTGTTAAGCTGCTAGTGTATGTTCTCTCCAGCTTCTTTTGGAGGTACTCAGAGCTATGAGTTTTCTTCTTAGCACTGCTTTCATGTGTCCCATTAATTTGGGTATGTTGTGTCTTCATTTTCATTAAATTCTAAAAAGGTTTGTATTTCTTTCCTTATTTCTTCTTTGATCAAGGTATCACTGAGTAAAGTATTGTTCAGCTTCCTTGTGTATGTGGGTTTTCGGTTGTTTTTGTTGTTATTGAAGACCACCCTTACACCATAGTGATCTGATAGGAGGCATGGAATTAGTTCAGTCTTCTTATATCTGTTGAGGTCTGTTTTGTAACCAATTATATGGTCAGTTGTGGAGATGGTATCATGAGGTGCTGAGAAGTAGGTATATTCTTTTGATTTTGGATGAAATGTTATATAGATATCGTTTAAATCCGTTTGGTCCAAACCTTCTGTTAGCTTCACTGTGTCTCTGTTTAGTTTGTGTTTCCCTGATCTGTCCATTGAGGAGAGTATGTTGTTGAAGTCACCCACAATTGTGTGGTGTGTGATGTGTGCTTAAGATTTAGCAAAGTTTCCTTTATGTTCGTCTTTGACACTGAGGTGTGTTTCCTGTATGTAGCAAAATATAGGGTCCTGTTTATATATCCAGTCTGTTAGTCTATGTCTTTTTATTTGGGAATTATGTTAACTGATGTTAAGAGATATTAAGGAATAATGATTGTTGCTTCTGGCTATTCTTGATGTAATTTTTATGTTTGTGTGGTTATCTTCTTTTGAATTTGTTGAAAGAAGATTAATTTCTTGCTTTTTCTAGTGTATAGTTTCCCTCCTTTTGTTGGTGTTTTCCATTCATTACCTTTTGAATGGCTGGATTTGTGGAAATATAGTGTGTAAATTTCTTTTTGTCATGAAATACCTTGGTTTTCCCATCTATGGTAGTTGAGAAATTTGCTGGACATGCTATATCACTCCTGGGCATATACGCAGAGGATTCCCCAGCATGTAATAAGAACACATGGTCCACTATGTTCATAGCCCTATTTATAATAGCCAGAATCTGCAAAGAACCCAGCTGTCCCTCAACAGAGGAATAGATACAGAAAATATGATATATTTACATTATGGGATACTACTCTGCTATTAAAAACAATGAATTAATGAAATTCTTAGGCAAGTGGGTAGAACTGGAGAATATCACCTTGAGTGAGGTGACCCAATCACAAAAGAACACAAATGGTATGCACTCACTGATAAGCAGATATTAGCCCATAAGCTTGGGATACTCAAGAAATAATTCACATATCAAATGATGCCCAAGAAGAAAGAAGGAGAGGCTCCTGGTACTGGAGACCCTCAATCCAGCAGTGTAGGAGAATACCAGGATAGTTAAGCAGAAAGGGGTTGATTGGGGAACAGGGGGATAGGAGAGGGTTTATGGGACTTTAGGGGAGGGGTTTCTAGGAAAGGGGAAATAATTTGAAATGTAAATAAAGAATATATCAAATTGAAAATAATTTAAAAATATCAATTAATAAAAAGCTAACAAAGAAAAAAAGGAAGAAAAAAAGTGCTTCTTAGAAGGGAAAACAAAATACCCACACGGTGAGATACAGAGACAAAATGTGGAGCAGAGACTGATGGAAAGACCATCCAGAGACTGCCCCACCTGGGGATCCACCCCATATACATTTACAAAACCCAGAACCTGGACTCTATGGTGGATGCCAACAAGTACTTGCTGAGAGGTGCCTGATATAGCTGTCAACCGGGATGCTTTGCAAGTGCATGACAAATGAATAAGGGGATACTCTTAGCCAACCATTGAACTGAGCACAGGGTCCCAAATGGAGGTGCTAGAGAAAGGACCCAAGGAGCTGAAGTGGTTTGCAGCACCATATGAGGAACAAAAATTTGAACCACCCAGTATCCCAAGTGCTCCTAGGGATCACCAACCAAAGAGCACATATATAGTGAGCCATGTGCAGCAGAGGATGGACTTGTTGGGCATGAAATGGTGGAGATTCCCTTAATCTTGAGAAGGCTAGATGCCCCAGTAGAGGGGAATGCCAGGACAGGGTAGTAGGAGTGAGTGGATTAGTGAGCAGTGGGAGGGGGTATGTGTTAAGGAATTTTCAGCCAGGGGCAACAGGAAAGTAGACAAAATTTGAAATGTAAATAAAGAATATATTTAATTAAAAAAAGGGAAAAATCTCGAATTGTACTATTGTCCTAAATTAAAAGGAGTTTTAATCAGGAATTTCTAAGACTAAATTTAATGGAAGTTTTCTAGGATTTTGGACATTCACATGCACACTGATTAGAACACATTTTATCTTATAAAGTGGACCTCTGTTATCAACTAAGGTAGAGAATTAAGTCTCAATATTAGAATGAAAATTATTAATTTGTCTATGATTTTAAGAGTCACATAATGGGTTGTAGAAAATGCTCAGAGTTTTTGGGTGCATATTATTCCTCCAGGATTCCTGAATTTGATTCTCAAAATTTACATCACATAATTTCTTATATGTGACTAGAAGAAATGAATTCCAGTGCTTTTTCATGTCTTAATTTAATCAGGAATTTTCAGCTATAAGTCCAATCTATATGTTGTACTTAATATAACTCAGATATTAAAGATGATATACCTACTACAGAAAAGACTCCAATACCTCATTGCCAAATTAAACCAAGCTAGTTGCATGAAGAAAAAAAAGATAAACACCACTCATTGAGAATATAAAAAGATGATAGAATGAATATTAAAAATAATTAAGAGATTCATTCCTCATGTCACCTGGAGGATTAATGTATATCATTAAAATACATTATATATAATGTATGTTTCAAATTCTATCAATTGATTGTTCTAGATTTCTTTTTCAGATTATCCGTATTGTTGATGTAAAAATCTGTTATAATTATGACACATATGGGGTGATAAATGTGTAATATCATCACAGATATTTATGTTGTGTTTATTTTTATGGCAAAAATTATACAAGAGATATAATCCCAATAGACACTATTATCTTAAGGTCTCTGTTACTCTCAAGAGACATGAAGACTGTGTCAACTCTTATAAAGGAAAATATTTAATTAGAGCAGGCTTACAGGTTCAGAGGTTTTGCTGAAGAGGGAACTAAGATTTCTACATCTGGATTATCGGGAAGAAGGAAGACACAGAGAGACACTAGGCCTGTCTTGAGCATTTGTAACCTAAAAACCCACCATCAATGATAACACTTACTCCAACAATGCCATACCTCTTCCAACAGAGCCTTATATACTCTCATAAAGCCACACTTCCTCATGACACTCCCGAAGAATTCAAATATATATGTGACCTTATGAGGACCAATCTTATCCACCCAATAAATGTGCCATATAAGCAAAATGATGTTAAGAGATAGCCATGAAAATGACATGCAAACGCATTAGATAGCCTAAAAGAAATTGAAAACATCTTTGAGGCATACAAAACATAGAAACTAAGTAATAAAAAATAGAAAATCAGTATATAGCAATCACCAATATATAGATTGAAGCTGCAATCACAATAATACCAATGAAGAATAAGATTAAGTTAATGGTTTCACTGGTTAAATATATAGAATAAACAACGATAATTTCTCTATCTAAAATAGAGGAGTGTGTGTATAGCATGTTTCCTGGGACAGTTTTACAAAGACTGGTTGCAGAGAAAAGAAGCTAGACACTGGCAAAGACACAGCAAGAAAGAGAATGAGAAGGAGCAAGAATAAATTCATAAAGTTACTATGCAGCCAAGCACATCAATTCAGGCAGAGGCCAAGAGATGCCAGATTGAATCAGTCATCTTGTAAGATTAGATTGTGTGGAGGCTAGAAGCTTATAGGTCTAGGCTTAAGGATAGGTTGAAAAGAGAATGATCTGGACTCAGCTAGTATACTCATACAGCTAAAAATACCTTTTAAAATTGTTAGATATAAAGTTTTTCAAAATCACAAAAGTAATAAGCTTTGACTCAGAAAATGAAACATGTAACCTTTTCTGAATGAACAAAATGGTCTACTAACCTCTAGTACCATGTGTGTGTTATTGAATATTATAATAATTTTTTCAATTATGGCAATGAAATGAATAACATATATATTACATTTAAATTTGTATGTGATTTCTGAAACAGATGAGAATCTTCATAAATTACCAGGAAATACTGTTAGTGGAATTGTTCATTAAATGGATGAGATTTCAGAATAGAATTTGTGACTAACATCACAATAGCTTATTAATGCATTAAAAATATGAACAACTGTCTTTGGAATGATATCTCTTTGAGGGCTGGTAGTTAATGATAGGTGAGCTCCTGGAAGATAGGACATCCTAAGACAAGCATAGTATATGGAATTCTCTGAGGAGGTGAGGTCATCCGTGTCCAGACAATGGAACCCCAGCTCCCACAGGCTCTCAAAAAATCTAAAAACAAAAGGATGGAAATGTAGGAGGAAAGGCAAGGCCTTCTATGCATAAATGCCAGGGCCTTGCAGCTGCAAAGCCATTTTCTGCAGGAGGACCTAATTGAGGACTACCTGAGAATCCAAGGATTGCTGATACTGATAATGCCAGCCAGTGAATCAGGAGCTGCAGTTTTGAAGAGATGCTTGCTGGGAACCAGTGCGGTAAGTGGAGGGTATTAAAGCAGCTTGCAGCAGCATTCAGATGAGCTTGCCGCACCATTTCTTACCTGCTCCTAGAGTCTGTGTCATTGATTTCATGCTTCCTAACTGCCAATCCCCAAGGGTAAGTAGGGTTGGGCAGTGGGCCATGGCAAAGCAGCTTATGGCACTGTGTACGTTATTAGAAAAGTAGTATGAAATTAAACAGGGAACAATTTTTGTGTGTACAGTTTTGTGTTATCACTAGCTGACTCTAAATTTGCAGATAGAAAAAAATGAGATTATTAAAATGCTAACACTGAATAACTAGAAATGTTTATGAAGTACTATTAAATTTTTCATCAAGTATCCATAAAAGAGATTTTCACTTATACATTCATTTACATCTGCATTATGAACTATTTCCAGCTTTGCTAAGATAAAATATTGTCTCTATGAATGAATACATTTAGGACTATATTTGAAAGGGAGTAAGACTTTCTATGTATTTCTAAAATATACATATATAAATGAGACAGATGTATAAATAATGAAGGGGTCTATTAAAAATTAAAATCAGTGCACATTAATAATATTCATTAAATGAATTTTTCCTGAATTTTCTAATTCTCACAATTACAGTTTCATATTCTATTCTCTATCTAGGTTGAAGAAAATGGATATGGTGGTATATCAAGTGTGTTTATCTGCACCACATATGTACCAACACACTTATATATAATTTGTTGAATCCATAATTGTCATAGTTAGGGTTTCCATTGCTGTTAAGACATAGCATAATCATAGCAACACTTATAAAGGAACACATTGGTTGGGGCTGGCTTACAGTTTCAGAGATTTAGCCCATTACATCATGACAATGTGTAGGCAGGCTTTGGGTTGGAGAAGCCCAGAGATCAACATCTTGATCCTCAGGCAGCAAAGAGAGACTCTGACCCACCCTGTGTATGGCTCAAGCATAGAAGATCTAGAAAAAAAGTCCTCATAGCATCACACTTCCTCCAATAATATCACATTACTCCAACAAGGCCACACCTCTTAATAGTGCCACTGCATATGGGCCAAGCATTCAAACTCATAAGCATATGGGGCCCATTTTTGCTCAAACCATTACAGTAAGGAATAGGAAAACAAAAATTCTGTATGTTGGCAATAATTCCCAGAACAACTCTAGTTAATGAGGACAGTTAAGTAGAAATTAAATTTAAAAACTTCATTTTTAATATTTATATCACCATCTAGTCCTTGGTTTTGATGCAATAATATATCAAATTTAGTGTTTGGATGACATATTTTCCCTTAATAGATTTTTCATAAATAAATCATGTACAATTTTACAAAGCAATAGTGCCCAATAATTGAAAATATTTCAAAATCATAAATCATCTCTTATACCTTATATTATACTCTTTAGTATAGGATCATACATTTCTGCTTAATATGTTAATATTATTCCTTCAGTTCTATCAATATACAGAAATATGCTGAAGATAGTAAGATAATGATCACATTGATATTTGTTTCAAGTGAATAGCAAATTTTCCACCTTGTATGAAGTGATGTTACTTTTATGTAGTGTATATATATATATATATATATATGTTTGACAGTTTTTTTTTTAAAAAAAGCTTATCCATAATCTAACCACTTACTAGTCATGATGAATTTGTTTGGAATAACAATTGTCATAAGAATAGACTCAGGACAAAATTTTAAAAATTATATCATGGGGATAGTGATGTGTGGGAGGAGTTTGGGGTGGAAAATAGTATGTTCAAAATATATAAAAATATTAAAGCAGATAAATAAAAATATATTGCTTACTTGATGAGAAATAAAATTTTAAAAAAAAGTAGTTCCAAATATCATTAAGATTTTCTATTAATTTATACTATCAATATAGTATATTTCAAGTATTTTCAAAATACAATATAAGATTTTAAAATGTCCTTCTGGTAAGATGAAGTGTCATTTGAGTATATGCCCATTCATGGTATAGCTGGATCTTGAGGTAGATCGATTCCTATCTTCCTGATGAATCACCCTAGGGTGGGACAATACTTCTGGAAGTAATCAACCAACCTTTAATTTTCACTTAAGGCACATTGCATTAAATGGAACCCATATCACTACCATAGTTTTAAGGCAGGAAAACATTTTAGATCAAAGGGTTTATATCTGGGTGGGTGTTTACATTTCTCTTTTTGGTAGCCTGCAGGGTATATCCTTTACCAAAGACATTAGAATACAGAAATAAATGTTCTATGTACACACAAGCTAGACATTTCCAAGTTCAATTGGTTGTATGGGTATTGTCATCAGTACTGGGGTCCTGCTGTCAGTTTCTGGAGAACAACCTATTGTCTTGGAAACAGCCTGGGATGTTTGACAATTTCCATGGGATCCATTTGTACATAAGCCAGTCCTAATATTGAAAGCTTCATTTGGTGACAAGGGATAGACAGTAAAGATCCGTTATCCTTATTATTAAAAAATTCCATTAAGGTTATATTCATATATTTTAGGGCGATACCACTGCAATAGGTTTTTATCACACTCCTCAAATATTTCTCAATTCTAGCTGCTTCTCCTTTCAGTCCTTCCTTCAACCCTATCTCCCATCTGATTTCAACTTGTCTTGTTCTCATCTTCCATGACCACAGTCTACCCATAAAAATATTTTTTACTTCCCCCTCACAAGGACATCAATGTGTCTTTCCCCTCAGTTTATTCTTCTACAGCAACTCTCTGTGAGTCTATCTATTGTAGCTTAATTATCATTTACTCAATGTCTAATATCGACATACAAGTGAATATATATAATAATTACATTTCTGGGTCTAAGTTACATCAATCAGGATGATTTCTTTTAGTTATATTTACTTGCCTGCTAGTTTCATGGTGTCTTTTCTTAACAGCTCTTTTTTTTTTTCTTTTTCTTTTTTTTATTCGATATATTTTTCATTTACATTTCAAATGATTTCCCCTTTTCCAGACCCCCACTCCCCAAAAGTCCCATCAGCCCCCTTCCCTCCCCCTGTTTTCCCACCCAACCCTTCCCACTTCCCTGTTCTGGTTTTGCCTTATACTGCTACACTGAGTCTTTCCAGAACCAGGGGCCATTCCTCCGTTCTTCTTGTACCTCATTTGATGTGTAGATTATGTCTTGGGTGTTCCAGTTTTCTAGGTTAATATCCACTTATCAGTGAGTGCATACCATGATTCATCTTTTGAGACTGGATTACCTCACTTAATATGATGTTCTCCAGCTCCATTAATTTGCCTAAGAATTTCATGAATTCATTGTTTCTAATGGCTTAACAGCTCTTTAATATTCCATCGTTTAAATCTTCCACATTTTCCTACTCTTCTGCTGAGAAAGAGACATCTAGATTTTTCCAAATTCTGGTGATTATGAATAGAGTAGTCATCAACATCCCTGAATAAATGTCCCTGTGGAAGGAAGAAAAGTCCTTTGGGTATAGTTCTAAGAGTAGTAGTGCTGAATCTTGGGGTAGATCATTTACCTTTTTCCTGAACCACCACAGGGATTTCTATAGTAGTTACAAAAATTGGCATTTGCACCAGTAACGGGCAAGTATTCCATTTACTCTATATCCCCATCATCATAAATGTCACTGGTGTTATTGATCTTAGCCACTGTGATAGGTATAAGGATCTCCAAATGATTTTAATTTGCATTTCCTTGATGTCTAAGGATTGTTGACATTTCTTTACGTTTTTTTCAACCATTTGAGGTTCTTTTATTGTGAATTCTCTGATTAATCCTGAATCACATTTTTAAGTTATTTGCATTTTTGATACATCAATTATTGCATCATTTATTTATTTTGGATATTAGCACTCTATTAAACTTGAAGTTTATAAAACTATATTCAAAATCTGTAGGCTGCTACTTTGTGCAAATTTCGGGATGTATCCTTTGTCTTACAGAATGATTTTAGTTTATGAGGTCCCAATTATTAATTGTGGAAATTTATGCCTCCACTAATGTACTTTTCTTGAGACAATTGAGTTAAAGGCTATTCTCCCACTTTTTTTTTCCATAACGTTCAGGCTATCCAATTTAATGTCAAGGTATTTGATCATTTGGAGTTGAGATTATGTAAGGCGATAATTACAAGCTTATGTAAATTCTTCTATATGTAACAATCAATTTGACCAGCAATATTTGTTGAAGATACTGTCTTGTTTTCCTGTGTGTATTTCTCGTTTCTTTATAAAGTAAATCAGCTGACTATAGGCATGTGGATTTTTATCTGCTTCTTCAATAAACTAATCAGCATATCTGTTTTATGCCAATACCCACTAATAGTTAAATATATGTAACAAGATAGATCAATTTTCTCATACATGTGCTGAATATGATTATCAGTGGTATAATTCAATCAATAGTTACATATGTTTTATGAGCAATCATACTCATTAAATATAATAATAACTAATAATTTGTGCAATATATTATTTATAATTTAGTGAATTTAAGGTATAATTTTCAAGTGGCTTTTATTGTTTTCACCATGTTGTACAACCATTATTACATCTAGTTCATCATAATTCCTCATTCCCATAATATAGGCACTACTCTTCATACACCTCTCAAACTTGATGATCATTAATCTGCTTTAAGAACTGTGAATTTGACTGTAAGGTGTTTAACAAATGTGAAATCTTTTTTTGTTGTATTTCTCTGTTTTTTCATTTTTTATTCCATATATTTTTTATTTACATTTGAAATGATTTCTCCCCTTCTGGCTCCCCACTCCCCAAAAGTCACATAAGCCCACTTCCCTCCCCCTGTCTTCCCACCCACCCTTTCCCAATTCCCTGTTCTGGTTTTGCTTTATATTGTTACACTGAGTCTTTCCAGAACCAGGGGCCACTCCTCCGTTCATCTTGTACCTCATTTGATGTGTAGAATATGTTTTGGGTATTCCAGTTTTCTAGACTAATATCCACTTATTCGTGAGTGCATACCATGATTGATCTTTTGAAACTGGGTTACCTCACTTAGTATGATGTTCTCCAGATCCATCCATTTGCCTAAGAATTTCATGAATTCATTGTTCCTAATGGCTGAATAGTACTCCATTGTGTATATATAGAACATTTTTTGCATCTAGTCTTCTGTTGAGGGATATCTGGGTTCTTTCCAGCTTCTGCCTACTATAAATAGGGCTGCTATGAACATAGTGGAGCATAAATCCTTATTACATGCTGACAAATGTGAAATCTTATCATGTTTTCTGCTTGTCTACATTATCTTAAGGCAATGATTACAATATTATCAAAAATTTTAGATATGCCACAATTTCTTTGTCATTCATCTGTTTATAGGTATTTGTCTTATTTTCGGATTTTTTTTTCATGACAGGGTTTCTCTGTATAGCCCTTGCTATCCTAGAACTCACTCAGTAGACCAGGCTGGCCTCGAACTCAGAAATTCACCTGCCTCTGCCTCCCAGAGTGCTGGGATTACAGGCGTGCACCACCACCGCCCGGCTTTTTTTGTTTTTTTGGATTTTTTTTTTTTGGCTTATTTTCCCTTTTGGACTATGTGACAGACTCAGATCATATGCTTGCTTTGTTTGTAATATTTGTTTGTAATTCTAGATACTCTTTCATTTTTACAGAATTTATTTTCTTAAGATCCTAAAAGCAAATGTTTTACCTCAGACAGATTAAGATGTCATCAGAGCTGGTTCTTTATGAGGGCTGGAAAGAAAATCAGTTCTACATCTCTACCTTGATGTTTAGTGTCTTGATAGCATTCCTTGGTAGCCTTTCTCTTACATAACTCTAGTGCTTGCCATTATCTTTTCAAGTTAATTTCTTGAATTCCAAAATTCCAACTGTACATGAGTCATGAGAGATGAAGCTCTTTGAAAATCCCATAATTAATAAGGTCATATTCCAAAACTACATTGGTTAGAATTTCCTTATAGATAAATATATATTTGGAAGTGGAACTTCTGATTGTGTGCTTTTTTTTCTTTTTACCCTTTAGAGGTGCCATTTATAAAATATTTATTTCCCACTTTCTATATAACTTTGTTACCACATGCTATCTGCTTTCATTATCCATAGCAAACATATATTTGTCACTTTTCAAGAATGGCACATACAAATCACATCTACATACAAGTTAAATAATCAGTTTTATGTACTATCATCAAAAATGGAAAAATTAGGAACAATGATAAATAATACCTAATTAATATATTTATAATTTTATATTTATAAGTTATTAAATAGAAAATTATCACTGAAATTATTTCCTTAGACAATATCATATTGTTCTAACTAAAAATAATTACAGGTAAATCCATAGCTTCTATAAACCCCTCAGTGCTCCCTTGTACAAAAATGAAATTTTAGACCATTCATCATTCAATGTTCTGTGTCAGAAATCAATATTGATGTCAACCTTTTTATTTGTATAAAGTCACAAATATTTTTTAGAAAGGTAATGTAATATGGGATATAGTTTTATCAATAAGTACCTATTAAACTCTACTGATCATCCTGTAATATTATGCAAATTTTATAAAAATAACAACTTAAAGGTCTTTCTGCTACAGTCATTCCTGTGTATGAATTGTCGGCATTGGGAACAATGAGCAATCTGTTTGTTAAAATAAATATTGTTACTCTAACAGTGAAATCTATATTAGTAGCAAGGGGAATTTGATTCATTGGAACCTGTTTCATGATTCTCAATTGTATACAATACTTCATGATGAATTTTACATTTAAGAAAAGCACAAAGACACTATTTCAATATATATGAAGTAAAATTTACTTTGAAACTACAGGAACATTATTAAGAGAGTGTCATTGGGAAATGGAGATGTTTATCATTGTTCCATTAATATTTGTAAAGGCTATAGATTTTCTTTATGTTGGACAAGTAGTATTTTCTATCATAAATCACACTGCAAAAGAATAAAAAAATGAATATATTTTCTTGAACTCAAGAAACATAGGACAACTTTCATGATTGAGTTTCTCCAGCTTAATCTGATTTTCAGAGTCATATATTTCACTAAGTATGAGACTAACATATCTTGCAAAATGAAAAACAGAATTTTAGAAAATACTGAAGTTACTTTTATGTTTTTGAGAAAATGCAAGAAATATATACTAGAAGCTTATGCTGAATAGTTTTATTTAGATGAATACTTTTTCTGACAAATAAATTATCAAGAAAAATTAAATTATATGTTAGGTTGGAGATGTTTAAATCACTTAAATTATGAATATTTTCCAAAAGCAACTTTTAATAATAGTCTGTTATGTTCAACATACAAAACATTTTATTAAAGTATGCATGATGGATTTAGAAAAATACCTTTGATTAATTAATATCAAAATATAAATCCATTTCCCTTGAGGTTATTTCAGCGTTCTCAGGGAAATATACTAATAATTTAACAATAATTATTTAAATATCTGAATCAAGTTGTACAATGTTTTTTATCACATTCTGTTTAGTTTTAAAATATTCTGATTATAGTTTTAGTAAGTGGTAAAAGTGATGGTGATGTTTTTTTCTGGTGGTGGTAGTGGTGTATGTGTGGGTATTGCAGTTTTTGAGATTGAATGAAAATTCATATATGAAGCAAAGTTTTTTTTTATTGAGTATCTTCTTCATTTACATTGCCAATGGTAAAGCCTTTCCCAATTTCCCCCCTCCCAATAGCCCCCTTCCCCAAAGATTCCCAACCCCTCCTCCCACCCCCTGTCTCCATGTGTATGCCCCTCTACCCAACACACTTCCACCTCCCCCCCAGGTCCCGCAACTCCCATCCATTTCCCTTTGTTGGGGCCTCTATTGAGCCTTTACCAAAGACCACTCCTCTCACTGATACCCAACCAGGAATTCCTCTGCCACATTTTTGGCTGTACCCCTTAGTTGATGGTTAAGTCCCTGGTTGTCTTGGGGTGTCTGGGTGTCCGAAGTCATTGGTTTTCCCATGGGACTATAAACCCCTTCAGCTCCTCCAGACCACCCTTCAAATCCTCCATTGGGGACCCCAAGCCCAGTCCAATAGCTGGTTGCTAGTTTCTGCCTCTGTATCTGTAGGGCTCTGGCAGGGCCCCTCTGGAGACAGCCATGGTATGCTACTTGTACATGCTTCTTGTCATAGTGTTGGGGTTTGGTGACTGTTTATAGGATGAATCCCCAGGTAGGGCAGTCTCTGGGTGGCCTTTACTTCAGACTCTGCTCCACACATTGTTTCCTTTATTTCTCCTGTGAGCATTATGTTCCCTTTCTCAGAGGAACGATACCACCCTCACTTAAGTCCTCCTTTTTCTTGAATTTCCTGTGCTGGGTGAATTGTAAATTGTTTATTTTGAGCTTTTGGACTAGCATCTGCTTATTAGTGAGTGCATACCATGTGTGTTCTTTTGTGACTGGGTTACCTTGCTCAGGATGACACTTTCTAGTTCCATCCATTTGCATAAGAATTTCATGAATTCATTGTTTTTAATAGCTGAATAGTACTCCATTGTGTATATATACCACAGTTTCTGTATCCATTCCTCTGTTGATGGACATCTGGGTTCTTTCGAGCTTCTGGCTATTATAAATAGGGCTGCTATGAACATAGTGGAACACGTATCCTTATTACATGTAGGAGCACCTTCTGGGTATATGCCCAGGAGTGGTATAGCTGAGTCCACATGTAGTACTATGTCTAATATTCTGAGGAATCGCCATACTGATTTCCAGAGTTGTTTTACCAGCTTGCAATCCCACCATTCTAACTGGTGTAAGGTGGAATCTCAGTGTTGTTTTGATTTGCATTTCTCTGATAACTAAGGATGCTGAACATTTCTTTAAGTGCTTTAGAGCCACTTGAGTTTCCTCAGTTGAGAATTCCCTGTTTAACTATGTACCCCAATTTTAATAGGGTTATTTGATTCTCTGGAGACTAATTTCTTGAGTTCTTTGTCTATGCTGGATTTTTAGCCCTCTATATGGATGTAGGGTTAGTAAAGATCTTTTCCCAATTTGTTGGTTGCTGTTTTGTCCTATTGACTATGTCCTTTGCCTTACAGAAGCTTTTCAGTTTTATGAGGTTCCATTTGTCAATTCTTGAAACAAAGTCTTAACTGGAAAATGTCTACAATTGATATATATATGATCAACAAAATATCAGGTTGAAAATGAATATATTCACACACACATACACAGAGAGAGAGAAAGAGAGAAATGAGAGAGATCATCATCACCACCACCACAACCAATAACAACAAAATCATTAGACTTTTTAAATACAAAAAACAAATATAGCAAGAAAGAAATCAAAGAAGCAATAACATTCTACCATTCATATAATGTCCCTTACTTTTACATTGAAACTTTACCTCATCAAAATATTTTCCATGCTTGTCTATTGATAGAGATAATGTTGAGTAAAAGGCCTTTATACCAAAAGAAATATAACAATTATGTTCAATTTCCACAAAAGTTAAAAATAATTGTTCATAGAAATTTAATAATAATATTAAGTGGAAATAATATTTAAGAAAGTTAAATGTTTCTAAAATAAATAATTGATAATGAAATTGTAGAATTTACATGCCAATAAAACTTTATTTAACCTTTTCCAGGATGAAAATCAAATATTATATAGTAGGATAGCTCATATAATTAACAGCTCTATGATATATGTGTTTGTCAGCTGTGTGTACATGTGTGTGCTAAGTGGCTTGGCCAGGTCATTTCAATTATTTAACCACAGTTAATAAAAATTAACAAAAGAATTGCAATTATAGCCATAAATATGTTTAATGTTTATTACTTACTTAAAATTTAATTTTACAATTTATGAAATTCTAATAAATAAATTTTAAATAATTACCAAGATTTTAGTAATTCAGAAAAAATAGAACTGTACAATGACACTGACAAGTTTAAACATATCTATCTGCTTCATGTTAATATACTACAAGATTAATATTATCAAAATGTAGAATAAGATTAGTTCTTGCTTTTACAATTAATTATGTTGACTAAGCAGCCAGGTACAGCCAGGAATGCAGGAAACACCAGAGTGTAAGATCAGTTGGGACATGGTTGGCCAGGGCCCCACCTGCTCCCATGAGCTGGGCAGTGCCACAGCCATCCCCTACAGGGAGTCCCACAATTAGAGGGAGTATTGCATTTAGAGGTGAGGCCACAATTTTTGCTCCTGTGACTGGGCAGACAGGTGCATGTAGGAACCCTGGGAACACCCAAATGTAAGATCAATTGGGACATGATCTGCCAGGGCCCCACCTGCACCCAGGAGCTGCACAGCACCACAGAACTCTGTGCCAGGGAAAAGTCAGTCGCCCAGTGGTTCTGAACCAGGCTTGCAGACCTACAGTAGGGACAAGTGACAGCAGAACCAACTACCACCAGATGGCAAAAAGCAAATATAGGAACATTACTAACAGAAATCAAGGCAACATGGCACTATCCATACCCAGGTCTTCCACAACAGCAAGTCCTAGATACACCAACATATCAGAAAAGCGAGATTTGGATTTAAAACAACAGTTCATGATGCTGACATAGGGCTTCAAGAAGGACACAAATAACTCCCTTTAAGAAATACAGAACACAAGTAAACTGGGAGAAGCTCTTAAAAAACTACAGGAAAATACAACAAAACAGGTGAAGGACTTGACAAAAACCATCCAGGATCTAAAAATGGAGATAGAAACAATAAAGAAATCACAAAGGGAAACAGCTCTGGACATAGAAAACCTAATGAAGAAGTCAGAAGTCATGGATCCAAGCATCAACAACAGAATACAAGAGATAGAAGAGAAAATCTCAGATGCAGAAGATACCATAGAAAACATTGACACAACAGTTAAAGAAAATGAAAATTGCAAAAAGCTCCTCACCTAAAACATCCAGAAAATCCAGGACAAAATGAGAAGACCAAACCAAAGAATTATAGGCATAGAAGAGAGTGAAGATTTCCAACTTAAAGTGCCACTAAATGTCTTCCACAAAATTATAGAAGAAAACTTCCCTAACCTAAAGAAAGAGATGCCCATGAATATACAAGAAGCCTACAGAACTCCAAATAGATTTGACCAGAAAAGAAATTCCTCTCGTCAAATAATTATTAAAACACCAATTGCACTAAACAAAGAAAGAATATTAAAAGCAGTAAGGGAAAAAGGTCAAGTAACATATAAATGTAGATCTATCAGAATTACATGAGACTTCTCACCAGAGACTATGAAAGCCAGAGTAGCCTGGGCAGATGTCATATAGACCCTAAGGGAACACAAATGCCAACCCAGGCTGCTATATCCAGCAAATCTCTCAATTACCATAGATGGAGAAACCAAGGTATTTCACGACAAAAATAAATTCATATAATATCTTTCTACAATTATGTACTCTAGTTCCCTTAAAATGTTTGAGTTGCTCTGTATAAGTATTCTTGCACAGTTATACAATTATTAATCCTATATATGGCTTTTAAGTGTGTGCTTAAATTTACATTCCTCTATTGTTCAACTTCTAAGGGTCAATCTTCATTTGAAAGTTGTTGGCATTTTCATACAGCATTTAATCTATAATTGTGTTAACTTTGACATAATTTAAACAGTATATCCAGGAGTTGTAAGTGAACATGGATCAAAATAAACAATAGCTACTAGATTTTCAGTTTCTACCATTACATTTACCTAATGTGGTTATATTATCTTATTGAATTTTCAAAATAACCCTAGAATGTAGTGGTATAATTATCCTTCTTTTTCATGGGAAAGCCCAAGTACACAGAGTAAAAATAGCTGTCTATTTTGAAAGTAGCATTTAATACCAAACTGATGTCCCCTGTCCCAGGCCTATATCACCTACAAAATATATTATGCATACAAATTTCTACTCAATATAGAACTGTCAGATAATGAATGGAAGGAAGGTTGTGATCCCTCTTATTTGAGATGTTACAGTTGAGTGTTGTTGAGCATTTGGTAGATACATAATGGATATTGCAGTGTTTTACAGCAAGTAACCTCCAACTCTGGGATTCACTTAATCTCTATGAAATGAGTTGCCTGAATTAAAGAAAGAAAACACTGATAAGGCTACTGATGTTTTTATTGTATGAGATTTACTTTGGGTTTGTCTTTTTAAAAATTCCTTGAATCCATATGTAAATGAAAGAACAGAAGCATCATCTAGATTCAAATATAATGTGATTGGAAGACATATATCACTTAGCTTTATCTGAACTCTACAAATTCCTATTCAGGACAATCAAATATGATTACATAATAAATAGAGATAAGGAAAGAATTCAACAGCAGTGGTACTGATTCATATGGCCTATTACACTCATAAGCTATGATCTGTGTCATTAATTAAGTGATAGGGCATTTGCAAATTACCTTGTTTAAAACAGAAAAAAGTAATGTTTCTTTATTAAATCAAAAATGTTATATCAAATGGTTACCTCAATTCCAATATCCATCTTTATGTAGGTTACTCTTTTACTTGTTTTGTTAAAAGCATCAATAGTTTATTAGTGAAATAGCAAACAAGTACTTAATTATTTATAATAATTGGTTTCTTTGTTATAATAGTCTAAATCCATTTTACAAGTTGTGTGCTACAAATAAATCTTGAGTATACATAAAACTTTCAGTAAAATTAATATTGGATCCTATTCCTTGATGTGTAAAGAACAAGAGAAAAACACATTATTACATCATAATTCTATCATGAAATAAACATAAAGTGCCATTTTCAACCTGGCAAATAAATGTACTCTATGCAAGACCTTTCAGTAGATTTTATTCTTTCTATGTGAACCAATATTTGGACTTACGTAAGTCATTGATGACTACATTTCTATTCTTGAATTTAAAAGCAGTGAGCTTTTGCTCAACATAAACACAAATTAACATAAACCAAGAAGTTATTACAAGAGGAATAGCAAAATCTTAGAGTACTATTGTTTTGCATATCAAAATATTGGTGCTTTGGGATCTATAGTTTTGCCAAAGCTAACTGTAAACTAATGCTTCATCTTAGGGACACAATTTTGTAAACAAGCACAAAACTGCACATTTATGATTAGTTTCCACAGATTGTATTAGAAGCACAGAGATAACTATGTGTTTTTTCATAAACCATAGTGCAGCTATAGCCATGAGAAGAAAAAAAACTTAATATTTTTTTCAGTTTTAATTTGGCTAAGCAACAGTATTACTGTTATAGCTAATTCAAAGAAGATTTAAAATATTTAAAAAATCAAATTAAGATACAATATTATATAACTCATTATAAGAAACAAAATAACAATATTTTTAATAATAAACATGGTCCTAAAATCATTTTGTAACACTATTTTTAGTAATATGCTAAATACAGTTAGTTATAGGTCATATGTAAAAGAATGATGAGAGAACTTCATGATGGTCTTATTGAAACTTGCATGAGTTTTTATTCTTTCCTCTGTTCAGCATAAAAACTAGTAGTGAATATTTACTTACTGAAGTATTTGACTGAGTAAATTGTTAGAAGTTCTACTTTGGACAGAGATTGGAAAAGAATCAGTGACTCTGAACGTTTTATGTGAGACCAAACCATAATAGTGCTAAGACTGCACTGGTCCGCCAGCATCACACAATAGAGCAATAACAGATAATGAGACAGTAATATATTTGCAAGAAGAATAATGAGCATTTTTCCCACTCAAAATGTTCTATCTTCCTTCATAGGCATTGAGATGAGATTCTTTGTGGGTCCAAGAAAATTATTGAGGTTTTCAAGTTTATGAACACAAAACTTCATGGAGGGAAGTGGGAAGTGTAACCTGCTTGGAAAATATTTCCTTTTATTTTTATTTTTTTTATTCGAAATATTTTTTATTTACATTTCAAATGATTTCCCCTTTCCTAGCCCTCACTCCCCAAAAGTCCCCAAGCCCCCTTCTCTCCCCCTGTCCTCCCACCCACCCCTTCCCACTTCCCCATTCTGGTTTTGCCGAATACTGCTTCACTGAGTCTTTCCAGAACAAGGGGCCACTCCTCCTTTCTTCTTGTACCTCATTTGATGTGTAGATTATGTTTTAGGTATTCCAGTTTTCTAGGTTAATATCCACTTATTAGTGAGTGCATACCATGATTCACCTTTTGAGTCAGGGTTACCTCACTTAGTATGATGTTCTCTAGCTCCATCCATTTGCCTAAGAATTTCATGAATTCATTGTTTCTAATGGCTGAATAGTACTCCTTTGTGTAGATATACCACATTTTTTGCATCCACTCTTCTGTTGAGGGGTACCTGAGTTTTTTCCAGCATCTGGCAATTATAAATAGGGCTGCTATGAACATAGTAGAGCATGTATCCTTATTAAATGATGGGAAATCCTCTGGGTATATGCTCAGGAGTGGTATAGCAGGATCTTCTGGAAGTGAGGTGCCCAGTTTCCGGAGGAACCGCCAGACTGATTTCCAGAGTGGTTGTACCAGTTTGCAACCCCACCAGCAGTGGAGGAGTGTTCCTCTTTCTCCACATCCTCGCCAACACCTGCTGTTTCCTGGTTTTTTAATCTTAGCCATTCTGACTGGTGTAAGGTGAAATCTCAGGGTTGTTTTGATTTGCATTTCCCTAATGACTAATGAAGTTGAGCATTTTTTAGGGTGTTTCTCTGCCATCCGAATTTCTTCAGGTGAGAATGCTTTGTTTAACTCTGTACCCCATTTTTAATAGGGTTGTTTGGTTTTCTGGAGTCTAACTTCTTGAGTTCTTTATATATATTGGATATTAGCCCTCTATCTGATGTAGGATTGGTGAAGATCTTTTCCCAATTTGTTGGTTGCCGATTTGTCCTTTTGATGGTGTCCTTTGCAGTACAGAAACTTTGTAATTTTATGACCTCCCATTTGTCAATTCTTGATCTTAGAGCATATGCTATTGGTGTTCTGTTCAGAAACTTTCTCCCTATACTGATGTCCTCAAGGGTCTTCCCCAGTTTCTTTTCTATTAGCTTCAGAGTGTCTGGCTTCATGTGGAGGTCCTTGATCCATTTGGATTTGAGCTTAGTACAAGGAGACAAGGATGGATCAATTCGCATTCTTCTGCATGCTGACCTCCAGTTGAACCAGCACCATTTGTTGAAAAGGCTATCTTTTTTCCATTGGATGTTTTCGGCCCCTTTGTCGAGGATCAAGTGGCCATAGGTGTGTGGGTTCATTTCTGGATCTTCAATCCTGTTCCATTGATGTGCCTGCCGGTCACTGTACCAATACCATGCAGTTTTTAACACTATTGCTCTGTAGTATTGCTTGAGGTCAGGGATACTGATTCCCCAAGACTTTCTTGTGTTGCTGAGAATAGTTTTAGCTATCCTGGTTTTTTTGTTATTCTAGATGAATTTGAGAATTGCTTTTTCTAACTCTGTGAAGAATTGAGTTGGGATTTTGATGGGTATTGCATTGAATCTGTATATTACTTTTGGCAAAATGGCCATTTTAACAGTATTGATCCTGCCAATCCATGAGCATGGGAACTTTTCCCATTTTTTGAGGTCTTCTTCCCTTTCTTGCTTCAGGGTCTTGAAGTTCTTGTCATACAGATCTTTCACATGTTTGGTAAGAGTCACCCCAAGATACTTTATACTGTTTGTGGCTATTGTGAAGAGGGTCTTTTCCCTAATTTCTTTCTCAGCCTGCTTATCTTTTGAGTATAGGAAGGCCACTGATTTGCTTGAGTTAATTTTATAACCTGCCACTTTGCTGAAGTTGTTTATCAGCTGTAGGAGTTCTCTAGTGGAGTTTTTTGGGTCACTTAGGTAGACTATCATGGCATCTGCAAATAATGATAGTTTGACTTCTTCCTTTCCAATTTGTATCCCTTTGACCTCCTTATGTTGTCTAATTGCCCTAGCTAGTACCTCAAGTACAATATTGAAAAGATAAGGAGAAAGGGGGCAGCCCTTTCTAGTCCCTGATTTTAGAGGGATTGCTTCAAGTTTCTCTCCATTTAGTTTGATGCTGGCTACTGGTTTGCTGTATATTGCTTTAACGATGGTATGGGCCTTGAATTCCTGTTCTTTCCAAGACTTTAAGCATGAAAGTATGCTGAATTTTGTCAAATGCTTTTTCAGCATCCAATGAAATGACCATGTGGTTGTTTTTCTTTGAGTTTGTTTATGTAGTGGATTGCATTGATGGATTTCCTTATATTGAACCAACCCTGCATCCCTGGGATAAAGCCTACTTGATCATGGTGGATGATCGTTTTGATGTGTTCTTGGATTCGGTTGGCAAGAATTTTATTGAGTATTTTTGCATCTATGTTCATAAGGGAGATTGGTCTGAAGTTTTCTTTCTTTGTTGGATCTTTTTGTGGTTTTGGTATCAGCGTAATTGTGGCTTCGTAGAAGGAATTGGGTAGGGTTCCTTCTGTTTCTATTTTGTGGAATAGTTTGAAGAGTATTGGTGTTAGGTCTTCTTTGAAGGTCTGATAGAATTCTGCACTGAAACCATCTGGTCCTGTGCTTTTTTTGGTTGGAAGACTTTCTATGACCCCTTCTATTTCTTTAGGGGTTATGGGACTGTTTAGATGATCTATTTGTTCCTGATTTAATTTTGGTATTTGGTATCTGTCTAGGAAATTGTACATTTCTTCCAGATTCTCCAGTTGTGTTGAGTATAGGCTTTTGTAGTAGGATCTGATGATTTTTTGGATTTCCTCAGTTTCTGTTGTAATATCTCCCTTTTCATTTCTAATTTTGTTAATTTGGATACTTTCTCTGTTCCCTTTGTTCAGTCTGGCTAAGGGTTTATCTATCTTGTTGATTTTCTCAAAGAACCAGCTCCTGGACTCGTTGATTCTTTGTATGGTTCTCTTTGTTTCCACTTGATTGATTTCAGCCCTGAGTTTGATGATTTCCTGTCTTCTACTCCTCCTGGATGAAATAGCTTCTTTTTGTTCCAGGGCTTTCAGGTATGCCATTAAGCTGCTAGTATATGCTCTCTCCATTTTCTTTTTGGAGGCACTCAGAGTTATGCTTACTTAAGATTACTTTTGGCATGCACCAAGTTGTCACATTTCTGAGTCCTACTACATTTCTACTTTTATAAATTTTAGAACCTTATATATTAGTTTCATGTAGAAAAATTTTAATCCATTACGGTGGCTGCTCTAACTGGAATACAGATACTCACTTAGTACACATCTTTGATCCCAAACAGTGTAGATCAGGTATATTTAAAAGTGACTTCTCACTTGGGGATAATGAACAGACAAATCAGAGAAAGGCTTGACAGAATGAGTCTATGGTAAAATATGCACAACTTCCATGAGAACAGGAAAAAGTGTCTACTTAAAAGCAAATCTAAAACTCAGGTGACAGCACATACTGGCAAGGATGTAGGAGAGAGTAACTCTCCTCCATTTTTTTTTGGGATTGCAAGCTGGTACAACCACTCTGGAAATCAATCTGATGCTTCCTCTGAAAATTGGATATAGTACTACCAAAGGACCCAGCTAGACCACTCCTGGGCATATTACTCAGAAGATGCTCCAACATGTAATAAGGACACATGCTCCACTATGTTCATAGCAGCCTTATTTATAATAGCCAGAAGCTGGAAAGAACCCTGATGTCCTTCAACAGAGGAATGGATACTGAAAATGTGGAATATTTACACAATGGAATACTATTCAGCTATTAAAAACAATGAATTCATGAAATACTTAGGCAAATAGATGGACATAGAAAATATCCTGAGTGAGGTAACCCAATCAAAAAAGAGCATACTTTGTATGCACTCACTGATAAGTGGATATTAGCCCCAAAACTCCGGTTACCCAAAATACAACTCACAGACCACATGAAGCTCAAGAAGAAGGAAGACAAAAGTTTGGGTGCTTCAGTCCTTCATAGAAAGGGGAACAAAATTCTCACAGGAACAAATATAGGAACAAAGGGCAGAGCAGAGCCTGAAGGAAAGGTCATACAGAGAGTGCCCCATCTGGGGATTCATCCCAGATACAGTCACCAAACTCCATCACTAATGTTGATGCTAAGAAAAGCTTGCTGAAATGAGCCTGAGATAACTGTCTTCTGAGAGGATCTACCAGAGCCTCACAAATACAGAGGTGGATGCTCGCAGCCAAGCACTGCACTGAGTGTGGTGTCCACGATTGAGGAGTTAGAGAAAGAACTGAGGAAGCTGAAGGATTTTGCAGCCCCATAGGAAGAATAACAATATCAACTAACCAGACACTCTAGAACTCCCAGGGACTATGTCATCAACCAAGGAGTACACATGGCTCCAGCTGCATACATAGCAGAGGATGGCCTTGCTAGGCATCAATGGAAGGAGAGGTCCTTGGTCCTATGAAGGACTGATAGATGGCCCAGTGTAGGGGAGTTGAGGGTGGGGAGGTAGGAATAGGTGGGAGAGTGGAGGAATACCCTCATAGAAACAGGGGGAAGGGGGATGTGATAGGGGCTTTCTGGAAGGAGGAACCTGGGGTAAGGGAATAACACTTGAAGTGCAAATAAATAAAAAAGGAAAAATAACTAAATTGAATAAAAAGGTCACAACACTGAATGTTTACATGCATATCCATTAGGTGTATTTTCCTGGCTAAACATTCATCACCTACCTCAGCTCCACAGATTCATTAAAAGTTAAAATCCATAAACAATTTATGAGTGAAGGTTTGTATAAATAAACCCAGTCAATATTTTATCTTTGGTCCTAGCACCTATAATGAATCATTAGTTCTCCTTTAAAAAAAACAATAGCAAGCAGAGAGAGAGAGAGAGAGAGAGAGAGAGAGAGAGAGAGAGAGAGAGAGAGAGAGAGAGACAGAGAGACAGAGAGAGACAGAGAGAGAGAGACAGAGAGAGAGACAGAGAGACAGAGAGACAGCGAGACAGAAACAGAGACAGAGACAGAAAGAGTGTTTTAAACTTGATAGTTTTACAGAGACTGGTGTTTATCTTTATTCAAGTGCCATGTTCTTGTTATTATACCTTAGTAGTATAAAATTTGAGATAATGTATGCCAGTTGCATGATACTTGATACTTCTTAGTTTGTATATCTGGGATTTTTTTTTCTTTTCATTTGACTTTTAGGATACATTTGTACTTCTCTAATGAATGGCACTGGGATATTCTGGATATTCTGTTGAATCTGCAGGACTTTTCTTTGGTAGGTTGGTGTTTGATTGTTTGTTTGTTTGCTTGCTTGCTTGCTTTTGGTAGTGTAGTCACATCTGCAGTATTAGTTCTGCCAATCATGTACACTGGTCATGCTTGATTTATTTTTTTCAGTGTTTTAAAAGTTTTTATCATAGAGATTTTTATTCTATGATAAAAGGATCTTTATCCTTTGGTTAGGTACATTCCAAAGTATTTTAAGTTATTATTAATAGTATTTTCCATGATTTCTTTAATATGTAAAAAAAACTATAAATTTTCATTTTATGTACATCAATGACTTTATCATATGTTAAAATGGTTATATTATTATATTTTACAAAACAGGATTATCCTGATTTCTTTTTTATCCAAAATTCAGTTAATATATTTATGTTAAAAAATTAGGAAAGCCATGGACAAGTCTGTATCATTCTAGTTATAAAAGACAGATGCAATTTCCCCATACTTTATTTATTTTTAGATTATAGTATAAGATAAATATGTCATTTTAAAAAGAAAACATTTAAATTAAAAATATTTTGGTAAATGACTTTATATCCCATTGTACATCTATTTAAAATCTCAAAATTATGATTTCTGGTGTAAATGTGCTCTATCAGAAATGTAGATAGAGACAGATCTCTTTTGCCTCAGTATCAGAATTTATTGAAAAGAATTAATCACAAGGTTTATTTTTTAATTCACAGTTTTATCATTTGAAATTATCAAAATAATCCAATGTCTCTATTTCTCCAGAAAGCTATGGATCATAAGTTGTGTTATTTCAGTATTAGCTACCAATATTAGCACCTGAATATTATATTGTGTATCACATGGTAAATATATCATAGTATGACTTCAAAGGGGTAAGGGAGTTTTAAGAGTTCAACAAGTTCAAAAAGTCCTTAATGGGAGGTGAATGCAAGGTGGGAAACAGGATTTGTAGATGTAAAAAGAGTCTCTGGGTGACTAAGTTGCCTAATTCTGTTGCAGTCTGCTGGAGGCTGCCTTGCAAAGTCAATCCACAGAGCCAGATGTGACCTGTCCTTCAGTGCTGAGTCAGGCTTCGCAAGCAGTTTTCAAGGTCATGAAAATAATAGAGGTGTACTTCAGACCAGTCACGGATGGATCAAATGTGGGATTAGTGTCTAACTGCTTGGAATTTGAATAGACTGTGTCAGCATTAAGGAATGAGCCATGATGAAGCCTCTGAGATAGCTAAGAATTCTACAATTGTTTGTTCCTTAGTGCAGAGGGGCAGGACAGTAAATGCATCATCAGATTCCTTGATGTAATTTTACAGCATTCATGTGATCATATAAGCCCAATTCATCATGATAAATTGAAATATACATTGGTTTTACTTTTCAGAATAAGTTCTATATCAATGTTTTATTCATGGGTGGTTGTCACTATGCACAATAAGGTACAAAGACATTCTATCTCTACAGTTTCTACTTGTAGGATACAGTCTCTCGGGTCAAAGCAAAAACTGGAAAACAATTGTTTTATACAATATGTAATAACTTGGAGTAGGCTTCAGATTAATGCTTGTTGTTCATCAAATTACACTTAATTAATGTGTCTAGTTTTGTAGATTTGGGCATAGTATAGCCATCACAGTACAGTTAATGAAACACATATATCACCTCTAATTATTTACTTGTATCCTTTTTACTTGTTCATAATTCTATGCTAATAATATTTATTATGTGATTTGCAATCCTAATAAAATGTAATTTCAAATATCTATTGCTAATATAGGCACTATGGTTTTCAAATCATCACTGAAACTCACACATCCTCCTCTTCACATTCCTTGATAACCACTTTTCTTTGTGTTGTTCTACAACTTAAATACTTTTCATTGTTCAGTTAAGGGAAATTAGGCTGTGATTGTTTATCTGTAATAATCACTTCCCGTATAAATATCTTTCATCTGCCCCCATGTTGCCATAAATGGTACAATCTTTTTATTTTGTAATGCTGAAAAACACCCAACTTCTAATTGTATACAATATTTTTTATATATTTTCAATTTTCGATGAGCTGCTGTGCTCTCTCTTTCTCTCTCTCTCTCTCTCTCTCTCTCTCTCTATATATATATATATATATATATGTATGTGTGTATATAGATAGATAGATATAGATATAGATATAGATATAGATATAGATATAGATATAGATATAGATATAGATATAGATATAGATATAGATATAGTTATAGATATACATATACATATACATATACATAGACATATACATATAGACATAGACATAGACATAGACATAGATATAGATAGATAGATGTAGATGTAGATGTAGATATCAAATATATTATTGTATATTAGATATTTGATTTATTAAAATTTCAAATGTAATTCCCTTTCCTGGTTTCCCCTCTGAAAAGTCACTATCTCATCCCCCTTCACCCTGCTCACCAACACACTGACTCCCTCTTCTTTGTTCTGGCATTCCCCTATACTGTCAGGAACAAGGACCTCTCCTACCTTTGATGTCCAATAAGGCATCCTCTGTTACATGTACAGCTAGAACCATGGGTCCATCCATGTTTGCACGTTGGTTTATGGTTTAGTCCCTGGGAACTCTGGGGTACTGTTTGGTTCATATTGTTGTTACTCCTATGCGGCTGCAAGCTCCTTCAGTTCCTTCAGTTCATTCAGTCCTTTCTCTAGCCTCTCCATTGGGGACCTTATGCTCAGAACAATGGTTGGCTGACAGCATTAACTTCTGTATTTGTCAGGTATTGGCAGAGATTCTCAGGAGACAGCTATATCAGGTTCCTGTCAGCAAGCACTTGTTGGTGTCAACAATAGTTTCTGGGTTTGCTGACTGGATATGGGATGGATCCCCAGGTAGGGCAGTCTTTCCTTCAGGCTCTGCTCCACACTTTGTTCCTGTATTTCCTCCCATGGGTATTTTGTTACCTTTTCTAAAAAAGGACGAAAGTATCTTTACTTTGGTCTTCCATCTTATTGAGCTTCATTCGGTCTGTGAATTGTATCATTGGTATTCTGAGCTTCTGGACTAATATCCACTTATTAGTGAGTACATACCATGTGAGTTCTTTTGTGACTGGGTTACCTCACTCAGGATGATATTTTCTAGGTCCATCCACTTGCCTAAGAATTTCATGAATTCGTTGGTTTGTTTGTTTTGTTTTGTTTTGTTTTTTTGTTTTTTGAATGAGCTGATGTCATTTTATTTCTTTTATTTTCTATATTCTTTGTTTACATTCCAAATGATTTTCTCTTTCCAGGTTCCCCCCTCCACCTATGTCTCATAAGTCCTCTTCCCTTCACCAGTTCCCCAATCAACCCACTCCCACTACTCTGTCCTGGCAATCCCTGACAATGCTGCATCAAGCCTTTCCAGGACCCATGCCCTCTCCTTCCTTCTTCTTGGGTATGATTTGATATGTGCATTGTGTTTTGGGTATTCTGAGCTTCTGGGCTAATATCCACTTATCAGTGACTGCATTCCATGTGCGTTCTTTTGTGAATGAATTACGTCACTTAGTATGATATTTTCCAGTTCCAAACATTTCCCTATGGATTTCATGAATTCATTGTTTTAAATTGCTGACTAGTATTCCACTGTGTAAATGAAACCAAATAACCCTATCAAAAATGGGGTGCAGAACTAAACAAAGAATTTGCACCTGAAAAACTTTAGATGGCTGAGAAGCACCTTAAGAAATGTTCAACATCATTAGTCATTAGAGAAATGAAAATCAAAACAACCCTAAGATTTCACCTCATACCAGTCAGAACAGCTAAGATTAAAAACTCAGAAGACAGCAGGTGTTGGCAAGGATGTGGAGAAAGAGGAAGACTCTTCCACAGCTGGTGGGATTGCAAGCTGGTACGATCACTCTGGAAATGAGTCTGGCGGTTCCTTGGAAAACTGGGCATGACACTTCCAGAGGACCTGGCTATACCACTCCTGGGCATATAGCCAGAGGATTCCCCAGCATGCAATAAGGACACATGCTCCACTATGTTCATTGCAGCCTTATTTATAATAGCCAGAATTTATTGTTTTTAATAGTTGAGTAGTATTCCATTGAGTAAATGTACCACATTTTTGTATCCATTCTTCTGTTGAAGGACATCTGGGTTCTTTCCATCTTCTGGCTATTATAAGTAAGACTGCTGTGAACATAGTGGTGCATGTGTCCTTATTACAGGTCAGAGAATCTTCTGGGAATATGCTCAGGACTGGTAAAGCTGTGTCCTCTGGTAGTACTATATCTAATTTTCTGAGTTTCTGCCAAACTTGAAATTCTAGCAAGAGCAATTATGCAAGAAAATGAGGTCAAAGGGATACAAATTGGAAAAGAAGAAGTCAAACTATCACTATTTGCAGATAATATGATAATATACTTATGTGATCCCAAAACATTCACTAGGGAACTCCTATAGATGATAAACAACTTCAGCAAAACAGCCAGGTATAAAATTAACTCAAACAAATCATTAGCCTTCCTCTACTCAAAGAATAAAGAGGCTGAGAAAAAAATTAGGGAAATAACACCCTTAACAATAGCCACAAACTATATAAAGTATCTTGGTATGACTCTAACCAAACAAGTGAAAGAGCTGTATGACAAGAACTTTAAGTCTATGAATAAAGAAATCAAAGACCCCAGGAGATGGAAATATCTCCCATGCTCATAGATTGGCAGAATTAATATAGTAAAAAAATAGCCATCTTGCTGAAAGCAATATACAGATTCAATGCTGTGCTTTTTCAATAGCATCAATATTGTAATTAACTCTATTTTATAGAGAAGTAGATAAAACTATTATACACACTGGTTTATTTATTCTCTTACAGAAAAGACTCCTAATACCCAAAACAATCCTCAGTAAAGTCAACAATCAGCACACATGATCTCAAGTTAAGCTACTGAAGCACAGCAATAAAAAACCCTGATTTTGACAAAGCTGGTATATACACTGGATGAAGAGAACATCTTCAACAAATGGTATTTTGAAAAACCTGGGCATATACATTTAGAATAACTAGATTTAACCATTAGCTCTCATCCTGCACAAAAAGGAATTTCAAATGAATCAAAGATCTCACATGACATCTGAAACTATGAAAGGGTTAGAAGAGAAGTCATGGAGAATGCTAAAACATATAATCATATTTAAGGATTTCTAAGTACAATCGCAATTTTCTTAGAAACCAGAAAGCGACTGATAAGAGCAGACTTTGAGATCTAAAGGGCTTTTATAAAGCAAAGATATGAGCTAATACAGTGAAGATAAAGTCTACATAGTGTGCAAAAAATATCCACTATCTATACATCTGACAAAGGATTAATATTTAGAGTTACAAAGAACTAAGAAAATACATAAAAAATAAAGAGAATAATTGAAACGGAGTTCGCCAAAAGAATGAAAGAAACCCATAATACAAAAGACTGAGAAATACTATAGAATATATTCAGCACCAGCATTTATCAAAGAAATACAAATTAAAATGACTTTGAGATTCTATTTCACTTCAGTCACAATGGCTATCAGCACGAAATCAAATGACCAAAGATGTACATATTTGCAATAACTAATAAATAAAACCAGCCTAGATGTCATTCACCTGAATAATGGACAAAGCAAATGTAGGCTACTTACAAAAATGGCATATTATTCATTTATTAAGTAGAATGTACTTATGAAATTTGCAGGTAAATAGATGGACCTGTAAAAAATAAATAAAAGAGATAATCCAGCACAAAATAAAACCACACGGTCACATTATCAGTACTTTGTTTCTTTCCTTTCTGCTTGTTTGTTGATTTGAAGAAAGAAGCAGGTATAGCTCACCTTGTCTTTAAACTTGCTTCATTAGAAAACATGATTTTTTTTTTTTTTTGGCTGATCCTATAGCTTCCATCTCTCAAGTAATGTTCTGACAGCTGTTTCCTTTGCTTTATTGTGTTTTGTTTATAAAATAGACACATTCATATGTGTGGCCTGTGTGTGTGGGGGGGGGTGGGTGGGGGGTGCATGCGCAGGTACATGCACGAGTGCACACTCATATGTGTGCATATGTGTGCAAGTGGATCCAGATTTGGTCACATGTGTTTACTCAAGAGGAGGCCATAAAATGGATATCAAGTATCATCCTCTAACTCTTCTTAGTCTTCCATTGAGACAGAATCTGCCCCTAAAAATGTATCTCATTATTTTAGTTTAAAATGATCACCAAAATGTCTTGTGATTTTTTTTTACATGGTGTTTTGGATCTAAGTTTTTTATGCTTTTATAACAAACCCTTTGCTCACTAAGCAATTTCTCAACAACTCCTTGTTGTTTTGATTTTCATGGTCTTGGTGTTTAATATTAAATTTCTCTTTATGTATCTTGTGGGCTACAGTTATAGTATATATAATTCATGTTGAAATTTCAGTGAAATTTCTTATAGAAATACAAAAGAGACACATTTTGAAAGTGTATATAGGGGACCCCATTATCAGATCAATGGTTGGCAGAAAGCATCTGACTGTATTTGTCAGGATCTGGCAGAGCATCTCAGCAGACAGCTATATGAGGCTCCTGTCAGCAAGCACTTCTTGGCATCCACCATAGTGTCTGGGTTTGGTGACTGTATATGGGATGGATCTCCAGGTGGGCCGGTCTCTGGATGGCCTTTCCTTCATCTTTACTTCACACTTTGTCTTTGTTTTTGCTCCCATATGTTTTTTATTCCTTCTAAGAAGGACTAAAGCAGCTAACCATTAAACTGATCATAGGGTCCCCAGTGGAGGAGTTAGAAAAAGGACTGAAGGAGCTGAAGGGGGAAATGTTTTAGCATATGAAATGTAAATAAAGAATATATTAAATAAAAAAGAACAACAATATTAAACAATCAGAGGTTCCAGGGACTAAACTACCAACCAAGGAGTACACATGAAGAGACCCATGGCTCCAGATGCATATGTAGCAGAGGATGGCCTTGTTGGATATCAAAGGGAGGAGAGGTCCTTGGTCCTTTGATGTCTCCATGCTACAGGAAGAGGAATGCAAAGACAGGGAGGCAGGAGTGGGTGGGTGGGTACACATACTCATAGAAAGAGGAAGAGGGGAAGGGATTGGGGTTTCTGGGGGAAAGGAATCAGGAAAGGGAATAACATTTGAAATGAAATAAATTAAATGTCCAATAAAAAAGAAAGGGTATATAGTCCCACAAAGACCTTGACTAAGCAAATCAGTTTTGAACAATAAGAATCAAAATGATGGAATCATATACCTACATAATGATGGATTACATCCCTACAACTACATATAAAATAGACGTAGCAACCAAGGGAGTATATAGGATTCCAAAACTGATTCAATATATATACTCAACTATTATACAACCAGGAACCCAATAATCCACTTTGACAAAGACAATCAGTGATGTTGGAAAAACTCTATATGCATATTAAAAAATTAAAAGACTGTTCTAGAAAAGTAGTTATCAAGAAATTTTATTTCAGCAACATGGCTACTCTGACTACATTCCAAAAATCTGGCTGTAATTTACACAGGTGCTTTATTATATATGTAAATGTGTGTTTGTGTGTGTGTGTGTGTCTGTGTGTGTATGTATGTATGTATATATATATATATAGATAGATAGATATAGATATACATATACATATACATAACACTTATAATATTATATATATTATATTAGATAATTATAATATATATATATTAAAGGAAACAACTGTTACTAAGAAGAAAATGTAAAGAAAAATTAGTATAACATGTATATACAGTGTCCAGTAACTAAAACATTACATAAAATGTGGCATATCTTTGAGCACATTTAGACACATTCATCTATTCTTACAAAATCAAACACATGGCATTATTCTCTAAAAGCTTTTCCAAAAGTACTTCTAAATAAGCAGAGCATCTGTTTCTATAATTGCAAAATGGCTAATCTTTACTAATTTGGGACATGAGTTCATAGATAAACATCAGCTGCAGTTTTGCCAGCTGTATCCTAATGCTTCACCTCTGTGCAAAAAGATGTGGGTACAGACAGCCTCACTTTACTACCCACAGTTCCCTCTCCTGTCAAAGAAATATGTGGAGATCATTAAACTTGACACTTCAGCAGGGAAATTTACTTTCCAGGAAAAGTAGATAGGATATCACATCTCTAGAAGTCAGCATTTCCATTTAACAAACAAATTTGTGAACAAGATGATCTAAAGAGGACACTAGAAGAAATCTGTACTTGATAATATTTGTATTTCCTATCTCAGTCCCTATTCATATCCCTTGGCACTTCCTGCTAATTTCTGAGATAATTTATGTGTATTTTATTTATGTGAATTTTGAAATATTAAAATATTTTATATATTATTGCTAAATACATAAATGCAATCTACTCCATCTGTACAGTGTTACTTGTATATATACTTTTCATATCTGAGCACTTGGTATTGTTAATCAACTGCAGTGTTCTACCATGGGGGGAAATTAAAAGTCATAGAGGCAATGGATTTGAAACAGAAGGATAAAGAGAATGTGGGAGGATTTGGACAGACTAAAGGGAAGGACGGAATGATACAATTACATCAAAATCTCAAAATATAAAAAAAAATATTAAAAATTAAAAGGCTAAGATAATGTTAAAATTTTATGTTATGTTTAAATTTAGCTTTTAAATTATTAATATAACTTTATTGTGTTCCTACTTTTATAATGGACTCATTTCTTGGTTCTACACCTACCATCACACAGAATATACCAGAGAATGATACCAATTTACATGATTAACAAATAATATAATTAATAACTATTGTTTATCAAATAATATTAAGCTTTAATTGGCAAACTTAAAAGTACGAGTGATTTAGAAAATGAATTTATAAACTTCAAAAGTTCATAAAATAATATTCATTGCAATAAGGTGAGGAAAATATTTAGGAGTAGGAATATTGTTAATGGTAAAATGTCATAAAATTGAAGCTTTGTATCAGTAGAATGAAAAGTCAGTATCTCTCTACAGTGTTATCTTAAAAATCATTACAACTAGTTGATTGATATATCCTACTATTTTTTAAAAAAACATTCTAGACTGTATCAATCATTCCCTGATGAAAGTAATGATCATCTCACAACATCTCCCATCATTCAGGGATTTTTATTTCATTGCATTTTACTTTGAAACAGTCTCACTTTTTATCTCTAGCTGTACATGAAAGCACTATATAGATTTGACTGGCTTCAAGGTCAATGTTATCCACAAATATGACTTCAAAATGCTGATGATACCAGAATGTGCCACCAAAATTTGCTTACTTAATATTAGAAATGTTCAAATATATTCTACAATAGTTAGAAGTTAATACAAATGACTCCTCAATTTGAGTTGCTTTTATTTTTTTTATTTTTTAAATATTTTTATTTTCTATATTCTTTGTTTACATTCCAAATGATTTCCTCTTTCCAAGATCCTCCCTCCCCATATGTCCCATAAACCTTCTTCTCTCCATCCATTTTCCAATCACCACCCTCCTTTTTCTCTGTCCTTATATTCCCCTCCAATGCTAAATCAATCCTTTCCAGGATCAAGACCCTCCCCATACTTCTTCATGGGAGTCATTTGTTATGTGATTTGTGCCTTGGGTATTCAGGGCTTATGGGCTAATTAATATCCACTTATCAGAGATTGCATTCCATGTGTATTCTTTTGTGATTGGGTTACCTCACTTAGGATGATATTTTCCAGATTAAACCATTTGCCTAAAAATTTTGTGAATTCATTGTTTCTAATTGCTCAGTAGTATTCCATTGTGTAAATATACCACATTTTCTGTATCCATTCCTCCCTTGCAGGACATCTGGGTTCTTTCCAGCTTCTGGCTATTATAAATAAGGCTGCTACGAACATGATGGAGCATGTGTCTTTATTGCCTGCCAGGGAATCCTTTGTGTATATGCCCAGGAGATTTATAGTAGGGTCCTCCGGAAGTGTCATGTTCAGTTTTCTGAGGAACCGCCAGACTGATTTCCAAAGTAGTTCTACCTTCTTACAGCGACACTAGCAGTGGAGGAGTGTTCCTCTTTCTCCACATCCTCACCAACACCTGCTGTCTCCTGCGTTTTTGTCCTTAGCCATTCTGACTGGTGTAAGATGAAATCTCAGGGTTGTTTTGATTTGAATTTCACTAATGACTAATGTTGTTGAGTACTTCTTAAGGTGCCTCTCGGCCATCCAAATTTCTTCAGGTGAAAATTCTTTGTTTAGATCTGTACCCCATTTTTAATAGGGTTATTTGGTTCCCTGGGGTCTAACTTCTTGAGTTCTTTGTATATATTGGATATTAGCCCTCTATCAGATGTAGGGTTGGTGAATATCCTTTCCCAATTTGATGGTTGCCATTTTGTCCTTTTAACAGTGTCCTTTGCCTTACAGAAACTTTGTAATTTTATGAGGTCCCATTTGTCAATTCTTGATCTTAGAGCATAAACAAAGGGCACAGAGACAGTATACAGACTAACAAACTTAGAAATGGAGAGGGAGATATGACAACAGAAACTGAGGAAATTCAAAAAATCTTTAGATCCTACTACAAAAGCCTATACTCAACACAACTGGAGAATCTGGAGGAAATGGACAGTTTCCTAGACAGATATCTGATACCAAAACTAAATCAGGATCAAATAGATCATCTAAACAATCCCATAACATCTGAAGAAATAAAAAGGGTTGTAGAAAGTCTCCCAACCAAAAAAAGCACAGGACCAGATGACTTCAGTGCAGAATTCTATCAGACCTTCATAGATGACCTAACACCAATACTCTTCAAACTCTTCCACAAAATAGAAACAGAAGGAACTTTACCCAATTCGTTCATGAAGCCACAATTACACTGATACCAAAACCACACAAGATCCAACAAAGAAAGAGAACTTGAGGCCAATTTACCTTATGAATATTGATGCAAAAATACTTAATAAAATTCTTGCCAACCGAATCCAAGAACACATCAAAACAATCATCCACCATGATCAAGTAGGCTTCATCACAGGGATGCAGGGTTGGTTAAATATAAGGAAATCCATCAATGCTATCTATTACATAAACAAACTCAAAGAAAAAAACTATCTGATCATCTCATTAGATGCAGAGAAAGCATTTGACAAAATTCAGCATCCTTTTATGCTAAAAGTCTTGGAACGAACAGGAATTCAAGGCTCATACCTAACCATTGTTAAAGCAATATACAGCAAACCGGTAGCCAAAATCAAACTAAACAGAGAGAAACTTGAAGCAATCCCACTAAAATAAGGGACTAGACAAGGCTGTCCTCTCTCTCCATATCTTTTCAATATAGTACTTGAAGTTCTAGGTAGAGCAATTAGACAACATAAGGAGGTCAAGGGAATACAAATTGGAAAGGAAGAAGTCAAATTATCACTATTTGCAGATGACATGATAGTCTACTTAAGTGACCCGAAAACCTCCACCAGAGATCTCCTACAGCTGATAAACAACTTCAGCAAAGTGGCTGCTTATAAAATCAACTCAAGCAAATCAGTTGCCTTCCTATACTCCAAGGATAAGCAGGCTGAGAAAGAAGTTAGGGAAATGACACCCTTCACAATAGCCACAAACAATATAAAGTATCTTGGTGTGACTCTAACCAAACAAGTAAAAGATCTATATGACCAGAACTTCAGGTCTCTGAAGAAGGAAATCGATGAAGACCTCAGAAAATGGAAAAATCTGCCATGCTTGTGGATTGTCAGGATTAATATGGTTAAAATGGCCATCTTGTCAAAAGCGATCTACAGATTCAATGCAATCCCCATCAAAATCCCAACTCAGTTCTTCACAGAGTTAGAAAAAGCAATTCTCAAATTCATCTGGAATAACAAAAAACCCAGGATAGCTAAAACTATTCTCAACAACAAAAGAAATTCTGGGGGAATCAGCATCCTTGACTTCAAGCTACTGAGCAATAGTGTTAAAAACTGCATGGTATTGGCACAGTGACAGACAAGTGGACCAATGGAATAGAATTGAAGATCCAGAAATGAACCCACACACCTATGGTCACTTCATCTTCGACAAAGGAGCCGAAAACATACAGTGGAAAAAAAGATAGCCTTTTCAACAAATGGTGCTGGTTCAATTGGAGGTCAGCATGCAGAAGAATGCAAATTGATCCATTCTTATCTCCATATACTAAAATTCACTCCAAGTGGATCAAGGACCTCCATGTAAAACCAGACACACTGAAACTAATAAAAAAGAAACTGGTGAAGACCCTTGAGGACATGGGCACAGGGGAAACGTTCCTGAAGACAGTTACTTTTATTTTTAAAATCACCTATCAGAAATTGAATCTTACAGAATGGCTACAAATGAATTGGAAATTTCTCTTGATAATAACTATATAAGGTATGTAGGCTAGTATATCATTAACTCTACAATCTTACTTATGAGTAGGCAAAAGGTTGTTTTGTAGCATTATAAACATTACTTAGAGATATTTCTCCTTTGGAAATTTCCAAGTGAGAGAAGACTTTCAGCTGCGCTATTTCTGTGAACTTTTAAATGTGGAGGAAAACTACAGTTTAAGTGAAAGATCTTTCAAATTTTTATGTCAAATTTTTTCATTATTTAGTAAAAAGCTAGCAATAAAAATGATACTCTCTCTAGCAGATTGTCCTACTAGTCCTGTTTTTCTAAGCTTATAAAAGACATAGGTTTTGAGTAAAACAAGTCACACTTGACAGAAAAAAAATCTTTCCAATTTTACAATCAAAATATCTCCAGATATTTTATGCCTATCTGAAAACTGATAGTATATGGACTTACACATATGCTAGCTTCTAATAAAAACAAAGAGAATATTGATATGCACTCTGTGTAAAGACACTTGCTACACAAGTTTGATTCTTTGAGTTCAGTGCCATTAACCCAAGGAATCAGAGGAGTGAAACAACTCCAGAAGGATTTTCGCTGACATCAACAAGTACACCCTTAGAGATAATCAAGAGGATACCTATAAACATACACATACAACCCCCAGGCACAGACAGAGCCAAAATAAATAATTCTTAAAGTTTAAAAAATAACAAATGAAAGCAAGTAATTATCAAACAATTTTCTGTTTATTTCTAATATCTAACATATTCTAAAAGTATTTCTTAAACCAAAAAATATTGACTAATTGTAATATGAATAAAATATAATAGACTTTTCATTTGTAGAGATATTATCTTTCCTATTTTATGAACTTATGAAACCCTATGTATTGTAATGAATACAATTAATGTTTTTACTTTTATTCTTACACACAAGTATAATATATATATATAAAATTTTCATGCTAGACATGTTAAATCAAATTCAAATATACTTTGTTTTAACATTAATTGAATAAAATATTTTGATATTAAAATGAGCAAACTTGTATGCAGTTATGGATTTATCATTCACTATTAACTGAATACAAAATAATCTAATTTGAACTGAACTAAACTAATTGGAAGTTGTTTTGCTCAGGAAGAAAAGACTCATGATGCTGCAAAGTAAAGAAAGATACTAACCATATGATAGTGAAAATAAGTTTAATTCAACATTTATTTTCATCAAACTCAAAAAGGTATATTACAGAAAAGCCTTATTAAAAATATATATGAGCTTTCCATCATCCTTTAAAAATATTAATCATAGAATATTATACATTTGCATATTTAAATTTATTACAAATATATGGTTAACCAAAGATGATATAACTGCATATTCTGCAGAATAGTAAATGGATTCAAAACTGGACAGATCCAGGCTTACATTTCTTCTCTGGTACTATGCATAGGTCCTTCCTGCTCCTTGAACACTAAAGCTCAAGCCTGATGACTCCGTGTTTCATGGTTCAAGTAGGTGGAATTTTCAACAATATAGTTTAAATGTCAAGTTCTGGAAAATAACCAAGAGCAACAATATTAGCATGTAATCATTGTGGAATTCATGAGGCTTCATTGGCAAAAACTAAAAAGAGGTTAATCATTCCTGGTAAGTGGCTTTTTAAAAAGTATAATATGCTATGTAGTTCAATTAGTGTTCCTCATTATAGAACTACTCCATTCAACCTCATTTTTATATCAATATATGTGTATTTTAATGAGCTTCTGCTTTACTAGGTTTCTGTATGGATCTTTAAAATGTTTTTACTGATAATTATCCACTTCCATAGTTCCTTCTCTACTATCTGCCACCTCCTTTAATCCTTGTTTTATATTCCTGCTTTTCCCTTAAAACATTTTATATTCTATATCCCTTGCTTGAACTACTCCCCCACTACTCTTTAACAGTTTTCTCATTTGTGCTGGTATTCCAAATGAAACAAACAGTATCTGGATCTTAAAACCTAAATTCTACATATTGAAATCATTTGATGCTTATCTTTCCAATTCCATCCATTTAGACATGAATACAACCATTTTTTCTTAACAGATGTATAATATTCATTTTGTAAATGTGCTATCTTTTCCTATCTGTTCCTATGTTGATGGACATGTAGGTTCTGTATCCTTGTTATTTTGACAGAGTAGCAAGAATATGGAAGAACTGTCTTTGTAGTAAGACATGGCTCACTCATTAAAAGGAGATTCTCAGAAGCAGTAGAACTGAAGTAAATTAATAAAAATTGCAACTCATTTAATACTTTACAAAAAGAATGCTTCATATATATATATATATATATATAAAAGTCATAGAATTAATCTTTATTTAAAAATATTTGTTATTTGACAATTTCATGCCTTTATACATTATGATTATTTATTCTCCAAGCTCACTTATCTCCTACCTATATTAATTAACTCCTCCTCCTTAGAAGATAGATTTCCAATTATTCTTTGGAGCCTGGCAGGTTACTCCTGTGCCCACACAGCTGAACATAATGCATAGAATTCATAATTTTCAGTTTTCCATGGAAAAACCTCTAAGAATAAATTTATTATGAAGTAGATTACAGATTTCTAAGCATCTTTCCAGACCCATTGCATGTGCACTCTTGAACTTTCTTAGATTGTGGGCCAAATAAGTTGCTTTTTCCATTTCCCATTCCATATTCCACCACCAATCTCCATTCACCTTTGGCTAATGATTACTATTGCTTCTGCAGCTGTCTTTACCAGGTAAGTCCCATCTTTCTTTTTCCTGCATTTTCCCCAATCTACTCCCAGCTGCAATCTTATGCACCTAATTTGTGACCTACAAATCCCTAATTGTTAATTATGCTTGTTTGTTGAGTAAGTAACTTGCTCCATTTCTGTCTTTGTTTTTCCATACCCTCATTTGTAAACTGAAGGTCCCCAGTTTCAGAACAGCAAGCAGGAAGATTATTTAAGTGTGAGACACTTTTGCCTGTTAAATTCCTTCTCTCCTTTTTTTCCTCCAATGTCCTTCCCCCATCCTTCAACCCCGACCTGTGCCTATCTCATAACCACAGATCTAGGTCCAGATCAGTGTATCTTTGAATGATGAGGTATTCCTTGCATGTCTTATCCACCCATACAATGATATCACTCTACCATAGATCTAAGGGCAGACCTATGAATTAAGGGACATCTTTACCTGATCTAATTAAACAGCTCATCCACCAGATTTACCTGGTAAAGCTGATACCATGCAGCTATTGCACTGTCAAAATATAAGGAAAACCAGATTATCACATCAGACACAAAAGCAGAGGAACAAATCCACAAGTACAGGTCAAATCACAAAAACAACTTGAATGAAGAAGACAGCTTGACTAATGTCAAAGCTCCTGGGCTGTATAAGTCATGTCTAAGAACAACCCACATGAGCATCCAGATATAGAGTTTTAAAAACAAACAAATAATAAAAACAAAAAAATTATCCACAAATTCAAGGAATTTAATAAAATTACAAAAGCATAAAATAAACTCTCAATGAATGTTTGAAAATGTTTAAATATATGGCTTAAGGAAATAATACCTTAATGCAGGATGTGAGAACTAAAATCAATCAATAAATAGAAAATTTGAAGAAAACACAAGCTGATGTGAAGATTGACTTGAAGTATAATTCATAATTCAAGGGGAAGGCTTACATGGACAATGAATATAGAGTAACAGAACAAAGAGATGAAGTAGAAGATATGGGGTAAATAATCAAAGAATATGAGAAATTAAAACAAAATATAGGAAAGGATCATGTAGAAATATATAATTCCTTTAATAAACAAAAAATACAAATATGGTATGTATTCACTTATACATAAATTATATATATATATATATAATTTACACATACATTATATACAATATATACAATATATACACACATTATAAACACATGATGGAGCAGAATTTCAGGTCAATGTCTAGAAAAAGTATCTTAAAAGATCATAGAAAAAAAAACTTCCCCAAACTATGAAAGGTGTACCCATAAAGATGCAAGAAACACATAGAATACTAACTTGATAATATCAGAAAACAAATTCCCTAAGGTATAACATGATTGCAACACTAAACATATACAAACAGGAAATTATTGAGGGATGAAATTTAAAAACAAATACAAAAACAAGAACAAAAGATAGAAGCATTATATCCTCAGAATAAGTAAAACCCCGAAGAGTAACATCATATTTCTCAGTTGGAACCTTGAAAGCTGATGGAGCATGGAGTTCTGAAAAACCACAATTGACAGTGTAGAATATTTGTATCCAGCAAAATTTTGTGTTATTGTTGAAACAGAGAGATCTTCCATATGGAACCAGAAAACACTCATGCCCACTAACAAAATACACTAAGAAGAATATCTGATGCAAAGTTCAAAGTGAAGTGAGCAAAAGGACTTTAAACAGAAACTAAGAAAAAAAATAATTTAATTCAATACAAATTAAAAGTAAGAACTCAAAACAAAAATAACAAAAAACAACTAAGAAAATTCAAATAAAACCTCCAGGATATTTAAAACAATCCTGTATAATATAAATATTTCTGGAAATATCATCTCCGTTTTCAAACAAGTATCATCATCTCTGTTCTTTAGAACAATTTTAAAGCAAAAGCTTAGTACAGGGGAGGAATTATGGTATGTGGAGCAGTCAAAGAGTGGACCAAGACAGGGATAACGTCTGAGCTGTAAAAAATAATTAAAGGATATTTTTTAAAAAGCATAGTATACCAACATTCTAAAAACAGATCTGTTCAATAATGTAACCAATTCAATCCCCAGACATAAGGCCACATGCCTATGGACATTTGTATTTTTTATAAAGAAGACAGCCAATGGTACTGGACAACCTAGGTGACTGCATCTAGAAGAATGCAAATAGATCCATACTTATTACCCAATACAAAATTTAACTGCAAATGGACTAAGAAACTTAATATAAGGCAAGATACACTGAATCTGATAGAAGAGAAAGTGGGGCATCATTTTTAACTTTGAAGAACACCAATAGCATAGTGATTAAGAACAGAAATTAGTAAATGGGAACTCCTGCAACTTAAAAACTTCTGTGCAGCAAATGCCACCATCATTCAGACAGAGACAAGCCAGAGAATTGTCAAAGACTTTTAGTAACTGTACATCAAATATAGGGTTATTATCTAAAATATATAAACAGCTCAACTAAATATCTTGAAAAAATACAATTACAAAATGGGGTACAGATCTAAAAACAATTATCAAAAGATCAAGCATGAGTGCTAGGAAACTCTTATGGAACTATTCAACATTCTGAGTCATCAATAAAATGCATATTAAATTTATGTTGACATTTCTTCTTACTCCATTTCTAATGGCCAAGATCCAAAATAAAGGACAGCTCATGCTGATGAGGATGTTGACTGACATCCAGTGCTGTAGGTAACTTTTACTGCCAACCTTAGAAATCAGTGTGGCAGTTTATTAAAAAGCTTGGAGTTGACTTACCTCATGGTCCTGCTATATGATTCTTGGCCATATAGCCAAAAGACTCTACATATTGCTACTGAAGTCAGATGCTAATCTACGTTCATTACTGCTCTATTGATAATATTCAGGAAGTGGAAACAGATGAAGAAATAAAGAAAATGTGGTACAATGGAATATTATCTAGTTCTTTAAAATTAATTTCACGAGTAAGTGGATGGAGGTAGAAAAAAAATCAACCTGATTGAGGTAACAGACTGAGAAAGGCAAATGCAACATGTATTCACATGTATGTGGAATTTAGCTATTAAGTTTTCAATAAGGTCTGAGGTTGCCACCATCTTGGATCCTGTGGCCAAGCAGCCAGCTCAGCTGTGTTGGCAGGGAACAATAGAGTGAGGGGTTGCTTGGGACACAGCCCACCTGGGTTCCTTCTGTGCATGGGAACTGGGCAGCTCTACAGCTCTCTGGGCACATATCCTGCAGGGGAGTGTCTGACCTGCAGGGAGTCACACGGCTAGAGGGAGCCCTGTGGTCTGAGGTCTCCACCATCTTGACTCCTGTGACAAAGCAGTCAGCTCAGCCAGGTACACAGAGAACACCAGAGTGAGAGATTACTTGGGAAACAGTCCAACTGGGTTCCTTCTGCATGCAGGAGCTGGGCAGCTCTACAACTGTCTGGGCGCATGTCCTGCTGGGGAGTGTCTGACCTGCAGGGAGTCCCACAGTTATAGGAAACCCTGAGGTCTGAGGTCACCACCAACTTGGTTCCTATGACCAAGCAGCCTGCTCAGCCAGAGACCTGTGCCACATCTGACACGGGGAAGATCCTACTTTCTGATACTCACTCAAGAACAGACAGGAGCAGGTTATTCAGTAGAAGTGGAACATCAAGAACCAGCATCAGGAGAGCATTTGAAATCCTGCTGCAAGCCCTGTCCCGGGCAGTTTGCCCTGCAGAGTGATTGGCACTTGGAGGAAGTTCTCAAGGCATCCACCATCTTCACTATCAGGCAGACCAGACAGGCAACGCCAGGTAGACAGAGAAAACCTGAGTAAAACATTGCCTGGGACAAGGCACACCAGGGCTCCACAGAAGTAGAAACAACTAAGAAAGCACAAAGGGAGACAACTTTGGAGATAGAAAACCTTGGAAAGAAATCAGGGACCATAGACGCAAATATCAACAACAGAATACAAGAGATAGAAGAAAGAATCTCTGATGCCAAAGGTACCATAGAAACCATGGACTCAGCAGTTAAAGAAAATGCAAAATGCAAAAAGCTTGTAACCCAAAACATGCAGGAAATCCAGGACACAATGAGAAGACCAAACCTAAGGATTATAGGCATTAATGAGAGTGAAGATTTATAACTTAAAGGGCCAGCAAATATCTTCAACAAAATTATGGAACAAAACTTCCCTAACCTAAAGAGAGAGTTGCCCATGAATATATAAGAAGCCTAAAGAACACCAAACAGACTTGACCAGAACAGAAATACTTCCTGTCACATAATAATCACAACACCAAATGTACTAAACAAAGAAAGAAGATTAAGAACAGTAAGAGAAAAAGTCCAAGTAACATATAAAGGAAGACCTATCAGAATTACACCAGACTTATCACCAGAGACCATGAAAGTTAGAAGATCCTAGGCAGATCTCATACAAACTATAAGAGAACACAAATTGTAGAGTATAACAAATGCCGGCCAAGACTACTGTACCCAGCAAAACTCTCAATCACTATCGGGGAAAAAACCAAGATATTCCATGATAAAACCAAATTTATACAATATCTTTTCACAAACCCAGCCCTACAAAGGATAATAGGTAGAAAACAATACAAGGAGGGAAAATACACCCTGGAAAAAGCAAGATAGTAACCTTCTTTCATCAAACCCCAAAGAAGATAACCACTCAAATATAAAAATAACATAAAAATAACAGGAAGTAATAATCACTATTCCTTAATATCTCTTAACAGCAATGGACTCAATTCCCCAATAAGAAGACATAGATTAACAGACTGGATACCTAAACAGGACCCTACATTTTGCTGCTTACAGGAAACACACCTCAGTGTCAACGACAAATACTACCTCAGAGTAAAAGGCTAGAAAACAATTTTACAAGCAAATGGTCTTAGGAAACAAGCTTGAGTAGCCATTATAATATCAGATATAATTGACTTTCAACCTAAAGTCATGAAAAGAGACACAGAAGGACACTTCTTAGTGGTCAAGGTAAAAATCCGCCAAGAAGAACTCTCAAATCTGAACATCTATGGTCCAAAAGGAAGGCCATGCTCATTCATAAAAGAAACTTTAATAAAGCTGAAAGCACACATTGCAGCAAAAACAATAATTGTGGGTAACTTCAACACTTCACTCTCCTCAATGGACCGATCAGGAAAACAGAAACTAAACAGGGACACAGTAAAACTAATTGAAGCTTTGTACCAAATGGATTTAAATAATATATATACAACATTTCATCCTAAAGCAAAAGAATATACCTTTTTCTCAGCACTTCATGGTACCTTCTCCAAAATTGATCATATAATTGGACACAAGACAGAGCTCAACAAATATAAGAATATTGAACTAATCCCATGCCTCCTATCAATTCACTATGTAGTAAGAGTGGTCTGCAATAGTAACAAAAACTACAGAAAGTCCACATACACATGGAGGATGAACAATACTCTACTCAATGATACCTTGGCCAAAGAAGAAATAAAAAAAAAAAATCAAAGACTTTTTAGAATTTAAGGAAAATGAAGGCACCACATACCCATATCTATGGTATACAATGAAAGCAGTGCTAAGAGGAAAATTCATAGCCCTGAGTGGCACCAAAAAGAAACTGAAGAGAGCATACACTAACAGCTTAATGGAACACCTGAAAGTCCTGGAACAAAAAGAAGCTACTTTAACCAGGAGGAGTAGAATACAGGAAATCATCAAACTCAGGGCTGAAATCAATCGAGTAGAAACAAAGAGAACCATACAAAGAATCAACAAAATGAGGAGCTAGTTCCTTGAGAAAATCAACAAGATAGATAAACCTTAGCCAGACTAACCAAAGGGCACAGAGAAAGTATCCAAATTAACAAACTTAGAAATGAAAAGGGGGATATAACAACAGAAATGGAGGAAATCCAAAAAATCATCAGATCCTACTACAAAGCCCTATACTCAACACAACTGGAAACTGGATGAAATGGACAATTTCCTAGACAGACACCAAATACCAAAATTAGATCAGGATCAAATAGACGATCTGAACAGTCCCATAACCCCTAAAGAAATAGAAGGGGTCATAGAAAGTTTTCCAACTGAAAAAAGCACAGGACCAGATGGTTTTAGTGCAGAATTCTATCAGACATTCAAAGAAGACCTAACACAAATACTCTGCAAACTGTTCCACAAAATAGAAACAGAAGGAAAACTACCCAACTCGTTTTATGAAGCCACAATTATGCTGATACCAAAACGACACAAAGATCCAACAAAGAAAGAGAACTTCAGGCCAATTTCCTCTATAAATATCAATGCAAAAATACTAAATAAAATTCTTGCCAACTGAATCCAAGAACACTTCAAAAAGATTATCCACCATGATCAAATATAAGGAAATCCAACAATGCAATCCACTACAAACTCAAAGAAGAAGACCTAACACCAATACTCTTCAAGCTATTCCACAAAATAGAAACAGAAGGAACACTACCCAACTCCTACTCTGAAGCCACAATTACGCTGATACCAAAACCACACAAAGATCCAACACAGAAAGAGAACTTCAGGCCACTTTCCCTTATGAATATCAATGCAAAAATACTCAATAAAATTCTTGCCAACCAAAACCAAGAACACATCAAAATGATCATTCAATATGACCAAGGCTTCATCCTAGGGATGCAAGGATGGTTCAATATATGGAAATCCATCAAATCAATCCACTACATAAACAAACTCAAAGAAAAAAACCCACATGGTGATTTAATTTGATGCTGAAAAAGCATTTGACAAAATTCAGCATCCTTTCATGCTAGAAGTCTTGGAAAGAACAGGAATTCAAGGCCCACACCTAAACACAGTAAAAGCAATATACAGCAAACTGGTAGCCAACATCAAACTAAATGGAGAGAAACTTGAAGCAATCCCATTAAATTCAGGGACTAGACTAGGCTGCCCCCTCTCTCCATATCTTTTCAATATAGTACCCAAGACACAATTCACATATCAAATCATTCCCAAGAAGAAGGAAGGAGAGGTCCCTGGTCCTGGAAAGTCTTGATACAGCATTGTAGGGGATTACCAGGACAGAGAAGTGGGAGGGGGTTGATTGGAGAACAAGCAGAGGTGAGAGGGCTTATGGGACTTATGGGGAAGGGGGAACCGGGAAAGGGAAAATCATTTGGATGATAAACAAAGAATATAGAAAATAAATAAATAAAACATTTTTAAAAAGTCTTTAATAAGCAGGCTACAATGCATACAAACATAGAGGTTAGGTATAGAATAAGAGACAAGGTACGTAGGATTGAAGCATTATAAAAATATGACCTACAGGAAACAAATCTAAATTTTAATGACCAAATACAGGGAAAACAACGCCCAACTAATTATGTCTCATGACCAAATGAAACCTCCAGTTCTGGAAATGGTTTACATCTAATCAAGTTGTTGGACAAAAGGGCTCTAAACATACTCCAAAAATTACCAACCTATTGTCAAAGCTATTGATTGCTCTCCACAAACTGATGGTGAGGCCCTATAGCTGAAGACAAGGTAAAATCTTGAACAGGGAGGAATCAACCTGGTGTCTATCTAGATCGTTCACCACTTTGAAGTGTTCATAGAACTGGAAGGTGGCCAGAGGACAATTTCAACTCTTGGGGATTTGTTTCTTGATAAATGCTGAAATTGTCACATATAAAATCAAGAAACTAACTGGATTTGATGGCACAAACATACTATTGCAGAACTCTGGAGATGAGGTAAAAAGATAAAGAACACAATGAGATATTAGAATGGTTACTCCAGCTTGTTTCATTGGACCATTTGCTTGGAAAATTGTTTTCCAGCCTTTTACCTTAAGGTAGTATCCGTCTTTGACACTGAGGTGCATTTACTGTTACATATCCAGACTGTTAGTCTATATATTTTTATTGGGGAATTGAGTCTATTAATGTTAAGAGATATTAAGGAAAAGTGATTGTTGCTTCCTTTTATTTTTGTTATTACAGGTGGAATTATATTTGTGTGGCTATCTTATTTTTCAATTAGTATTTTTTCTTCTTTTGCAAAGAGAAAATTCCTTCAGAAATATGAAGATTACATTTATTTCTAGGTGTAAGCCAATGATTCAAAATATACTTAGGGATTATGATCATTTAGTAAAATTGTAGTTGTACATTCTGCCTGATTTCCAAGACTAAGTATAATTTTCTTCTTGATGAGTAGATCTTAAGCCTAATGAGGGAAATAATGTCCCCAGCAAGGTAGATATGGTGCTATTGTCTCCTTAAGGTAACTATGTCAGGCTGCTGGTCATTGCTGTGTTTCATAGGCATCACACCTAGAAAGAACTGTTAGTTATACCCATCTTTTGGAATCCTCCAAGGAGCCTTCCTTCTAAAACTATGAAATCTAGGACTCAGGGAAAAGGCTTTCATGCCATTTCCAGCTAAGGGATATCTGAGTTCTGTGTCTAAATATCATTGTGTCTTTAGCAATAGGGACTTACCATCCATCTCTTATCTGGACAAGAAAGAGCAATAACACCTTCATATTCCTCTATCTTACTGCACATCTGCCTCCACTGTCCTGATTCCATTTTAATTTCCTAATCTCTACAGTTAATTCAGATATGTGCTTACATGTGAAGATTTGAAAGTAGAAGCCACAAATTAAAGACTTCATGTAATGTTTGTCTTTCTGGCCCTGAGTTACTCCATTCAATATTAATTCTAGTTATTTTAATTTACCTGCAAATTTTATGATTTCCTTTTTATTTGCAACTGAATAGAATTCCATAGTGTATCATAACCCATTTTCATTATATTTATATTGATTCTATTTCCTAGGTAATGTGAATATAGCAGCAATGAACACATGACTGAGTAAATATTTGTTGAGTAGGATCTTGAAACAAGCAGAAACACAGTTAATTTAATTTTTTACTTTTTAGAATTTCCTACATTGCTTTCTAGTTGGATGTACCAGTTTGTAGTCCCACCAATAGTGTATGCATATTCTCTTTTCTTGCATCCCATTTGTTTGTTTATTTACTGATCTTTGACCTTCTGACTGGGGTAAGATGAAATCTCAAAGATGTTTTGATTTACATTTCTCTAATTACTAGGGATAACAAACAGATTTTAAGTTATTTCTTAGTGATTTTTTAATTCTTTTGAGATAGACATGTTCAGGTTCAAATAGCAGTTTTTGAGTAGGTAGTTTGATTTTTGAGTGTTTTTATTTCTTATAAATTCTGAATATTAATAATCTGTCAGATGTTTAAATGGCAAAGATTCTCTTCATTCTGTGGGCTTTCTCTTCATGCATTAAAATGCTTCTTAGCTTTTTCGTTTTCTGATGTTTCACTTTATAATAGTTGCCTGTATCATTAGGCAAATGTAATCCTCTTCAAAAAGTTTTTTCCTATACCTACATCATGTAAGGTACTCTGTTTTATTCTGGATGTTTCAGTATTTGGGGTTCCACATTTAGGTCTTTGATTCATGTGCATGTGATATTTAGAGGACTAATTTTCATTCTTACAGTATAGATATTCAGTTTCCCCAGAACCATATGATGAAGATGCTTTCTTTTTTTCTATACCATATGTTCTTTTATTAACACCTTTTCCAAATACTAAGTAGCTGAAGTTGTGCATGTGCATGTTTCTGTCTTTGATTTTATTCCATTAGTCTACATGTCTGTCTTTGCACTAGTACTATATTTTCATTATGATGGTAATATAATGGCTCTGTAATATATCTTGAGATCTGGAAACTTAACCCCTCTTGATATATCTTTTGTGCTCAGGATTGTTTTAGATATCTGGAGTCTTTTGGGATCCATAGGAATTTTAGAATAGTATTTTCTCCTATTTCTGTGAAAAATTAAATGGATAGTTTGATTGGAATTTTATGGAATCCCTGAAGAGATTTTTGCAAAATGGTTGTTTTCACACTATTAATTCTTTCAAATCCAAGAGCATAGGATTTCTTTGCATTTTATCATGCCTTTATCTCTGTTAAAAAATAATTTTTTATTGTAGAGTTTCTTCAATTCATTGGTTGGATTTATGTCGGGATATTTTATTTTCTTTAAAGTTATTAAGAATGGGAGTATCTCTCTCATATATTGTTGGTGAATATAAAAGCTATTGATTTAGGCAAGCTGATGATTCTGTTTCAAGCCATATTGCTGAATTTGTTTATACTTTATAATAATTTATATATACTTTATAATATTTGTAATAGAATTTTTAAACATGATTTATTCACTTACCTATTATGCATTGATCAAAAAATGTCTTCCTTTGACATACCTATTGAAAATTATAGGATCCATTAGAAGTGCCCTGCAAGAGCCTTACAGATACAGAAGCAGATGCTAGCAGCTAACCATTGGACTCAGTGAGGGAGGAGTTGGAGGGAGGACTGGAGGAACTGAAGGAATTTGCAGCCCCATGGGGAGAAGGACCATGTAGGTCAGCCAGACTCCCCAGGGCTCCCAGGTACTACGCCATTAACCAAGGGGTACACATGGTTCTAGCTGCAAGTGTAGCAGAGGAATGCCTTGTCGGGCATCAGTGGGAGGAGAGGCCGTTGGTCCTATGAAGGCTAGATAGATGCCCCAGTGTGGGAAAATCGAGTGGGATAGGTGGGAGTGGGCTGGGTGGAGGGGCATCTTCTTGGAAGCAGGGGTTGGGTGTATGGGTTGGGCATTTTCTAGGAGGCAGGAAACTGGGAAAGGGTATAATATTTGAAATGTAAATGAAGGGCAGCAGCGGCAGCGGTGGCAGCAGTGCAGCAGTGGCTGGTCCAACTGAAGGGCCATCAGCTGTGGAACCAAGGCGACACAGGGTCCGGTTAGGCCCGGCACCCATGACCACTGACCTTCTCTGGCCAGCCGGGCTGCAAGCAGCTGTGGATTTGCGGTGCCTTTTGCTGCACGGAAGCCACTTCAGAACTTGGCCTCCTGCCAGTCAGGAGAGGCTCACCTCCATCTTGGTTTCGGACTCCAGAGAGATCGGACAGACTGAGGTACACAAACATAACCTGAGGCCAACATCGCGGGGGTCTGAGCCCAACGAGCGTTGGCCTGCACCCAGGCCCTGGGCTGTTCGGGGGGGCCATTGGGGTGCCAACCCAGCCAGGAGGGTTTTTTTTGCCCTGGCCAGCGCGCACGCCAGCATTTTGCCTACAGGACCCAGAGTGCTCGGGAGGGCAGAGACGGCTAACAAGCATAGCCTGAGGCTAACAAAGTGGGGGTCTAGGCCCCAACAGGCCCTGGACTGACCCCAAGAACTGGGCGGCTTGGTGGGCCATCTGTGTGTCAACCAGCCCAGGAGGTTATTAGCCCAGCAGACTCTCCCGGCGCTTTCGGGAACGCGAACGCACACGCCCACCATCCTGGTCACCTGGCGGACCCTGTTGACAGTCATAGCCCGAGGGGAACTTTGCTCAGACCTTGGCCTCCCAGGCTTTTGCATGGACCCAGGGCCTGGGCAGCCAGGCTAACCTTGTGTGCGCCAGCCCGGTTGGGGGATCAGCTGCCTAGCGGAGTGATCAGCATGCAGGTGAGGTCCAGGCAGCGTACACCGTCTGTGCTCCCTGGGGGTGCACACGGGCTCCATCTGTTTCACACACACAATCTGGGGCAAAGCACACTAGAGCTGCAAGGGCACCCAAGAACACATCAGCAGGCCAGCTGGGAGAAGTTGGTATGCTCCGGTGAATCCAGCGGGCCCCAGCGGGAGCCTTTGGGTGCCTGCTTTGGGATCTGAATGATCAGGGCCACAGCACTTGGTTTCCAGGAAGTGTGGGAGACCCAGTATGCACCAAGAGACAGTCTGGGAGCTCGCAGCACGGCTTGCTCCTGCGGCCCAGAGCTTGGGTCCCAGTCCTGAGGCCTCTGGCTGGAGCCCTCAGCTCAACTCTCTCTGCTTCCGGATCCAGATCAGCCTGGGTGGCAACACCCAGGTCCTCTCCAGGTCCTGCAAGAGGCAGGAGGGGCTTCTGGGTGGCCAGCTGGGAGAAGTGGGTGTGCTCCGGTGAATCCAGCGGGCACCAGCGGGAGCCTTCAGGCGTCTGCTTCAGGATCTGAACAGCCTGGGCAACAGCACCCTGTCTCCAGGCAGTGCAGGAGGTAAGTTGTGCACCAGAGGCCAACTGGGAAAGGGCAGCTTGCACTGGTGAGTCCAGCACTGACAAGACCAACTAACACCAGTGAGAACTAGATGGCAAAAGGCAAATGCAGGAACGTCACTAACAGAAATCAAGGCAATATGGCAACATTTGAACCCAATTCTCCTCTATCAGCTTGTCCTGGATACCCCATCACACCAGTAAAACCAGATTTGGATTTAAAATCACTGGGCATGATGCTGGTACAGGAACACATGAAGGACATACTTAAAGAAATTCAGGAGAAAATTGATCAAAAGTTAGAAGCCCTTGCAAGGGAAACACAAAAATCATTGAAAGAAATCCAGGAGAATACAAAAGACAATAATGAGAAACGCAAAAAACACTTAAAGAAATACAGGAGAACTTTGGTCAACAGGCTGAGGTCATGAAAGAGGAAACACAAAAATCTCTTAAAGAATTACAGGAAAGCACAAACAAGCAAGTGAAGGAGCTAAGCAAAACCATCCAGGATCTAAAATCAGAAGTAGAAACAACTAAGAAAACTCAAAGGGAGACAACTTTGGAGATAGAAAGCCTTGGGAAGAAATCAGGGGACAGAGATGCAAATATCAACAACAGAATACAAGAGATAGAAGAAAGAATCTCAGATACTGAAGATTCCATAGAAACCATGGACTCAACAGTTAAAGAAAATGCAAAATGCAAAAAGCTTGTAACCCAAAATATCCAGGAAATCCAGGACACAATGAGAAGACCAAACCTAAGGATTATAGGCATAGATGAGAGTGATTTACAACTTAAAGAGCCAGCAAATATCTTCAATAAAATTATGGAAGAAAACTTCCCTAACCTAAAGAGAGAGATGCCCATGAATATACAAGAAGCCTACAGAACTCCAAACAGACTGGACCAGAACAGAAATACTTCCCGTCACATAATAATCAACACCAAATATTCTAAACAAAGAAAGAATATTAAAGGCAGTAAGAGAAAAAGACCAAGTAACATATAAAGGAAGACCTATCAGAATCACAGCAGACTTTTCACCTGAGACTATGAAAGCTAGAAGGTCCTGGGCAGATCTCATGCAGACTCTAAGAGAACACAAATGCCAACCAAAACTACTATATCCAGCAAAACTCTCAATCACCATAGATGGAGAAACTAAGATATTCCATGACAAAACCAAGTTTACCCAATATCTATCCACAAACCCAGCCCTACAAAGGATAATAGGAGGAAAACAGCAATACAAGGAGGGAAACTTCACCCTGGAAAAAGCAAGATAGTAACCTTTCATCAAACCCAAAAGAAGTTAAGCAATCAAATTTAAAAAATAATGTCGAAAATGATAGGTAGTAACAATCACTATTCCTTAATATCTCTTAACATCAGTGGACTTAATGCTCCAATAAAAAGACACAGACTAACTGACTGGATACGTAAACAGGACCCTACATTTTGCTGCTTACAGGAAACACACCTCAGGGTCAAAGACAAACACTACCTTAGAGTAAAAGGCTGGAAGACAATTTTACAAGCAAATGGTCACAGGAAACAAGCTGGAGTAGCCATTTTAATATCAGATAAAATTGACTTTCAACCCAAAGTCATCAAAGGAGACTCTGAGGGACACTTCTTGCTGGTCAAATAAAAAATACAACAAGAAGAACTCTCAATCCTGAACATCTATGCTCCAAATGCAAGGGCACCCTCTTTCGTAAAAGAAACTTTATTGAAACTCAAAGCACACATTGCACCTAACACATTAATTGTGGGTGACTCCAACACTGCAGTTTCCTCAATGGACTGATCAGGAAAACAGAAGCTAAACAGGGACGCAATGAAACTAATTGAAGCTTTGGACCAATTAGATTTAACAGATATGTATAGAACATTCGATCCTAAAGCAAAAGAATATACCTTTTTCTCAGTACCTCATGCACACAGATGGCCCACCGAGTAGCCCAGGGCCTGGGGGCAGTCCAGGGCCTGACCATCTGAGACCCCTGCTATGTCTGCCTCGGGCTATGCCTGTTAGCTGGTTTGGTTTTGCCTAATAGGACTCTCTGGCTTCCTGTAGGCAAAATGGCGGCGGAACACACGCTGTCCCTGGCAAACAACCTCCTGTCTGGGTTTGTACCACGGTGCCCCCCCCCCCCCGATCAGCCCAGGGCCTGGGTGCAGGCCAACGCCTGTCGGGCTTAGACCCCCGCGATGTTGGTCTCCGGTTATATTTGCGTACCTCAGTCTGATTTCTCTGGTGACCGAGAACCAATGTGGAGGCCTCATAACTGACTGGCGGGAGGCAGAGTTCTGATGTGATTCTTAATTTTTAATGTCAAAGATCTATTATAGTATAAGTGATAAATAATAGTACTGGAACATGTATGTTACTGAAAAACATTTGCAAATAAAACTAATGAATTTGATTTACCACTGTGAGAAACTTCAAATATTTTAAAAGGGTTTATTATCATATTTCCATTTAGCTTTTTTAAGTATGGCTGTATCTGATGTTGAATAAAACTCCCATTTTTCAGTATATCTGGTTTTATGTGGAGGTCCTTGATCCACTTGGAGTTGAGCTTAGTACAAGGAGATAAGAAAGGATCAATTTGCAATCTTCTGCATGCTCACCTCCAGTTGAACCATCACCATTTGTGGAAAAGGCTATCTTTTTTCTACTGGATGTTTTCTGCTCCTTTGTCGAAGATCAAGTGACCATAGGTGTGTGGGTTCATTTCTGGATCTTCAATCCTGTTCCATTGGTCCACTTGTCTGTCACTGTGCCAATACCATGCAGTTTTTAACACTATTGCTCTATAGTATTGCTTGAAGTCAGGGATACTGATTCCCCCAGAATTTCTTTTTTGTTGAGAATAGTTTTAGCTATCCTGGGTTTCTTGTTATTCCAGATGAATTGGAGAATTGCTTTTTCTAACACTGTGAAGAACTGAGTTGGGATTTTGATGGGGATTGCATTGAATCTGTAGATTGCTTTTGACAAGATGGCCATTTTAACTATATTAATCCTGCCAATCCATGAGCATGGCAGATTTTTCCACTTTCTGAGGTCTGGGAAAACCCTTGAGGACATGGGCACAGGGGAAAAGAAAACCAATAGCTTATGCTCTAACATCAAGAATTGACAAATGAGAGCTCATAAAATTACAAAGTTTCTGTAAGGCAAAGAACACTGTCAAAAGGACAAAATGGCAACCAACAAACAGGGAAAAGATCTTCAACAACCCTACATCCGATAGAGGGCTAATATCCAATATATAAAAAGAACTCAAGAAGTTAGACCCCAGAAAACCAAATAACCCTATTAAAAATGGGGTACAGAGCTAAACAAACAATTTTCACCTGAAGAACTTCAAATGGTACTTCTTTACAAGTTCTCACTTATTTAATTAGCATTAATTTTACATAATAATTGTCTCCATTATATCATTTCCCACAAATGTATAATCCATTCGGATTATGTTTCTTGCCAAGATCCTGTCTTGTCCTTTATCTCCTGCTGATCAGCTCCCTCTTCCTGATTTGTCTTATTCTTCTCTCATGTTTTTTGTTTTGTGGTGACCCAATGAGATTCATACAGGAGCAAGGGTGAGGAATTACTCACAGGGACATAGGTACTTATCAACACCTATAACATTTAAGAAAATATCTTGCATTTTTTAAGATGCTTCTCCGCCATCCGAAGTTCTTCAGGTGAGAATTCTTTGTTTAACTCTGTACCCCATTTTTTAATAGGGTTGTTTGGTTTTCTGGAGTCTAACTTCTTGAGTTCTTTATATATATTGGATATTAGCCCTCTATCTGATGTAGGATTGGTGAAGATCTTTTCCCAACTTGTTGGTTGCCGATTTGTCCTCTTGATGGTGTCCTTTGCCTTATAGAAACTTTGTAATTTTATGAGGTCCCATTTGTCAATTCTTGCTCTTAGAGCATACGCTATTGGTGTTCTGTTCAGAAACTTTCTCCCTGTACCGATGTCCTCAAGGGTCTTCCCCAGTTTCTTTTCTATTAGCTTCAGAGTGTCTGGCTTCATGTGGAGGTCCTTGATCCATTTGGATTTGAGCTTAGTACAAGGAGACAAGGATGGATCAATTCGCATTCTTCTGCATGCTGACCTCCAGTTGAACCAGCACCATTTGTTGAAAAGGCTATCTTTTTTCCCTTGGATGTTTTCAGCCTCTTTGTCGAGGATCAAGTGGCCATAGGTGTGTGGGTTCATTTCTGGATCTTCAATCCTGTTCCATTGTTCCTCCTGCCTGTCACTGTACCAATACCATACAGTTTTTAACACTATTGCTCTGTAGTATTGCTTGAGGTCAGGGATACTGATTCCCCCAGATTTTCTTTTGTTGCTGAGAATAGTTTTAGCTATCCTGGGTTTTTTGTTGTTCCAGATGAATTTGAACTTCATTAGTCATTAGGGAAATGCAAATCAAAACAACCCTAAGATTTCATCTTACACCAGTCAGAATGGCTAAGATTAAAAATTCAGGAGACAGCAGGTGTTGGAGAGGGTGTGGAGAAAGAGGAACACTCCTCCACTGCTGGTGGGGTTGCAAATTGGTACAACCACTCTGGAAAGCAGTCTGGCGGTTCCTCCGAAAACTGGGCACCTCACTTCCAGAAGATCCTGCTATACCACTCCTGGGCATATACCCAGAAGACTCCCCACCATGTAATAAGGATACATGTTCTACTATGTTCATAGCAGCCCTATTTATAATTGCCAGATGCTGGAAAGAACCCAGGTATCCCTCAACAGAAGAGTGGATGCAAAAAATGTGGTATATCTACACAATGGAGTACTATTCAGCCATTAGAAACAATGAATTCATGAAATTCTTAGGCAAATGGATGGAGCTAGAGAATATCATACTAAGTGAGGTAACCCAGACTCAAAAGGTGAATCATGGTATGCACTCACTAATAAGTGGATATTAACCTAGAAAACTGGAATACCCAAAACATAATCCACATATCAAATGAGGTACAAGAAGAAAGGAGGAGTGGCCCCTGGTTCTTGAAAGACTCAGTGAAACAGTATTTGGCAAAACCAGAACGGGGAAGTGGGAAGGGGTGGGTGGGAGGACAGGGGAAGAGAAGGGGGCTTACGGGACTTTCAGGGAGTGGGGGGGGGCTAGAAAAGGGAAATCATTTGAAATGTAAATAAATTATATCGAATAAAAAAATAATTTAGAAACTAAAAAAAGAAAAAGAAAATATCTTGCATTCCCCTAGCTACAGTGGAACTTCATTGCTACCTCCCTCCTCAGTACTGTTAACTGCCTGCGAGTTCTCAGAGAGCTGTTAGGAGTCTTATGAGACTCCCTCCTCCCAGAAAATATTAACTGTCTGGGAGCCCCTGGGAGGTGGAGGCCATACAACTGCCCCTCCTCCTGATGGAATGCTAACATCCCTAATCTCTTAAAGGTTTTATTTATATAATGACATCTGCTGTGTCTAAATGCCAAGAAACTAGAAAAAAAGCCCCAAGAGAGGGCAGTATGCAGTTTGAATAGAAGTACATTGGAAAGGGGAGTATTGAGTATAGAATAGCTTAAGTGCTGATGTGAATAATTATGTTGGGTTAGGGACAGGAGTATGTTCTGAATGCAAATGAAGAAGCCATGATGAAGGTCAAGAAAGTTAGTTGACCCTGAATTTAAGTGTTGTTGATTTTGTTATGTATCAGAGTTTACTTCCCAGTGCCCATGTCATGTGACTCACAACTGCCTGTAAATGTAGTTCTAAGGCAATTATTCCTAGCCTTCTTAATGCTGTGACCCTGCAATATAGTTCCACATGTTGTAGTGACAGACAATGATAAAAAAATGTTGCTTTTTCATAACTGTAATTTTGCTACAGTTTTGACTATTACATGGAAAATTATACAGATAAAGTATGTCTAAGTAGACAGAAAGTTAATTATAAAAATTTTTTCATAAAATTGAAGATTTACATGGGAAATATTTCTGATAAAATTGAAGAAATATATAGAAAAACATGTTAAAATTGAAGATTATGATGGAAAATACAGACATAAAATATTACTAAATTAATAAAGAGAGGAATTATAAATATTTTGTCATAAAATTGAAGATTTACATGAAAAATATTTCTGTTAGTCTATGTTTTTTGGGGGGAATTGAGTCTACTGATGTTAAGAGATATTAAGGAATAGTGACTGTTGCTTCCTGTTATTTTTAATGTTACCTTTATGTTTCTGTGGATATCTCCTTTTGGGTTTGTTGGAAGACAATTACATTCTTGCTTTTTCTAGGGTGTAGTTTCCTTCATTGTGTTGGCATTTTCCATCTATCATCCTTTGTATGGCTGGATTTGTGGAAAGATATTGTGTATATTTACTTTTATCATGGAATAGCTTGGTTTCTCCATCTATGATGATTGAGAGGTTTGCTGGGTATAGTAGTCTGGGCTGGCACTTGCATTCTCTTAGAGTCTGCATGAGATCTTCCCAGGATCTCCTAACTTTCATCATCTCTGGTGAGTAGTCTTGTGTGATTCTGATAGGCCTGTCTTTATAAGTTACTTGACCTTTTCCCTTACTGCTTCTAATATTCTTTTTTTGTTTAGTACATTTGATGTTTTGATTATTATGTGCCAGAATGACTTTCTGTTCTGGTCCAATCTACTTGGATTTCTGTAGGCTTCTTATATGCTCATGGGCATCTCATTTTTTAGGTTAGGAAAATATTCTTCTATAATTTTGTTGAAGATATTTACTGTCCCTTTAAGCTGTAAATCATTGCTTTCTTCTATACCTATGATCCTTAGGTTTGGTGTTATTATGTTCAGGATTTCCAGGATATTTAGGGTTACAAGGTTTTTGCATTTTGCATTTTTTGACTGTAGATTCAATATTTTCTATGGTATCTTCAGCACCTGAGGTTCTTTCTTCTATCTCTTGTATTCTGTTGTTGATGCTTGCATCTATGATTCCTGATTTCTTTCCAAGGTTTTCTATCTCCAGAGTTGTTTTTCTTTGTGATTTCTTTATTGTTTCTACTTCTATTTTTAGATCCTGGATGATTTTGTTCAGTTCCTTCACTTGTTTATGTTTTCCTGTAGTTCTTTAAGGGATTTTTGTGTTTCTTCTTTAAGGGATTTTACCTTTGACCCATGTTCTCCTGTATTTCTTAAAAGAAGTTATTTATTTCCTTCTTGAAGTCCTCTATCAACATCATGAAATGCAATTTTAAATCCAATTCTTGATTTTCTGGTTTGTTGAGATATCTGGAAATTTCTATGGTGGAAGACCTGGGTTCTGATGTTACCAAGTCACCTTGGTCTCTTTTGATAGGCTTCTCATGATTGCTTTTCTCCATCTCTGGTATTATCTCTTGTGTTAGTTGGTCTTGTTGTCTCTGGCTGGAACATGTCCCTCCTGTTGGCCTGTAAACCTGTGTCTGTACTCCTGGGAGACCAACTCTCTTCTGTTAGGGTCTGTGCACAGAAGGCTGTGAAGCTGCTTCCTTGTGTCAATGGTACCTGGAAGATTCCTGCCCCAGTTGTTCCACTGACCATATGCCTTGTGCTCTCCTAGCTGTTTGTCTCCTGAGAGATATTGGAGAGAAGATAGAGATCTCACCTCTAAGTTTAGAAGTGAAAGCACTGCTGGGAGATCACTATCTCCCTGTAGACCATGAACGGAAGGCTCTGGACCTGCCAGTCTCTCTGGTATAAATGGAAGATGGAAGATCCCTGTCCTAACAGCTCCACTGATGGTGCTTCTCAGCCATTCGGAAGTGATGCACCTTGTGCTCCAAGATGTTAGCTTCCAGAGAGAATCTAGAGATTTTACCTCTGTGTGCAGAAATGGATGCACTGCTGGGAGATCACTATCTCCTGGTGGGCCATGCACAGGAGGCTATAGAGCTGCCTGGCTCCCTGGTGAAAATGGCAGCCAGAAGAATACTGTCCCAGCTGTCCCCCTGATTGTATGGCATGTATGCTCCTTGGCTTTGAATTTTTTTAATTGTTTATTTTATTTTATTTTATTTTTATTTTCTATATTCTTTGCTTACATTCCAAATGATTTTCTCTTTCTCGGTTCCCCCTTCCCCATAAGTCCCATAAGCCCTCTTCCCTATGCCCCTTCTCCAATCAACCCCTTATGAGTAGTATTCCATTGTATAATATACCACATTTTCTGTATCTATTCCTCCACTGAGGAACAACTGGTATTTTTTCAAGTTTCTGGCAATTACAAATATGGCTGCTATGAACATAGTGGAGCATGTGTCCTTACTGCACCCAGGGAATCCTCTGGGTATATTCCCAGGTCCTTAGGAAGTGTCATGCCCAGTTTTCTGAGGAATCACCAGACTGATTTTCAGAGTGGTTGTACCAACTTGCATTCCTATCAGCAGTGGAGGAGTGTTCCTCTTTCTCCACATCCTCACCAATACCTGAGGTCTCTGGAGCTTTTAATCTTAGCCATTCTGCCTGGTGTGAGGTGAAATCACAGGGTTGTTTTGATTTGCATTTCCCTAATGACTAATGATGCTGAATATTTCTTAAGGTGCTTCTCAGTCATTCAAAGTTCTTCAGGTGAAAATTCTTTGTTTAGCTCTGTACCCCATTTTTAATAGGGTTATTTGGCTCTCTTGAGTTTAACTTCTTGAGTTCTTTGTATATATTGGATATTATCCCTCTGTATGATGTAAGGTTGTTGAAGATCTTTTCCCAAATTGTTGGTTGCCTTTTTGTCGTTTCACAATGTGCTTTGCCTTACAGAAACTTTGTAATTTTATGAGGTCCCATTTGTCAATTCTTGATCTTAGAGCATAAGCTATTGGTGTTCTGTTCAGGATCTTTTCCCCTGTGCCCACGTTCTCAAGGGTCTTCCCCAGTTTCTTTTCAATAAGTGTTTGCCCTTTGCCATCTGGTTATCTCTGGTATTAGTTGGTCTTGCTGTCACTGGCTGGTGCTTGGATCTCTTGTGGGCCTGTAAGGCTATTTTTGCACCCCCGGAAGACTGGGTTTCCCAAGGCACAGATTTCTGATTTGATGCTCTAATCTTGGGTGCTGTTGGAACCCTAGTGTGGCTTCTCCCAAGCAATTATATACTTGGGTTGTCTCTTTGTACCTGGTGTTACCTGTCTGGTACGCCTCATAGTGAAGATGGTGGATGCCATGAGGACTCGCTCCAAACACTGATAACTCTGTAGGAAAATGGCCCAGGACATGGTTTGGTGCTAGATTTCAAATGCTCTGCTGATGCTGGTTCTTGAATGCCCTGTTTCTACCAAATAACCTGCTCTTCCACCAGTCAGATGTAGCACAGGTCTACCATATCTAATGGAAAAGGGCAGTGGCGATTAACTTGTTCCTGCTGGTTCTCTAGAGAGTATCAGGAAGTGGGATCTTCCCTGTGTCAGATGTGGAACAGGTCTCTGGCTGAGCTGGGTGCTTGGCCACAGGAGACAATATGATGGGGACTTCAGACCACAGGGCTCCCTTTAACAGTGGGACTCCCTGTAGATCAGATGTTCCCCTGCAGGATACATTCCCAGAAAGCTGTAGAGCTGGCCAGATCCCGCATGCTGAAGGAACCCAGGCAGGCTGTGACCCAAGCGATCCCCCACTCTGTTGTTCCCTAAGCCCCTCTTCAGAGCTGGCTGCTTGGCCACAGTAACCAAGATGGTCAGCTTTGAACTTTAAAACATTAAATTCCCATCATGAGGAGAGTGACATGAAGCCACATCTCTCCACCAGAATTCACAAAGAGTTAATGACTAGGAAAAGAGAGGTCTCATAAGGCCACACCCTTCTCGAAGGTTATATAGTGGTTACTGAGGAAAGAATGGAATTCTCTTTCAGTGGCATAGCCAAAAATAACTTGCCACAGCTCTTATAAGTCACGCCCTCCCTATTCATGTTCCTGTATGTAGTTTTAAGCAACCCATTGTTTTGCCAAGGAAAATGAGTTAAATTGTTTTTGTGGTCTCTCCTTCATGACCTCTCAGGGACAAAATGATGTTGGTTCATCTCCACAGGAAAAATATACACAGCAGCAGTCAAAATATCCTAGCATTTAATACATGCTAACATATTACTTTGACTATCCCATAAAATATACTTAAATAGAAAGTGAAGAGCATAATTCAGAAATATGCCTGTAATTATTGCTAACCTGATAGGTCTACAGAATACTCTGGTGCTTTTCATTTTCTTCACTATTTTAATGCTTATAAAAAGCTAATAATTCATAATGATAGTAGACTATTGTAAGTTCAAATATGTTACACCTGTTAAAATATATGCTGCCACTTTTTAAAACAATTTAAGATGTTACTAAATATATAGTTTGGTTGTACGGAGTGCTTAATTTTATACATATCTCTGAAGCATATCACATGGTGCAAAACATCAGATATTTAAAACTACAAATTCATTGAATTATATTTACTCTCTGTAATTTCTCTAAAGGTATCTGATATTTTAGAATATTGGTTCACCCCCAAAATTACATTGATATTTGAAGAATATATGGCATATATAATGGATCCAAAAGGATGATAGGTAAATCTTATCAAAACTTGATTCATACATACCCAGATATTTTGGAAGTTGAGAGTCCCACAACACGTTAGGCATCACTTAAAGAACAAATTACTGACTTTTGTAATTCTCCCAAGTAAGAATCAACTATTAAGTTAAATAAATATCTTTAGTGTAGTCCATACTTTAAGCTACTCCAATAGTATTTCTACAAATAGAAGCCAGTTTGAAGTCTGCACACAATTTCAAAATGTCATATTATATGTCCATATTTCAGTTTAAAGCACTCTGCTTCTTGGCCCAAATGATTTATTTTTCTACAGTGTTAGAGTATTTGTTCATGAAAATAGCACATTTTGTTCATATAAGTTATTATTTTTAATATAAAATCCCAAGCTTCAAATTTGGAAAGTAGTACATAATATATGTTTTCAAAAAACTAGTATATCCTCAAAGATAAATATTAAAAGAAATATTACAACATAAAAATCCTGGGTTTCAGGTCAAGAGACTGTTATCTGAAGGATAACATAAAGTAGATGAAAATAAGTTTTGATGAGCTGATTCTCCCTGATACAGACAGAGTATTTAATAAGGATATCTAAATTACTAGTAGGTAAAATGCATTAGTGTGTGTTGGTTCTTCATATTTTATCAACTTGACAGAAAATAGAGTTTGGAAAGATAGAACCCAAATTGAGGAATTGCCATTATCAGATTTTCCTATAGGTAAGCCTGTGGGACAGTTTCTTGATTGGTGATTGATATGCCAGTGCCCTTCCTACTATGGATAGTGCCACTCCAGGGTTGTATAAGAATACATGCTAGGTAAACTGAGAAAAGCAACCAAGTATTAGACTTCCTGCCTTGACTTCCATCATGATAAACTATAAGATACAAGACAAAGTAAACCATTTCTTTCCCAAGTTGCTTTTTGTCATGACATTTTATCAAAGAAATAGAAAGGAAATTAGAACATCTGTATAAAAAAATAATATGCAAGACTTTGTAATCATATATTATTTTTTTATTAAAATCATAAGCCTTAGTCTTGGACACTAGGGCACAACATATTTTCACCAAAGTAATAGGCTTTGAATAAATTAAAAAATAAGGTCAATAGCATACCCTTCAGAAACTAAGGGATATAGCATACCATTGGCTCATTGGCCATGAGAGATTAAAAGGTCAATTTTTTTATTCAATGTATTTTTACTTACATTTAAAAATGATTTCCCCTTTTCTGCCCCCCCAACTCCCCGAATGTCACACAAGCCCCCTTCCCTCCCCCTGTTCTCCCATCCACCCCTTTCCACGTCCCTGTTCTGGTTTTGTCCTATACTGCTACACTGAGTCTTTCCAGAACCAGGGGCCACTCCTCCATTCTTCTTGTACCTCATTTGATGTGTGGATTATGTTTTGCGTATTCAAGTTTTCTAGGCTAATATCCACTTATTAGTGAGTACATACCATGATTTATCATTTGAGACTAGGTTACCTCACTTAGTATGATGTTCTCTAGCTCCATCCATTTGCCTAAGAATTTCATGAATTCATTGTTTCTAATGGCTGAATAGTATTCCATTGTGTGTATATACCACATTTTTTGCATCCACTCTTCTGTTGAGGGATACCTGGGTTCTTTCGAGCTTCTGGCTATTATAAATAGGGCTGCTATGAACATAGTGGAGCATATATCCTTTTTACATGCTGGGGAATCCTCTGGGTATATGCCCAGGAGTGGTATAGCCGGATCTTCCGGCAGTGACATTCCCAGTTTTCTGAGTAACTGCCAGACTGATTTCCAGAGTGGTTGTACCAATTTGCAGCCCCACCAACAGTGGAAGAGTGTTCCACTTTCTCCACATCCTCACCAACACCTGCTGTCTCCTGAATTTTTAATCTTAACCATTGTGACTGGTATAAGGTGAAATCTCAAGGTTGTTTTGATTTTCATTTCCCTAATGACTAATGAAGTTGAGCATTTTTTAAGATGCTTCTCAGATACCAAATACCAAAATTAAATCAGAACCAAATAGATCATCTAAATAGTCCCATAACCCCTAAAGAAATAGAAGGGGTCATAGAAAGTCTTCCAACCAAAAAAAGCACGGGACCAGATGGCTTCAGTGCAGAATTCTATCAGACCTTCAAAGAAGACCTAACACCAATACTCTTCAAACTATTCCACAAAATAGAAACAGAAGGAGCACTACCCAATTCCTTCTACGAAGCCACAATTACATTGATACCAAAACCACACAAAGATGCAACAAAGAAAGAGATCTTCAGACCAATTTACCTTATGAGCATTGATGCAAAAATACGCAATAAAATTCCTGCCAACCGAATCCAAGAGCACATAAAAACCATCATCCACCATGATCAGGTAGGCTTTATCCCAGGGATGCAGGGTTGATTCAATATATGGAAATCCATCAATGCAATCCACTACATAAATAAACTCAAAGAAAAAAAAACCACATGGTCATTTCATTGGATGCTGAAAAAGCATTTGACAAAATTCAGCATCCTTTCATGCTTAAAGTCTTGGAAAGAACAGGAATTCAAGGCCCATACCTAAACATAGTAAAAGCAATATACAGCAAACCGGTAGCCAGCATCAAACTAAATGGAGAGAAACTTGAAGCAATCCCACTAAAATCAGGGACTAGACACGGCTGCTCCCATTCTCCTTATCATTTCAATATTGTACTTGAGGTACTAGCTCGGGCAATTAGACAACATAAGGAGGTCAAAGGGATACAAATTAGAAATGAGGAAGTCAAACTATCATCATTTGCAGATGACATGATAGTCTACTTAAGTGACCCAAAAAACTCCACTAGAGAACTCCTACAGCTGATAAACAACTTCAGCAAAGTGGCAGGTATTAAAATCAACTCAAGCAAATCAGTGGCCTTCCTATACTCAAAGGATAAGCAGGCTGAGAAAGAAATTAGGGAAATGAAACCCTTCACAATAGCCACAATCAGTATAAAGTACCTTGGGGTGACTCTTACCAAACATGTGAAAGATCTATATGATAAGAACTTCAAGATTCTGAAGAAGGAAATGGAAGAAGACCTCAAAAAATGGAAAAATCTCCCATGCTCATGGATCGGCAGGATTAATATAGTTAAAATAGCCATTTTGCCAAAAACAATATACAGATTCAATGCAATACCCATCAAAATCCCAACTCAATTCTTCATAGAGCTAGAAAGAGCAATTCTCAAATTCATCTGAAACAACAAAAAAACCAGGAAAGCTAAAACTATTCTCAACAACAAAAGAAAGTCTGGGGGAATCAGTATCCCTGACCTCAAGCAATACTACAGAGCAATAGTGTTAAAAACGGCATGGTATTGGTACAGTGACAGGCAGGTGGATCAATGGAACAGGATTGAAGATCCAGAAATGAACCCACACACCTATCGCCACTTGATCCTCGACAAAGAGGCTGAAAACATCCAATGGAAAAAAGATAGCCTTTTCAACAAATGGTGCTGTTTCAACTGGAGGTCAGCATGCAGGAGAATGCAAATTGATCCATTCTTGTCTCCTTGTACTAAACTCAAATCCAAATGGATCAAGGACCTCCACATAAAGCCAGACACTCTGAAGCTAATAGAAAAGAAACTGGGGAAGACCCTCGAGGACATCGTTACAGTGGGAAAGTTTCTGAACAGATCACCAATAGCTTATTCTCTAAGATCAAGAATTGACAAATGGGACCTCATAAAATTACAAAGTTTCTGTAAGGCAAAGGACACCATCAAGAGGACAAATCAGCAACCAACAAATTGGGAAAAGATCTTCACCAACCCTACATCAGATAGAGGGCTAATATCCAACATATACAAAGAACTCAAGAAATTAGACCCCAGAAAACCAAAGAACCCTATTAAAAATAGGGTACAGAATAAACAAACAATTTTCACCTGAAGAACTTCAAATGGCTAAAAGGTCAATTTTTAAACAGCAATCCAGAGTCTAGGCTTAAAGTCTTTTCTGTAGTTCTTTGAATGTGCCATGCTTTTCTACCATGATGGTTATGGGTTTCAATTCTCTAAAACTGTAAACAGAAAATAAACTCTGATTACTCTAGACAGTGAAATAGAATCATAAATTTTCTTACTCAAACACCATCTATTTCCCCTCCTATGTGCCCTCTCCTAATTTCATTTCATCTTATATGTTGTAATTCACTATGTTCAATTAGTCCTGCCCATTTGAACTTGGATATGGGTCTATTCACTAGAACATAGAAAACTTGCTCACTAGTTAGAACACCCCTCTAACAGCTTCCAACTGCCACTTTATCCTCCTAAGTGGTGGTGCATGGAGAACACATCTCCATATTTATGTCCATAATTCTAACTGCCTTATCTTATATATGGATGACTAGATAATAACAGTTGCTGTGAGTTCATGAATACAGTGTACATATTCCTGTCCAGAAGTCAGCATTTCACAGCATTGCTCATTTTCTATCCCTTATATTGTTCTTTTCTTCATTCCTCTTTGGTGCTGCTCCCTGAGGTTCAGAGAGTGTGAAAGGTGGCATTGTGGTCTCATTTGGGATTACAATTTCACTGTCACTTATTCTCTGAAAACTGGAAAGCTGTTGGCCTTTCCAATGATTGTTGTACAATTCAAAAGAAGCTTTTTTGACTAAGGTTGCTAACAATTTATGAGTGTAAAGATAAACATAGAAGGCAATTTTACAGCATCACTATTAGCAAAATTATAATAGGTTGTATCCTATGACCTATGAACTCCCCATCCATGAGCCTTCAACTACAATTTCAGTATTAAACATTAAATTCTCTTATGTGGATCATGTCTCAATTCCACTATGAAAGGAGATATTTACCTCATAATAGTTGTGCAACCATAGCAACAATGGGAAGATCTTGGCTGGCAAGGCAGTGTTACAGCCTGCTGTTTTCAGCGGTGAGTAAGACCATAGCTAACTTTTATCTTCCCAAGCACCCTGAATAGCATATTCTGACAGTATAAAAGCTAGCCAGAAGGAAGTGGTTTTCTTATCACTTTGAGATGGAGTTTAGTTAAAGAGTACAGTGCTGTTATCATTACGTTTTGACCATGAAGTTGAGATGGGTAACCCTGGATGGTCATGAACTGTGTTATTTTGAAAACTGTTGAGGCCTCCAATGCCAGAACGTCAAGGAGAGGTGTCTTACACTTACCACTGTGGATTTTATTTCGTAGTCCTTGTCTTTGGTGAGTGGAATTATTGTTGCATACTGGGAAATTCTGTTTAAACTCTTTGTCAAGTTACATTTGGAAATCATCTAAGGTGCCAGTTCTCATGAAGTAATTTTCATACCTCCATAGTTATTTTAAAATAACACAGTATTCCCTTTTATCCTTCAAACCCTTTATACCCTACTAATATTCTAACTATATTATATATCATTTTACTTTCATATCCCATGAATTTTACTCTTCATTCAATTATGGTTTAGTTGGTTTATAAGATTGTAGGCTTAGATACAGGTTTCAATGATCTTTTCTCCAATTATCTCTCCTTAACTCCCAATTTAGTTCACATTTCCTTGTTCCTACCTGAATAAGTCTTTTCAGTCCCCAAAGTCCAATATTCTAATTTTTTTCTAGAATTTACTGTACCTATTGACTTAAATGTACCTCCCTAAAAGTCCCTTCTTGGCTTTGACAGCAGAACTAGATACCATAACTAGATATTTGGAAAGGATATATCAATGATTGTACAGGAAATGAAATGAAATATAAGTGTTTCAAAGGTAGCAAGCAACAGAAATGTGTGTGAAACTAATAACAGAAAAGTTATCAATTGTTCATTAATAACAAACAAAAGTGGAATTTAAACTATGAAATATGGTTTCATATACTCTAAATTGGCACATTGCTGATGTAGAAGTTATTTTAACACTAAATATTGCAAATTATGTGGAAGAAATGATATTTTTATGCTTTTGTGAGTTTAATTACTTCAATCCATTTTGAAAATAGTATTTGCATCATGTGCTAATCTGAAATATCCTATAATGCCATGATCAATCATTTAATTGTTTTCCATCGAGTATAGATTAATGTTTGTATATTGATCATATACAAATAGAAAAATGTGAATCATCATCAAGGAATTTGTAGCAAAACAGTTTTTCAACAAGGTGAAGGATTTTTTAACATATTTTTTAAAAAAATTAGAAACTACTGAAAAGAGCAAAAGTATACACTTAATATGCCTATATATGTAACATAAAATTTGAGCAGGAAATTCTACTCATGTGGGATTTGCATTTATATTATATATTTTAAAGTAGACAAAACTCTGGTGTAAAGCATTCATATATATGTATATATATATGTATATATATATATATATATATATATATATACACACACACACATATATACGTATATACATATATACATATATACATATATACATATATACATAGATACATAGATACATATATGCATAAATACATATATACATATACATATATACATATATACATATACACATATACATATATATACATATATACATATATACATATATACATATATACATATATACATATATACACATAAAATATATACATATATATACACATATACACATATACACATATACATATATACACATAAAATATATACATATATATACATATATGCATATATATGTATGTATATATATTCATACATATATACATACATGGATTGAAAGTGCTTGGCCTGGAGAGTGGCATTATTAGGAGCCAGGCCTTGGTGGAATATGTGTGGCCATGTTGGAGGAAGTGTGTCACCGTAGGGAATGGCTTTGAGACATTCTTCCTAGCTTCCTGGAAGACAGTCTTCTGTCTGTCTTTGCCTCTTGGGTGAATATATTGAATTCTAAGCTTCTCCTGAACTTTGCCTACCTAAAAGTTTTCAAGTGCCCACCTTTATGATAATGGACTGAAGCTCTGATTCTGTAAGTCAGCCCCAATTAATGTCATCCTGTATTGGTGTTCCCTTTCTCAAGATGTCTCTTCATAGCTCTAAAACCCAAATGAAGACAATATGGGTGGAATTAACAAAAGAAATTAGAGAAAATTGGCACTATTTTTTAGATAATGATATACTAGATTGACAAAGTCAGGTATGTCCCTCTTTCATTTTACAGATTTCTAATAAATTTTATAAAATCAAGTATTTGTTATTCATGAATCCTACCTTAGGCACCTTTTGTGGATTTGGGAAAGCAGGAGACTCATGAGATAAAAGATGAAATCAGCTTTTAAGTGGAAACCATAGTGTTATGGTTTGAAGATGAATAATTATCAGGAATTATGGGCATATTGAAAAGACAGGGTTATGAGATGAAATATATCATTGTGTATCACAATAAAGGTGGGGCTTTGAGGTTTCATGAAATTCTCAAGTATAGGCAGGGTAATCCAGATGATCCTCCCAGTGGCCTGTGGGAAGGAGACGCCTGTATGCCCTTGGGTCAAGATGTAGGTCACTTGGTTTTTCCAGGACCATGTCTTCCTGCATGGTGCTACACACTTCCTGCCAAGGTGATAATATAATGAATAGAATAGATCATAGGAGGGAACCAAGATAAGCTTGCTGTTTATGTTTTTGCATTGAACCATGAGACATATATCACGTTAAAGAGTATTATGAATGGGTTACTCTTTTCAGGTGGACATAAAGAGACATGAGTGTGTGTCAAATTGAGAAGCAATGGATTGGGATGGCTATTATCAGTGTTCAACTTGATTACATCTCAAATGAAATACAATCCAGGAATGGAGGGCACACCAGTGATCCAGGGCTTGAGGCTGGAAAACAAAGGATTTTGATACAAAATCATAAAGTGGGAGGACACAGGTTTTAGATCCAGACGTAGAAGCATATGAGCCATGAAAAGCTTAGGTACAGGCATGGTTGAGCACATCTTTAACCACAGGAGAAAGAAGAATGCAGATCTGAGTTCCAATCCATCCTGTTACATAATAATTTCCAGGTAAACAAAAGCTTAGTTCCATGCACAGTGTTATACAAATTTAATTCCAGCACTCAGATTTGAGAGCCATTCTGATCTGAGTTCAAGATTACCCTACAGAGCTAGTTCCATGGCAGCCAACCTTAGGAAGTGAAGAAACCACTGAAATCAGGAAGCTTGTCTAAATGTATTTGAACTAGGGGAACAAGTTCCAGCTCCAGTATCCATAAGAATTTGTTAGCTTTGGGAATGCCCCTATGGGTTTTGAATGAAGAATGGAACAGGGTACTGGTACAATATATGTTGCTTAGCTAGAGCTAAGAAAATTCCAGTGATTAAGACTAGCATTACTGAGGTGAAATCTTCTGGGAGGTGTTATCAGAGAGCACAAAGAGTCTATATTCAGAAAAAAACTTCCTGCTGCCAGACAGGTAATATATAAGAAACTGACCAGTGGTAATGGTTTTGAAAGAATGAAGGGGTAATGAGTAGCAGTTGAGGCTTGCCAGTGTGTGAGGCCAGGGCAGATTAGTGGAGAAGGCACAGCATCAGGGGCAGTTGAAGATTCAGGACAGAAGTGTTTTTGAAATGAAGTTCAGGCTTAGGACCAATAGGCTTATAAGAACCTATTGGTAGAAGTACTGCTTTGTTGCAGCAGAAGACCCCAGTTTATTTGAGATGCCAGTTCCATGGTTTGACCACCAAGAAAAGCAGCAACCATGGAGGAAAGTTATCCAGACCCAATGTGATACAGAGAGAAGAGTTGGAGAAGTGACACAAGAGCTTTGGAAGACCCCAGAGAATCATGTCTGAACCCCATTGGATACCTGTTATATAAGGCTGAAATGTGGAAGTGAGAACTGCCATGGTAGATAATAGCTTAGAAAGATAAAAGAAAACTAGATATCAGACAAGTAGATGTAGAGTTTGGTGTTTGCCCAGGAAGCTTTTGGTCTTGATTAGGTCCAGCATTATCTCACTATGATAATTTGGGAATATATGACATATTATTTCACTTTGATTTTATAAGGGATGACAGTTAAGAGAATTCATGAATCTTAAAAGAGACTTTGACTTTAAAACATTCTTGAGTTTGTACTAGACTGTGGGGAGTTGTATTTAATATACTTTGTGTAATGGTGTCCCTAAGAACAGCCACCATAAACTCATGTGTTTATATATGTTTATGTGTACCGGGGAGAAGAAAATGGTTGATTGAATATGCTTACTCCATGAGAATTGGGGAATAATCAGACATGACCATATTGGGGCAAGTGTACCTTTCTTACTGGACATGTGTCACTGCATGTCACAATGGAGGTGGGGCTTTGAGGTTTCTTGAAATTTGCAAGTCTGGGCAGAGTGATCTAGATGAACCTCCTCCATGGCTGTAGAAGAGAGTATCCTCCCTGTCTTTGGGTCAAAACATAGTATGTTTCGTTCCTCCATTAGCATATTGGCCTGCATACTTCCATAACTTCTACCATGATGATCACAGAAGGAAGCTCGAAAATTGTAAGCCACCCTAATTAAATGTCTTCCTATAGAAGAATTGTCTTAGTGATGGTGTAGCTGCACTGGAAAGAGGGACGTCAGCCAGAGGCTAGAATGATACAGATAGTAGAGTTGAAAAAGTGACTAAAGTCTTCTGAAGAAGCCCAAAAGATCATATGTGAACCTCATGGAATAACTGTTGAGTAATGCTGATATCAGAAAAAGGAACCAGGCCCAGTTAAAAAAAAAGATTATAGTTTTCAAGTATGAAGCGATTTGGATATCAGATATATAGATGCAGAGATTTGTCTTTTTCCAGCTATTTTTGGTCTGTAATTGTTCCAGAATTTGTTCACTCTGATGTTTTGTAATGTTGCTCTATGTTCTGTAATCTTGTGAGTCTGAGACACACTATTCAACTTTGATTTTATAAGGGATTATAGTTAAGGTAATACATAAATCTAAGAAGAAACTCGCAACTTCTAATCATTGTTGAGTCTGAGGTAGACTAGGATCCTGTTGGGGGTATATTTAATGTATTTTCTAAAGATATACCTAGGTATAGATCCCATACATTCATTTATGTTTGTATAATCTTATAGATTCCTGGGAGAAGAATGTAGTTGACTGAATATTCTTACCCCATGAGGAGTGGGGAATAATCAGACATATGTCCATATTGGGGAAGGTGTAGATTTCTTACAGGAAGTATGTCACTGCATGTCACAATGGAGGTGACGCTTTAAGGTTTCTTTAAATTTGCCAATCTGGGCAGTGTGATCTAGATGATCCTTCTGCATGGCTGTGGGAGTAGAGTTTACAGAGTGACCCAAGCCTTCTGACCATGGCCCTAAAGATACTATGTGAATCTCATGGGATACCTGGTGAGTAAACTGATATCAGAAAAAGCAACCAGACCCTGTAAAAGATATATAGATTATAGTATGAAGCGATTTGGATATCAAATATGTAGATGCAGAGATTGGTCTTTTTCCAGCTGTTTTTTTTTTTTTTTGGTCTTGAATTGGCCCAGTATTTCCTCACTCTGATGTTTTGTAATGTTGCTGTATATCCTGTAATCTTGTGAAGGAGTCTCTACACTGCAAAGAATGAAATCAGCCAGAGTCTAGAATGATATAGAGTTTAGAGTTGAAGGAGTGACACAAGCTTGCTTTCTTTCTTTCTTTCTTTCTTTCTTTCTTTCTTTCTTTCTTTCTTTCTTTCTTTCTTTCTTTTCTTTTTTTTTTTTTGGATTTGTTTTGTTTTTTTTCGAGACAGGGTTTCTCTGTGTAGCCCTGGCTGTCTTGGAACTCACTCTGTAGACCAGGCTGGCCTCAAACTCAGAAATCCATCTGCCTCTGCCTCCCAGAGTGCTGGGATTACAGGCGTGTGTCACCACCGCCTGGCTGACTCAAGCTTTCTAAAGTAGTTCAATATATCATATGTAAACCTTAAGGAATACCTGCTGAGTAAAGTTGATAAGAAATGGAACCAACCCCAGTAAAATAAATAGATTATAGTTTAAAAATCTAAAAGGAGTTGGATGTCATATATGTAGATTCAGAGTTCGTTATTTCTCCAGCTCTTTTTTTGGGGGGCGGTCTTCATTTGGTCCAGGATTTCCTCACTATCATGTTTTGCAATGTTACTGAATATCCTGTAATCTTGGGAGTATGTTACCTACTATTCAAGCTTGATTATATGAGCTATTACAGTTCAGAGAATACATTAATCTTAGAAGAAACTGTCAACTTTTATGAATTGTTGAGGCTTCTGCTTATTAGTGAGGGCATACCATGTGTGATCTTTTGTTATTGGGTTGCCTCTCTCAGGAAGACACTTTCTAGTTCCATCCATTTGTCTAAGAATTTCATAAATTCATTGTTTTTAATAGCTGAATAGTACTCCATTGTGTATATATACCACAGTTTCTGTATCTTTTTCACTGTTGAGGGACATCTGGGTTCTTTCTAGCTTCTGACTATTATAAATAAGGCAGCAATGAACATAGTGGAGCATATGTCCTTATAACATGTAGGAGCATCTTCTGTGTATAGCTGTGTCAGCAGGTAGTACTATGTCTAATTTTCTGAAAAATCACCAAACTGATTTCCAGGGTGGTTTCACCAGCCTACAATCCCCCCAAAAATGGAGACCTAGACCTATTTCTTTTTCCCACATCCTCTCCAGCATCTGCTGTCCCCTTAGTTTTTTATTTTGGCCATTTTGACTGGTATAAGGTGGAAACTCGGTGTTGTTTTGATTTGCATTTCCCTAATAACTTAAGGATGCTGAACATTTCTTTAGGTGCTTTAGGGCCATTCATGTTTCCTCAGTTGAGAATTCCCTGTTTAGCTCTGTACCCCATTTTTAATAGGGTTATTTGATTCTCTGGAGACTAACTTCCTGAGTTCTTTGTATACATTGGATATTAGCCCACTATTGGATGTACGGTTAGTAAAGATCTTTTCCCAATTTGTTGGTTGCTGTTTAGCCCAAAAGCTCAAAATTAACAAGTTACAATTCACCCAGCACAAGAAGCTCAAGAAAAGGAGAAGAAGAACTTAAGTAAGGGTGCTTTGGTTCCTCTAAGAAAGGGAACAAAATACTCACAGGAGCAATAAGAGAGACAAAGTGTGGAGCTAGGGCTGAAGTAAAGGCCACCCAGAGACTTCCCTACCTGGGTATTCATCTTATAAACCTTCAACAAACCCCAACACTACTAAGGATGACAAGAAGTGCATACCAAAAGGAGCATGCAATGGTTGTCTCCAGAGGGGCTCTTCCAGACACTTACAAATACAGAGGCAGATGCTAGCAACCAACTATTGGACTGGGCATGGGGTCCTCAATGGAAGAGCTCGAGGGTGGTCCAGTAGAGCTGAAGGGGCTTACAGACCCATGGGAAGAACAATGATTTTGGCCACCCAGATGCCCCAAGACTCCCAGGGACTGGACCATCAAATAAGGGGTACACATGGTTCCAGACAAAAATGTGGCAGAGGAAGGCCTTGTTTGGAATCAGTGGTAGGAATGGTCCTTAGTCAGGTAAAGGCTCAACAAAGTCCCCAACAAAGGGAAACCTACGGGAGGAGGTAGGAGTGTGTCGGGTGGAGGGGCATATACATGGAGGCAGGGAGAAGGAGTAGGGGTTGGGGGTCTTTGGGGAGGAGGTTATTGGGAAAGGTTTTACCATGGTAATGTAAATGAGATGATATTTAATAAACAAAAGAATTGTTGAGGGGGTGCTTCACTTTGGGGACAGTTGGAGGAATATTTAATGTATTTTGAGTAAGGTTATGCTTAGGTAAAAATCCCATACACTAATGTATGTTCATATAAGCTTAAGCACCACACAGTGTAAAATGTTGTTAATTGAGTAGGCTTACCCATGGTAATTGGGGAATAATCAGACATGTGTCCATATTGGGGAAGGTGTAGCTTTCTTACAGGAAGTATGTCACTGCGTGTCATAATGGAGGTGGGGCTTTGAGGTTTCTTGAAATTTGCAAGTCTAGGCAGTGTGATCAAGATGATCCTCCTGCCTGGCTGTGGAAGAGAGTATCCTCCCTGCCTTTGTGTCAAAACATAGCATGTTCGGCTTCTCCATTACCATGTTGTTCTACATACGGCCATAACTTCTACCATGATGATAACAGAAGGAAGCACTAATAGTGTAAGTCAACCTAATTAAATGTTTTCCTATAGAAGAATTGTCTTAGTGATGGAGTCTCTACACTGCAAGGAATGAAGTCACCCAGGGCCTAGAATGATACAGAGAATATAGTTGAAGGAGTGACCCAAGACTTCTGTGGTAGCCCAAAAGATCATATGTGAATCTCCTGGGATACCTGTTTGGTAAACTGATATCAGAGAAAGCAACCAGGCCCAGTAAAAGATATAGATTATAGTTTACAAGTCTGAAGCTATTTGGATATCAGATATGTAGATGCAGAGATTGGTCTTTTTCCAGCTGTTTTGTTGCTGTTGTTGTTGTTGTTTTTGGTTTTTTGTTTGTTTGTTTGTTTGTTTTTGGGGGGGTTGGTCCTGAATTGGCCCAGTATTTGCTCACTCTGATGTTTTGTAATGTTACTGTATATCCTGTAATCTTGTGAGTGTGAGACATACTGTTCAACTTTGATTTTATAAGAGATTATATTTAAGGGAATACATTAATCTAAGAAGAAACATGCAACTTGTAAACATTATTGCTGCTGAGGTAGACTATGGGACAGTTGGAGGAATATTTAATGTATTCTGTAAAGTTGTACCTTAGGTATAGATCTCATAAACTCATCAATTTTTTATAAGTTTATGGATTCCAGGGAGAAGAATGTGGTTCACTGATTATGCTTGCTCCATGAAAAGTGGGGAATAATCAGACATGTGTGCATATCGGGGAACGTGTATCTTTCTTACTAGACATATGTCACTGCATGTCACAATGGAGGTGGGGCTTTGAAGTTTTATGAAATTTGCAAGCCTGGGAAATGTGATCTAGATGATCCTCCTGCCTGGCTATGGAAAAGAGTATCCTCCCTGCCATTGGGTAAAATCATAACACCTTTGGGTCCTTCATTATCATGTTGTCCTGCATGCTGCCATAACTTCTACCATAATGATAACAGAGGGATGCTCTAAAACTGCAAGCCATTCTAATTAAATATCCTCCTATAGAAGAATTGTCTTAGTGATAGAGTCTCTACAATGCAAAGAGTGGAGTCAGCCAGAGCCTTGAGTAATACCTTGCAGAGTTGAAGCAGTGACCTAAGCCTTCTGAGGTTGCACAAGAAATCATACCTGAACCTCATGGGATACCTACTGAGTAAAGTTGATATAAGGAAAAGGAACCAGACCCAGTAAGAAATAGATTATAGTTCATAAGTCTGAAGCGATTTGGATATCAGATATATAGATGCAGAAATTGGTCTTTTTCCAGCTGTTTTTTGGTTTTGAATTTGTCAGTATATCTTCACTCTGATTTTTGTAATGTTGCTGTATATCCTGTAATCTTGTGAGTCTGAGACAGACTATTCAACTTTGATTTTATAAGGAATTACCCTTAAGGGAATACATGAATCTAAGAAGAGACTTGCAACTTCTAAGCATTGTTAAGGCTGAGGTAGACTAGAGGACTGTTGATGGAATATTTAATGTATTTTATAAAGTGATGCCTAGGTATAGATCACCTGCATTCACTTATGTGTATATAAGCTTATGGATTCCCGGGAGAAGAATGTGGTTAACTGAATATGCTTACCCCATGAAAAGTGGGAATAATCAGACATGTGTCCATATTGAGAAAGGTGTAGCTTTCTCACAGGAAGTATGTCACTGCATGTCATAATGAAGGTGGGGCTTTGAAGTTTCTTGAAATTTGCAAATCTGGGCAGTGTGATCTAGATGATCCTCCTGTCTGGCTGTGGAAGAGAGTATCCTCCCTGCCTTTGGCTCAAAACTTAGCACCTTTGGCTCCTCCATTAGAATGCTGTCTGCATGCTGCCATAGCTTCTACTATGATGATAACAGAAGAAAGCTGCAAAACTGTAAGTCACCCTAATTGAATATCTTCCTATAGAAGTATTGTCTTAGTGATATTCTCTCTAACCTGCAAATAATGAAGTCAGCCAGAGCCTAGAATGATACAAAGAGAAGAGATGAAGGAGTGACGCCAGCCTTTTGTAGTAGCCGAAAAGATCATATGTGAACCTCATGGGATACCTGCTGAGTAAAGCTGATAACAAGAATTGGAACCAGGTCCAGTAAAGAAATAGATGATAGTTTACAAATATGGAAGGATTTGGATATCAGATATATAGATGCAGAGTTTGGTCTTTCTCCATTTGATTTTTGGTCTTGATTTGGTCTGGTATCTCTTCACTACGATGTTTGGTAATGTTACTGTATATCCTGTAATCTTGGCAGTATTTGGTCTATTATTCAACTTTGATTTTATAAGGGATTACTCTTAAAGAATACATCAATCTTAGAGGAGACTTGCAACTTCTAAGCAGTATTGAGGCTGTGCTCGTCTATGAGGACTGCTGGAGGTGTATTTAATATATTTTGTGTAAGGGTATGCCTATGTACCCCTCCCATACACTTGTGTGTGTGTGTGTGTGTGTGTGTGTGTGTGTGTGTGTGTGTACGTGTGTGTGTATGTGTGTGTATAAGCTTATGGATTCCAGGGAGTGGAATGTGGTTGATTTAATATGCTTACCCCCATGAGATTTGGGGAATAATAAGCTATGTCTATATTGGGAAAGGTGTAGCTTTCTTACAAGAAGCATATCACTGCATGTCACAAAGGAGGTGGGGATTTGTGATTTCTTGAAATGTGCGAGTCTGCACAGTGTGATCTAGATGATAGTACTGCCTGGCATTGGAAGATAGAGCTTCCTGCCTGCCTTTGGGTCAAGCTAAGACACTTGGCTCCTCTATAAACTTACCTTCCTGCATAATACCATACTTTCTGCCATGATGACAAGAGAAGGCAGCTCTAAAACTTTAAGCCAGCCTTGATTAAATGTCTTCCTATATAAGAGTTCTCTTAGTGATGGCAGCTCTACATATGGCAATGAAACCTTAACTAAAACAAAAATTGGTGCCAAGGACTAGGATATTGTTGCCATAGGCATGAACATTATTTTGATTTGAGGAATGTAGATTTTGTGAGTTTGGAAAGCAGTGGGACGGATTAAGTGGTACTCAACTGGCCTCAGTAGTGGAAACGTGGAAGGCAGTTGTGCTGAGGGTTATTTCAACTGTGGAGGCCTGGGTCAAGGGACTTCAGAGGAATAGAATTATAGTAAATGGCTTAGAAATCATTCTCATGGTATTTTGGTGAAGGGCTTTTTGCCCTTGTCTGAAGAGTCTGCCTGAGTATAAAATAAAGATATTTAGAATGGTTACATTAAGAAAGTAGTCTCAAAGTCAACTCATTTTAACTTTCTCCAGTGGTTCAATCTTATGGGCCAGGTTTTAATCAAGTGTTCCATACTGAGAATGAAAACATACAAAATGTATGGTTTAGAGATAAATGGGGAAACAGGAGGTAGAATGGAGCTAAATTCTGTGTTGATAGATATTAAATGGAATTAAGCGAGTGGTAACCTTCAGGCAAGGTACCACCTAGATAACTTATTGTTTATGCTTTTGCAGTGAACCAAGAGAAAGTTACATCATTTTAGGCATTATTATGACCTGGCTATCATTCTCATTTGGATATAAGGATACATGATTGTGTTTCAAATTGAAAAGGGGTGGATTGTGATGGCTATTCCCCATTAAAAGCCTAGGTTCAGGCATGATGGAACCTATCTTTAATCCCAGGAAACAAAAGAAAATTTCTGAGTTCTACATCAGCTTGGTAGAGAGCATGTTCCAGGTAAAGAAAAGCTTAGGTACAGGCATGTTAGCCATCAACTTTAATCCCAGCACCCTAGTGTGAAAACCATCCAGATTTCTGAGTTCAAGTCAGTTTACTGAGCTAGTTCCATGACAGCCAAACATAGATAGTAGGAAAGTTGAAAACAGGAAAGTTGTATAAATGTAATTGAACTGGGTGTGAGGCATGTTCCAGCCTGAGCAACGAATAGAACTTGGAAGCTTCAGGCAAGTCACTATACCTTTAGAATCAAGAATAGAACAGGCTACTAAGACAACTGATTCTGATTAGGTAGAGATAAGAAATTGTCAGTGATTTAGAAGAGACTAGTGTCTCTGATGTGAATCTTCTGGGAAGTGTTACCTGAGAGCACAAGGAAGCTGTATTCCAGTGAAAGACCTCCTGCTGGCAGCCAGGTAATGTATACGAATCTGCCAGGTAGTACTGGTTTTAATGGAATGAACAGGTCATGTAGAATATTTGAGGCTTGTCACGTGAGTGGCTATAAAAGATCATTGGAGAAGGTACAGCCTCAATGGCAGTGGAAGTCCCAGACTTAAATGATTATGTGATGAAATTGAAGCTTGCCACCTTGAAAACAGCATATGAGAAGTTATTGGAAAATGTGCTGCCTAGTTGCAGATGAGGACCCCAGTTTATTGGAGATACAAGTACCATATGATGATCAAGAATGGCAGCAGCAGCAGTGTGGAGTAAGCTAGAGCCTATAGTGATACAGAGGGCAGAGCTGGGGAGGAGTGACCTATGGCCTTTGGCAGAGCCCAGCAGATCATGTGTGAACCTTCATGGTATACCTGCTGAATAAAGCTGCTTACAGAGAGTAGAACCAGTGCAAGAAAAAGAAGTGTGGTATAGTTTACAAAGCTGAAATGAGGTGGACACTAGAAATATAGATACAGAATTTGGAGATTCTCCATCTTGTTTTTACTCTTGATTTCATCCAATAGTTCCTTTCTATGTTATTTTGTAACGCCACTGTCTTTCTTGTGATGTTGGAAGTATATGCTCTACTACTTAATTTTGATTTTATGTGGGGACTTTTAGAGTTGTATATAATTTATAATGCTATAATAGCATGGTTATAGCACATATACACTCATGTCTTTGTTTAAGCCTATGAGTACCATGGTGTAGAAAGTGACTGAATAATTTTGGACCATGCAAAGTTGGCAATAATCAGACATATGATCTTATTGTTTAAAGGAAGTTTGTCACTGTGTGTTACAGTGAAAACATGGCTTTTCTGGTCTCATGAAATTCCCACATCTAGCCTGCAGAATACAGAGTGTGCACATTTTCCTGGCTGCACTTAGATAAAGGCGTAGATCTCCCATTATCCTCTAGCACTTTGTCTTCCTCCATGCTGCCATTTTTTGTGACATGCTGAAAATAGAAATCTAAAACTGTATGCCAGCCCCAATTAAATGTCTTCCCTTATAAGAATTGTCTTTGTCATGATGTTTATTCATAGCAATGAATCTCTAAGTAAGGGACATATTCTCCTCATATTTGTCCTGCTATCAGAGACACTTGATTAGTGATGTTTTGAAATGTTCTCACAGACCCACCCAAGGGCATAGAATTTCAGATCACTCTAGGTATTATCAAACTTCACAATAATTCCCCAGTATAGGGGAATTCCAGGTCAGGAAAGGGGGAGGTGGAGGGTTGTAAGCAGGGAAAGTGGGGATGGTATAGGGGTTCTTCTGAGGGGTAATGAGGAAAGGGGATAACATTTGAAATGTAAATAAAGTAAATAACTAACTTACAAAAAAGATTTTACACAACAGACATTTGAAATATGCATTGCTGTCCTTCCCACTTTATTTGGCGTAGTCTTACATTATTGTGTCCCAAGAATGTTTCATTCTTGCCTTTAAAGTATGCCATATTCTGTATTTGCTATTCTTATAGCAAGCATCCCAAGTTTCCAGCAAGCAACAAGAGATTTCAGTTTCATGAGTTTCATACTTTCTAACTTGACCTATCCTAGTTATGGGAAATGAGGTATCTAAAATGAGTACAGGGGTCACTGGAAATATTTGTGTGTGAGATATCTTTAACTTTCACTACATCAAAAGAGTCTATTGATTAAGAAATATGTAATCTTATAGTGACCATTGTATCAAGATCCATACTCTTTTGAGAGGACTATTACTATAAACTCACCTAGTATTACCTTGCACCTGGTAGCTTATTTGTGCACTTTATAGCAGTGGTTCTAAACCTTTCTAATGCTGCAAACCTTTAATACAGTTCCTTATTCTGTGTTCACCCTAACCAAAAACATATATTTTTGTTGCTTCTTCATAATGGTAATGTAAAAGTTTAAATCGATCTTTCCTGGTAAAATGTTTGATCCATGATGAATAGAACTATATAAAATAACTGATGGTCAATTATATGGTTAATCTTAAAAGGAAATACTATGCTAATAGTTCAGTTTCGGTCCCTACACTCTTGTTCTTATAATATCGAAGAAAGAAGTTGGTAGAATTTATGTGAGAATGTATTTGTATGACAAACACAAATGATAAGTGGCTGCTTAAAAGCAATATTTTATAAATTTCATAAAGGTAAAGAAATAATTTAAATATATCAATATTCAAAGCCCCAGATAAAAAATGTCAGTTAATATCATGTGAAGGCAATACTCTAGAATGTTATTGTGATTTTATGTTTGTTTTAAAAAATATCTTGAATATGTTACTTTTATATGTATATGTATATGTGTCTCTGTATATATATGTATATATATACACACATATACATATATAAATTACAGTTCCTTAATGTTCCTTCTTCCCCTTTTTGCATCTAACTACTCTCATAAACCCTTCCATTGTTTTCTTTTGAACTTATGTCTGCTCTTTCTTAAATTGGTATGTGTATGTGTATGTGTGTGTGTGTGTGTATGTGTGTGTGTATGTGTGTGTGTGTGTGTGTGTATGTGTATGTGTGTTTCTAAATATAGAAATAGATCCTGATCAGTACTTGAAATCTTGCTTGTCTGTATACAATTTCAGGTCTGAGCATTTAGTTCTGAATATGTTATTGAGGGAACTCTTCTGATTATCTATCCTAGTCTCAGTCTTCCTAGTTGCCTCAAGTTCTTTATTTAGCCTCAGGACTCCATGAGAATTGCCTTCTTCATGAAAGTATGTCTATTGTTGTTGTTGTTGTTGTTGTTGTTGTTGTATTTCAGGTCTTGTTTAGAAAACCATGTCATTGAGAGTTTGCAGGTTTAGCCTCCCTAAAATGTCCAGGAGACATAACCTCATAGCAGACTTCTTATCTTCTGGCCCTTACAATCATTCTTCTCCATCTTCTATGATATTCCCTGGATTTTAGGTTCCAGAGTTGTGTTTTGCATGTAGGATTTAAGGCTAAGTAAAATATGATCATGTGTTCCCTGCAATTTGATTGGTTTTGGCTTTTATGTAATTATATTTCTCTGTTATAAAAGGAAATTTATGTGATGAGGGATGAGAACTACACTTATGTGTGTGGATAGGATAAATATTTAGAATGTAGCTAATAATCATATTGATTTACTGACGAAGAGGTTGTTGTTGGGACTAGCCAACTTTCTGTGACAAGCAAGGCCATGGATCTTGGAGAACAACCTATAACCACCACTTTAGTAAGCCAACATGATTTCTGTGTTTTCAATCTTCACTTAAACCAGCAAGAAGCCTTCAGCATGTAACAGAATTTTATATATTTTCAAGTATTTCCCTCTCCAGCAATAGTCGACTATCAACTATCAACATTCTGGCCACATGCTTTGGAACTGGAATTTTATTGAAATACAACCATGTTCATTCATTTTGTATTTTCTATGGCTTCTTTTCACTAAAATAAAGTTGAACGGTTGTGGGAGATTACGTAGTCCAAAAAAGAAATTTTCCTGTCTGCCTTTGAGGGTTGCCTTTTTTAAACTTTCAAATTGATATAACAAACAATCACTTAGGAAGAGATTCTTGAGATATTATCTATATCCAGTTGGCCTGTGGCTATGTATGTGCAGGACTGTTTTTATTGTTAATTGATGTGGTAAAGCCACAATAGACTCACTGTGTGTGGTATCAGTTTATATATGGGTAGTCTTGAATTGGATAGATGTGTTGAGGATATAATGACCTTTATAGGAAATAATATCCATTTGTATACACTGTTAAAATATTACAGTTATATGAACTAAGTTATAGTGTTATGCACACTGATAAGAAAACATATTGGTAAAGCTCTTGTCCTTGACATGACATAGAATATCTTTAGATAAATGTATCAAGCATATATCTTAAAAATCTTAAAGTTTAGCACTATGATGGGAGATGAATGATGATCTTACAGTCTTTCATATTTCATTGATTTGACTAATTAAAAAGATCATTAGTTACTTTTAATATCAGAGAAATATCTGTAGTTTTAGAGATTTTTTTATTCTTACATTTATTGAATAAGAATATTCTCATTATCTCCTTGATTCACTGTTTTATTTTGTAGAAAGTTATTCTCATTGTGGTAGACAGGAAAGTATCACTAACCATCATTTCTGTTGCTTCGGGTCTTAATTGCTATGTTGTCTATAGTAATTACTTTTTTCATGCAGTTACCACTCATAAGATTTTTCCAAAATTCATGATGAAATCTTTGTATACAGATTAATTCAAATTCATGGCCAGCATTATTTAAATAGTATAATTTAAAATAAAAGAATAGCATTAGTTATAACTTAGCATTCACTTTTTAAAATAAAAATAATAACACTTTTAGAATTTATTATTTCAATACAGGAAAACTTATTCTGGACTGTTGAAAAGGTTTATCATCATTTGAAACTTGGTATATTTTTATAAAAGGAAAATATATTTTTATCTTAGCTGCCATCTGATTCTTTAAGACAAATAACTAAACTGTACTTAACATGTACTATTGGTTTTATAAAAGATTTACCAATAGGGAATAATTTAAACTCATAAGTTAGTATCATTTTAAGTAAACCAACTAATATTAAATACAATCAATAATTAAATGTAATTTATAAACTGGTGAGAAAAGTTGACCTGTAAATTAATTTACTATATCCATGAACTTAAATTCCTCTTTTAAAAATTAAAATTAGTAGAATTTGATATCTTCTCACTGAAAACTACTGTGTTTTCTGAGTTTATTTTCTAGAAATTTACAAGTATAATTTATTTACCAATGAAGTTTTTTGTTACTGTACATGTGGATTATAATAATATATGTCATATTGTTTAGTTTTTATTAACATAATATTTTATTATTTATTTGGGAAGCATGTTACTTTAAGATTCGTGTCTTTTTAAAAATTAAATTAGATAAATATTATTTCAAATTTTTCCCATCTTTGCTTATATATGTATAAGAGGATGGCCTTGTCAGACATCAATAAGAGGAGAGGCCTTGGTCTTATGAAGGCTTGATGCCCTAGTATAGGGAAATGCCAGGATAGGGAAACAGGAGTATGGTGGTTGGTGATCAGGGGGATGGGGGGTGGCATAGGGGATTTTCAGAGCAGAAGTGAGGAAAAAGGATAACATTTGAAATGCAAATAAAGAAAATATCTAATATAAAAGGAAAAAGTAGTATTAAGCATCCTTTGTGCTTTTGTTTGTTTGTTTTAAAATATACATTACATTTTTATTATTTATTTATATAATAATTGTTACCCCCTTCCTGGTCACTCCTACCAGAGTTCTTCACCCCATTTCCCATTTCATTCATCTCTGAGAGGGTCCCCCCTCTCGATCCTGCATCCCCCTTCTCTGTTGCATCGTCTTTACAGGATTTGTTATCCTCTCACAATGGGGACAGACAGTCATTTTGTTTTTCCTAATACATTAATGACATTTCATTCTTCATTATTGTCAAATGCCCTTCAATGATGTTTATTTTCCTTTTAGTTTTAAAAAATCAATTTTATATTCATTCAAACAGGTAAAAATAATTGAGCAAATCTGAACAAATGTACTATGTGCCTTTATGTTTCTATTTTCTTGGAGACAATATAAACTTATAAAACATACAAACTAAATCTTAGAATTTTTCATCCTGCATATTATTTGTGTGTGAATTTTCATTATGATATATTTTTTAAATTTCAATTAAATGAATTTAGTTTTACTCCTAGCAGTACAGCAGCCTTAAAGACAGTGTGCTTATTCATCAAAGGGGTCTAAAAGAAGTGTTGATATAGGTAGATATGAAAGGTATACATTTCCATTATTTAAAGAATATGTATCTTAGCAAGAAAATTGGCTCTATCCATTCAGTTGTGTCACTTTGCTATTGTATAGTAATAAACACTTTATTCTGTTTCGACAGTAATAAGTGAATTTATAAATGCAGCAATTAGGAATACCATTATATTAGTTTTTGTTGACACAGACTGTAATTGTTATCACCATCGCTGTATGAGCCACTGTTTGGGTGCAAATTTCTGCTTCTGACTCTTTCAGCTGATTGTTGGTTCGTCCGAAATGCTGTCAGGCTTAGTTCCTTTTTGTGAGCTCTCAGTAATAATGTCAGGCTTTGGAACCTCCCCTTGCACTGGACCCCACTTTGAGCCTGTCACTGGACTTTCTATTCCTCTGGCTCCTCTCCATTTCTAACCCTGTAATTCTTTCAGACAGGAAAAATTATGGGTCAGACTGTGGGATGGACGCCCTCTCCCTCATTTGAAGCCCTGTCTTCCTGCTGGAGGTACACTCTATAAGTTCCCTCTCCCTACTGTCAGGAATTTCATCTTTTAGTTCTGTGAGTCTCTCACATCTCAGGTCTCTGGTGCATTCTGGAGGGTCCCCCAAACCTCTTATCTCCAGATGTTTCCTGTTTCCATTCTTTCTCCTGACCCTCATGGCTTCAGTCCTTTTCCCTCCCCCTATGTCAGATAAGGTTCCCCTCCCCCCTTTCTCCCCTCTCCCCAGCCTATCTATTTTCCCTCCCAGGCTCCTCCCTTCCTCCTCACTTGTGATTGCTCTCTTATCCCTCCAAGTGGGACTGGGGTATCCTCACATCATTTCATTGAATCTTTTTACTAGCCATATTTGATTCTATCCGAGATTTCTGAGCTACTCTGCCTCTGGATCCTGGCCATCCAAACAGTGTCAGGCATGGGCTTTCCCTAATGTCATGGGCCTTAAGTTGGACCAGATCCAAATGTCTGGGCCTCCATTACCTGAGCACATTTTGTAGGCAGGACAGATTGTAGGCCAAAGGTTTTTTTGACTGGGTTTATTTCCTATAAATAAACTGCTAGGAGCTTTGCCTGCTTTCAAAAGATGGGCAGTTTAATCTCCTTATCTGCCATTACAAAAAGACATTCCTAGAGTCATTTTCATAGATTCCAGAGAGTCTTGACTATACTTTCACCTCAAATCTCCCTCAAGTCAAAGTGTATCCCTCCATCTTTCTCACTTACTGCCTTATTCCTCATATTTTCATCCCCACTTGCTTCAAATACACCTACAAAATCTATTTTATTTGCACTTCCCAGGACAATCCATAAGTCCCCCCAACTTGAGCCTTCCTTGTTTTACTTAGGTCCCCTGGGTCTGGGGACTGAAGCATGATTGTCCTTTACTTAACAGCTAATATCCACTTATATGTGAGTACATACCATGTATGCCTTTTAGTATCTGAATTATTTCACTCAGTATAATCTTCTTGAGTTCCATTTATTTGCCTACAAATTTAAGGATGTCATTCCTTTTAACGACTGGGTAGTTATTTCATTGGGTAAATGCACCACTTTTTCTTTATCCATTCTTCAGTTGAACGATATCTAGGTTGTTTACAGTTTCTGACTATTATGAATAAAGATGCAATAAAGAAGGTTAAGCAAATGTCTCTGTGGTAGCATAGTAGAAACTTTGAAGTATATGCTCAAAAGTGGTATAGCTGTGTCTTGAGGTAGAACAATTTAGTTTTTGAGGAACCATCATGTTGATTTTCATCATGGCTGTACTAGTTTGTACTTCCACCAGCAATGAAGGAAAAGTGATTCCCATGTTTCAAATCCTTGCCACCAAGTGCCATTCGTGGGACTTGATATTCGCCATTTTGATAGGTATAAGATGTAATCACAAAGTAGTTCTAAATTGTTCTTCCCTGATGGCTAAATATACTGAGCATTTTTAAAGTATTTCTTGACATTTGAAATCCTCTGTTGAAAACTCTCTATTTAGATATGCAACCCATTTTAATTGTATTATTAGGTTTGATAATGTATGGTTTCTTGAGTTCTTTATATAGTTTGGATATAAGCCCTCAGTCAGAATTGGGGTTGGTGAAAATCTTTTCCCATTTGTAGGATACCATTTTTGTCACTTTGGTGATGTTCTCTGACTTATAGAAGCTTCTCAGCTTCACATGATCCTATTTATGGATTGTTGTATTTAGAGAAAGTGCTATAGGTGTCCTGTTCAGAAAGTTATCCCCTGTGCCAGTGGGTTCAAGATTATTCCCCACTTTCTCTTTGATTAGTTTAAGCATATCTGATTTTATATTGATGTATTTGATCTACTTGGACTTGAGTTTTATGTATGGTATGTTTCAATTTTCCTTCTTCTATGTGCTGACATCTAGTTAGACCAGAACTATTTGTTGAAGAGGCTCTCATTTTTCCAATGTGTATTACTGGCTTTATTTTTTTAACTAAAAATCAGGTTCCATAGGTATATTGATTTCTGTTTATTCTTCAATTCAATTACATTGATCAATTTGACTGTTTTTATGCCAATACCATGTATTTTTTATTACTATGGCTCTGCAGTAAAGTTTGAAATCAAGAAAAAATATTTGAGATGTTCATTTATTATACAGGATTTTGTAGCTATTGTGTGTGTGTGTGTGTGTGTGTGTGTGTGTGTTCTAATATGAAGTTAAATGTTGTTTGTTCAAGATCTGTAAAGATTTGTGTTGGAACTTTGATACCAATTGTTTTGAATGTATAGATTGCTTTTAGTAAGATGACAATTATTTTTTTTACAGTATCAATCTAACTAATTCATGTGCATAGGAGATCTTTCCATTTTCTGATATTTCCTTCACTTTCTTTCTTCAAAGACTTAAAGTTTTTGTCATAAAAGTCATTCACTTGGTTGCTTAGAGATATACCCACTTATTTGTGGCTATCCTGAAGGATATTGTTTCCCTAATTTCTTTCTCAGTATATTTCTATATAAAAAGGCTACTTATCATTTTTGTTGTTGTTGTTGTCATTGCTAATCTTATATCCAGCTACTTCACTAATGATGTTAATCAGTATAATAGTTCACTGGTAGAATTCTGGGGCTCACTTATGTATACTACCATATCATCTGCAAAGAACAATACTTTGACTTCATTTCCAATGAATGTATCCCCTTGGTCTCCTTCAGAATTCTTATTCTTCTGCTAAAATTTCAATTAATATCTTGAGTGGGTATGAGAAAAATGACAGCATTTTGTTCCTGGTTATGGTGCTATTGATATAAAATTCTTACCATTTAATTTGATTTTGGGTATTGCCTACTGTAAATTGTCTTTATTGTATTTAGGCATGGCCCTTGCATTGCCAGTTTTCCCCAGACTTTCATAATGAAGTTTGTTGGAACTTTTTTCAAAGGCTTTTTAGAATCTAATGAAATGATCTGTGTTTTTTATTCATTCAGTTTGTTTATATGATAGCTTGCATTTCTGATTGTTGTATGTTGACCCATCTCTGCATCTTTGGTATAAGGCATACTTGAACATAATGCATGATGAATGCCTTTGATGTGTATTTGATTAGTGAGTATTTTATTACAAGTATTTTTTGCATTTATGTTAATGAGGAAAATTGGTCTGTAATTCTCTTTCTTTGTTGAATCTCTGTGTGCTTTGGGTGTCAGGGTGACTGTAGCCTCATAAAATGAATTTGGAAATATTCTATCGGTATTTTGTGAATAATTTTGAGTACTATTGGCATTATTTCTTCTTTGAAAGTCTGGTAAAAATCTGTAAAATACCATCTCACTGGGGCTTTTATGGTTGTTATGATTTAATGACTACTTCTATTTACTTAGAAGTTATCTGTCTATTCAAATTGTTTTATATAATTATTATTTAACTTTAGTAAGTGATATCTATCCATTAAATTATCCATTTCTTTTAGAAATTGAAATTTTTCATCAATCAAAGGCATTTAAAGTGATCCTCATGATTTTCTGGATTTCCTTTGTTTTGTTTGGTCTTTTTGCCTCTGTTAATTTGTATATTCTCTCTGTCTTTTAGTTAGTTTGACTAAGGGCTTGTCTATCTTGTAGATTTTCTTTCAAAAACTGGTATTTAGATTTATTTTTTTATTCTCCATATTGTTCTACTTGCTTCAAATGTATTGATTTTATTACTCAGTTTGATTATTTTCTGCCATCTACTCCTGTAGGGTATATTTACTTCTTTTTGTTTTAGTGCCTTCAGGAGGGGTGTTAATTCCCTAGACTGAGACCTCTCCAATTTCTTTCTGTAGCACTTAATTCTGTGAAATTTTCTCTTAGGCCACTTTCATTGTGTTCCTTAAGTTTGGGTATGTTGTGCATTCTCATTCATTGAATTATAGAAAGTTTTTTATTTCTTTATTTACTTCTATCTTGACTCAGTAGTCACCCAGTACAGGGTATATTTATGTTTTGTGAGTTTGTAGGCTTTCTGGTATTTCCATTGTTTAAATTATTTTAGTCTGTGTTGATCTCATAGGATACCGGGGATTATTTCAATTTTCTTGCATCTGTTATGATTTAATTTGTTAGCATGTGGTAAATTTTGGAGAATATTACATGAGGTGCTAAGAATAAATTGTATTCTTTTGTGTTTGGGTGAAATTTTCTGTAGATGTATGTTATACATATTCGGTTCATTAATGCCTGTTAGCTCCAGTATTTCTGTTTAGGTTTTGTCTACATGACCTGTCCTTTGTTGAAAATGGGGTATTAAAGTACCCCCTATCAATTTGTGGGAGTCCATGATTAATTAAAACTTTCATACAATTTGTTTCCTTTATAAATGTGAATGCCATTCCATTTGGGACAGAAATGCTAAGAAATGAAAAATTACCTTATTGTATAGTCTCTGTGACATATATGAAGTGTCCTTTCTTGTCTCTTGTACTTAGTTTTGGTTTGAAATCTTTTTGTTGTTGTTGTTGTATAGTAGAATGGCTAAACCAGATTGCTTCTGAGGTCCATTTGCTTGTACAGGATAGATCAGGATACTGAGTGCTCACATCTTGAACTGAAAGCAGGAAGTAGAGAGCATTAACTAGAGGTAGTGAGGTGATACTAGCTGTGAGTTTCTGTCTGTGATGATATACTTCGCCCTCATACTAACCCCAGCCCTGCAAGCAGCAATAACCATTTCAGACAATGTGTTCAAATTCCAAATACTAAGGATGGAATTTCTTACCTAAACTACAACAGTACCCCCTCCTCTCAAGTTGCAGAGGTCATCCTGGAGGAGGCAGTAAAAAGACTGTAAGAACCAAAGGTAGTGAATGACTAGAGAGAAAGTCTGTTTTCCAGAAACAAGAAGGCATTTTTACAAGTGAAATGATAGTGGCTATAAATTTATGCATAAGAGCATTTCAAGACCAAGCTAAACAAATATCAAGATGTAAGGAAGAAATCTCTAGAAAATCCCACTGTGTGCTAAGAACTCTAACCACTTCCTTTTGGTCAACCCGGTAATGGAAAATTATATTTTTATGGATATGGATCATGTACATAATAACAACAGTAACAGCATATAGTGGCTTAAGTTAGAAATGTCTTGTATAGGCTTAGGCATTAGAGTCCATTATTCTCTTCATGTCTGCTATTTGGGAAGGTGTAGTAGGTTATGGAAATGGTGGAAGAAATATGTTATAGGAGGCAGGCTTTGAGAATATGGAGGATTGGTTGACTTTCAATTTATTTCCCTTTTTTGTGCTTGTAAAAGATGAAAGTCCTCAGCTTCTTATTAGTTTTACTATTCCTGACACTTGCTGTCATAAAACCCTTCATGAAAGAGCCTTTTAAGCATATGCCAATATAAACTATTCCTTCTGTAAGAAGCCTTGGCCATGATATTTTATCATAGTAACTGTAAAGTAATACAATGGACTCCATGGGTTTATCAAAAATAACACAGAAAATATGAAGGGGATAGTTAGTGGTAGAGAGATAGAAGGAATGAAGTAATTAGAAGAGCTAAAATGGGTACTACATTTTTCTTTTATTCTTTTTAACCTAAACAACAATCATCTAAGAATAAGAAAGCTAGGTAACTTTAGTCTGTAGAGGTTAGGGTTCTGATTGGATTCAAAGCCCACTACTGCTTCATAGTACAAATGTTATCAAATCTAGCTAGATGGATATAGTATCAATTAACCGCCACATTAAGACATATCAGACATATTTTGGTAATATTTAGTTGTGATAATAATATAATTCTATCATTTGAAGGAAAATAAACATAATTAGAAAAATGTTATATAATTTGAAATAAGAAACATGAGTAATTGCATAGACTGGTTTTAATAGGTTAATTAAAAGCAGAAAAAATTACTCATACTGTGTATGTTCATTTACTTATACCTTATATGGAGTATAGGTATTGATATAGCTACTTAATAGTGTGAGTTCTTTTGATATTTTCTGACATCCTGAGTTCATCTTACTCTCTTCCATCCTTCTGTATGTATATCTCTCCCTAATTAGAACCTGACTGACTATTCTATGTCCTCCGTAAGTTCACTTGTAACCTCTTTTTGCCCCATATATTGCTTTCTGATTTCTAAGTCTGCAATGGTCTCTTTTTTGCTTTACTGATTTCTGAAGTTTCTTCATGTTATGCACTTATATCAGAAAATTTCAATCTAGGAGCCACTTATGAGAAAGAACATGCAATATTTCTGATTTAGTGTCTAGATTAACTCACTCAATACCATTTTTAAAAGTTTATTCATATACCTGAAAAAGTCTGTACTGCATATTTTGGCAGATGAATACTATTCCATACTGCATATGGACCACATATCCAATCATCAGTTAGGACATTTATGTTACTTTTATTTCCTAGTTATTGTGAATATAGCAACAATGAATACAACTGAGAAATATTTACAGAAGAATGTTGAGTGTTTGGGTATATAACAATGGGTAATAAGATTTAGCACATCTAAAAACAACAATCCATATAATTTTCTTGAGCAGGAGCTAGATGTTTTAGATTCTTTCCCTGTTGATGTAGTAAAATATTCTGACAAAAGCAACTTTTGTGTTTTTGAGAATAAAAAGGTTTATTTGGCTACCAACTTGAGGTTGCTGTTTTCCTGACAGGGAAGTCACAGCAGAGGGTCCTTGAGAAAATTCATTACATCAAACACAGAGTCAAACGTAGATAACAATATGATAACAATATATTAATACATTTTTAGCTTGTTACCTCTATTATATATATCCCAGGATGTCTGGACCAGGCAATGATTCTTAACACAATTCAGATGGGCTTTCCTCTATCAAATAATGTAATCAAGTTATTCCTGCACAGACAATATCTGAGATTATTCTAAATTTAGACCGAGATTATTGTTATTTTTTTATTCATTTATCATATGTGTGCTCAGTACTTTGATTCCTAAATGACAATTAATTAGTTAATCAATACAAACTACCATATTAGCTATTATAAAACATATCTTATAAATGTTTATATTTTAGTTAATTTTCAGAAGAATTCTAAGTGTATGTATAATGCTTCTATTTTTATTTTTTGGGTTTTAGATTTTTTGGTTTTTTTCAAGACAATGTTTCACTGTATAGTCCTGGCTGTCCTGGAACTCACTCTGTAGACCAGGCTGGCCTCAAACTCAGAAATCCACATGCCTCTGCCTCCCAGAGTGCTGGGATTACAGGTGTGCAACACTGCAGCCTGGTTAATGCTTCTGTTTTTAAAAAAGAATATAAGGATAACAAATTTTTATAGTTTTCAAAAAATCAAATAACTAGAAAGTCATTAATATGAGACCAATCACCATAAGCATGAATTTCCTTTCAGCAATACTCATATTTTCAACAGTCATTTTGTTTAAACTAGTTAATTAAGAATTAAAATATGTATGATGTTAAATATTTAGCACAGTACCTAAAATGTAATGAAATAATAATGGATAAAAAGATTGAACTATAAAGAATACAGTATGTTTTCATACAAGTGCTCTCTTGCAAATATTGATAAGGTAAGAATAACAGGTTATTTGACTTCTGACATATTTCTGTTATTAAACATAAAAAAAATCTTTGATTACATTTCTCATTGTGCTATGAATTTCCAGAGACATGGAGTTTAAAAAGTCTTATAGTAAAATTATTGTTGTACTGGCCAGAGTTAAATGAATAGTTCTTCAAATCTGTACTGAAATTCACCCATAAAGAGAAACTTGTCAGAAGAAACGTGGTCATTTCTCATTGTAAATCATGGTCAGCACTCTGAATTCTTTGACCTTTCCCTATAACAAGAACTTTCACCTATTACCTTCTTTCCTAGTGTTTTCTCAACATACACTGAAATATGTGAAGTAAAGGCAAAGATTTTGACATAATGTAGTAGTATACAATTTGAGAAATGATAAACAGAGAAAAACTGGAACACTGCCAGAAATGAACTTAAAATAGAAGACTATAAGATCATATGAAACTAAAGGGAAAGGAAAGTAAGTGAAACATGCAAATGTAAAGCATGAAGAATGGTTTATGTAAGAGAACAGCTAAGAAATAGATATTTATTAGGTCACCTAAATAAAAAGAAATTTAGCACCTATAGCCAGCTACCAATATAGTTTTTAAACATATTACCACTTAATAAAATTAATAAAACTAAATAACTATTAATTAAAATTTAATATTTTATTCCTATTCATTTTAACATCTAGACATATTTGTTTTTAAATTCTAAGCATAGAAAACTTTGAAAATTAAAAACTTTATATATTTAGTATTTTATTATTTTTAATTTATAAGTTGAGAAAGGGACAAAAAGAAATAAAAAAGGCCAATAAATTCCCCTGTAACCTTGTGGGATTTAGTGGTTTCCAGTACTATGTAGATTATGCATAGGTAAACACTTTTGCTTTATAACCAATTATTAACATTAGTGGATAATGAATAGCCTGAACATAGACTGTCATATCCTTACACAACTTCTGTTTTAAATTTCATTCTGTAAGTGTTCTCAATATAAATTTTAAGTAAAAATGGGAAGTTATCTTTATTAAATTTGATAGGCAAATATATTTTATAATTATTGCCATTAATAAATATGGTGTTCAAATAGTATAAATTGAAACTTGTTGATATTCTATTTTACTATAGTTGTCTGTACATAGATCCCATAGAGTTTACACTTAAGAGTAATTGAAAACCATGGGTAATGCAGAAATATTTTTAATAACTATAATTGTTTTTATTTGTTTTTTTTCAAGACAGGGTTTCTCTCTATAGTCCTGGCTGTCCTGGAGCTCAATCTGTAGACCAGGCTGGCCTCGAACTCAGAAATCCACCTGCCTCTGCCTCCCAGAGCGCTGTGATTGCAGGCATGTGCCATCACTGCCCAGCTTGGTTTTTTTTGTTTGTTTGTTTTGGTTTTTTTGTTTGTTTGTTTGTTTTTTTGAGACAGGTAATGCAAAAATTAACCCAAGGATAAAGTCCCAATTACTGTTATCTCAAGGAATCAAAGTTGGAGTATATATGTGTGGATTGTAAAGATATACAAAATGGTAGAAAAGAAATATCTAGATAGATCACTTAAATGGGAGAGATTACTTAAAAACCTACAGTTTTGGGTGTCGAAAAGTTTTCAAATGATTGAATTGTTTAATATTATGTTTGTGATAATAAAAAAGTTATATGTGATATGCTTGTGTTATATTTTTATGATATTCTACCCTTTAAATGTATTGTCACTGTTAACAATAACAAAATATACCTAAAACTAAGGTAATATATATGTTAAATTATATGAAATATATGCATGATTCCTGTTGCCTCTGGCAACTGTGTTGATATCACTGATCTGTTCTAACTTCAGTAACCATGTTGACAATAAATATTCTATGTTTTCTACAGAAATTTGTTGATGGCCATGATCCATGTAGTACTATGACATCTTGTTTATATTGCCACAAAAGAAACATGTTGAAAACCTTGGTCCATCTTGCTGCTTTTGACAATGTTGAAGTAAGTGGTATATGCGTCTACAATGATCCAGTTGGAGGTCTATGACCTGAACTGCAAACTAAAGCTATGTTGAAATAACTGATGACTATTCACACCCACCAATCATCCACATTGATGTCCAAATGCAGACCTTGTAATGTCCATGAAACTGAGACCCTGTTGAATTCCATGGTCAATACTGCCTTCTGAAAGCATATTCAGAGAAGTGTTCTATTTTGCAATGAAGAACCAATATAATGTGCAAATTTCAAACTGGCAGTATGTTGAAGTTATAGCACCCTGCTGATACTAAGGACAAATAAGCAATGGAATCTTTAATGATGTCATTTATCCATGATTCAGCCCGATTTATGAGAAATATTCTACCAGCTATAACCATTTTGACATTACACTGAATCCTGACACTAGAGGTTTCTGTGCAGTCTTACCTGCTCTGAAACTATCTCAATGTCCCTGATATTCCCAGCAATAGACATCATGGTATACCACAGATCACTCCCACCACAGGCAAACAGGCCATGACATGAATCCTACTACCACGTTGGAACAGTTGATGGTATCAGAGTTCGCAACTGGCAAAGGAAATATATTTATAACACGTCTGTGCTGCTATATTGAGATTGAGAATCAGTGTGATTTTTGAAGAGGTTCCTGATGTCTGAGACCCCTCAATCAGAAGATTCTATTATAAAAATCATTGTCAGTATAAGGCTGTCTAAGATATAATGAAGTAAGTCATGATGGAGTCCATTATTACTATCCTGATTGAGATCCGGTGATGGCTGTGATTGGTGTTGCTTCTTGAGATTCTAATGAATTTGATGGTCTATACACATGCCCACAATCATATTGAGGTAAGTATTATATGGCACTGGAGATCAGATTGATGTTTGAGATCCTACATGTCACAGGAAGTTCAGTTGATGATCCTGATGCATACATGTAGCATCCAATGTTGAACATGCAATATGCTTTGATACCTATGATCCTACCTATAAAAAGAAGCTCTGTTGATGTCAGTAAGACATATTGTGACCAGAAATCATGATGGAGTCCATTATTACTATTCTGATGGAGATACTGGTGATGGCTATGATTGGAGTTGCTTCTTGAGAATTTACTGAATTTTATGGTCCATAATCATGCCCATAAGCATATTGAGGTAAGTATTCTTAGCTGGCACTTGAGATCAGATTGATATCTGAGGTGCTCCCTGTCACAGGATCTCATACATGCAATGTACTTTGATACCTGTGATACTACTTGTAAGAAGAAGCTATGATGATGTCAGTACTGCATATTTTAACCAGAAATCATGATGGAGTACATTATTACTATTATGATGGAGATACTGGTGATGGTTCTGATTGGTGTTGATAATTCAGAATCTATTGAATTTTATGGTCCATAATCATGCCCCAAATCCTATTGAGGTAAATATTCTTAGGTGGCATGGAGAACAGATTGATATCTGAGATCCTACTTATCACAGGAAATTCAGCTGATGTTACTGATGCATGAATGTAGCCACTGTTATTAAACATGCAATGTATTTAAATGCCTGAGATCCTACCTGTAAGAAGAAGCGATGTTGATGCCAGTGTTTCATAGTCTCACCATCAGAGCTTGAATTATATTATTTCTATTTCTGATGGAGACAATGGTTATGGCTATGATTGGTGTTACAGATGAGAATCTAATGAATTTCATGGTTCATACTCATGCCCACAATCTTAACTGAGGTTAAGTATTCTTATCTGGCACTAGAGATTATATTGATGTCTGAGATCCTACCTGTCACATGAAACTGGGTTGCTATTCCAGTTTCCATGAATGCAACTGCAATGTTGAATATGCAATATACATTGATACCTGTGATCCTACCTGAAAGAAAGCGCTATATTGATGTTAGTGCTGTACATTGTGATCAGCAATCATGAGGATGTCCATTATTCCTATTGCTAACCTGGTGGTGGCTATGATTGGTGCTGCTGCTTGAGAATCTGATGAATTCCAGAATACTTAATTATGCCCACAGTCATATTGTTCTGAGCTTTCACTGGAGATCAGATTGGTATCTGAGATTTTACCAGAAACAGGAAATTCAGTTGATATTCCTGATGCAGGCATGTAATGAACTTTTATGCCTATAACCCTATCTATAAGAAGCACCTAAGTTGATGTCAGTGCTGCACTTTGTGCCCACCATTCATGATGAATTTTTACTAATATATGTTATCCATGATGCCCATCTGAAACCATCCTGCCACTAGAGAAGTGGTTTCTGCAGGTGGTTATACCTGTCCTCTGAAAAAGTCTTGATGTGCTTGATATTTCCTGGCAACAGACACAGTGGTATATCCTAGATCCATGATGCCACAGGTAATCAGATCATTAGTGGTCCCAACTGCCACTTTGAACTTGACTAATCACATGTGTGATTCCCAACTGCCAAGGATAATAGATTGACATCACTCCTACATGATTGCCCTGGTAAACAAGGTTGAGATATACCGTTTTGTCTATGAAGATCTCACTGATATCTGAGATCCTTCAGTGAGAAGAGTCTATTTTGAAGGTCATAATCAGTAATTCTACCTAAGTTTGTAATGAGTTAAGTGAAGTGAACCACTAATGGAGATGCCTTAAAGAATTGTGACCCTACCTCCATACTGAAGATATTTTGATAATCTGTGTTTAATGCTGTCTGTAACATGTGACATCATGATAGACATTATTGTTGCTATTTCTGATGGAGACAATAATGGTGGCTCTGATCTGTGTTGCTGATTGAGAAATTGAATTATTCCAAGGTCATGCCCATGGTCATATTGAGGTAAGTAATTTTAGTTAGCACTGGAGATCAGATTGATGTCTGAGATCCTACTTATCACAGGAAATGGCATTGATGTTCCTGATGCATGCATGTAGCCCCTGATGTTGAACATGCAATGTAATTTGATGCCTCTGATACTAACTGTAAGAAGAAGTTATGTTGCTGCCAGTGCTTCATGCTCTGTCCATCAAAGCTTGAAGTCCATTATTTGCATAGCTGATGGAGAGCCTGGTTATGATTATGATTGGTGACATCCAAACTTCTGCCCAACCTATACAATGTTTGCTGCCATCTGAAACCATCCTGCCACTAGAGAAGTAGTTTCTGTAGATGGTTCTAACTGTACTATGAAAAAATCTTGATGTGCCTGATATTTCCTGGTAACAGAACCAGTGGTATATCCTAGATCCATGATGCCACAGATAACCAGGTCATCAGTGGTCCTGACTGCCACTTTGGACTTGATTAATGACATGTGTGATTCCACCTGCCAAAAGAAATGTATTGACATCACTCATCCATGCTTTTCCTTGTAAACAACGTTGTGATACACAGTCAGTGTTATCTTTGAAGATCTCACTGATGTCTGAGAAACTTCAGTCAGAAGAGATTATTATGAAGGTCACAATCACTGATGCTACCTATGTTGGTAATGAGTTAAGTGATGTGTTCAGCAACTAGGGATGCTTTCAAGAATTGTAATTTTACCTGCATCCTGAAACTATATTGATATCAGTGCTTCATGTTGTGACCAGCATGTGACTCCATGATGGAGTCTATTGTTGCTATTTCTGATGTAGACAATGGTGATGGCTATGATCTGTGTTGCTGCTTGTGAATCTTAATTATTCCAAGATCATGCCCATGGTCATGTTGAGATAAGTAATTTTAGTTAACACTGTAGATCAGATTGATTTTTCAGATCCAACCTATCACAGGAAATTCCATTGATGTTCCTAATATATGCATGTAGCCTCTGATCTTGAACATGCAATGTACTTTGATGCCTGTGATACTACCTGTAAGAAGAAGTTACGTTGCTGCCAGTGCCTGTTGCTGATGGAGACCCTGGTTGTGGCTATAATTGGTGTTGCTGCTTGAGGATATGATAAATTCCAGGATCCATAATTATGCTCAGAGTCATATTGAGGTACATGATCTGAGCTGGCATTGGAAATCAGATTTATATCTGAAATTTTACCTGAAACAGGAAATTCAGTTCATGTACATGATACATGCATATAGTCCCAGATATCGACTTTGTAATAAACTGTGATGCCTATAACCCTACCTATAAGAAGAAGCTAAGCTGATGTCAGTGCTGCACTTTGTGACCAGCAATTATGATGTAATCCATTATTCCTATTGCTGATGGAGACCCAAATTATGTCTGTGATCTGTGTTGCTGCTTGATAATATGAAGAATTTGAAGGTCCATACTGAGGCTCATGGTCATGTTGAGGTAAGTGTTCTCAGCTAGAATTGGAGATCAAATTGATATCTGAGATCATACCTGCCAAAATAAATTCAGTTGATGATCCTGATGCATGCTGGTAGCACCACATATCGACCATTTAATGTACTTTGGTGCTTATGATCCTATCTGAATATTGAAGCTCTGTTGATGTCAGTGCTGCATGCTGTGACCAGGAAATCATAATGGAGTATATTAATCGTACTGCTAATGGACAACCTAGTTATGGCTGTGATCTGTTCTGCTGCTTGCAAGTCTGATTGATTTGAAGGTTCATACTGATGCCTGAGGTCATATTGAGGTATTTTTACCTGTTACTGGAGGTCAAATTGATGTCTGAGACCCTACCTGCCACATGAAATTCTTTTGATATGATGCATGCATATGACCCCTGCTGTCAATTCTAACTACCACCAGAAGTAGTGATGTAAATAATCTGACTTGCCACCTGAGAAGAAATGTATGACAATAATTTCTTCTGCCTTCTGAATTAATGTTGATGTCACTTATATATGCTTAGCAACAGACACCATGTTCCATACTGCTTTGACAACATTGTTTTTAGTGATCCCATCTGTCACTGGGAACCATGTTAATATTACAAACCCATAGTGCCTGGAGAGATTATCATGTCTATCCTTCTTCTTTCTGTAGTCATGTTTAAACCCATAGTATGTGAGGATTCTGAAAAGATTGTTAATTATAACAATCTCTGAGGCCAGGAGAGTCTACAGTATTGAAATTAGAGATCAATACTATTTCCTCATGTCATATTGAGTTACATGTTCTGATATGCTACATTGAGCTCACATATATAGTGGAAACAGATGCCACTGTATGTCCATGATACTTGAGGTCTCCAGAAGCCATGTTAGTGATCCCAGCTGCCTTATGGGACCATATTAATATGAATGTCTCCAGCTGTCAATGGAATTTTTGCTAATATATCATATCCATACTTCTGCCCAATTTATACATTTACTGCCATCTGAAACCATCCCTCCACTAGAGAAGTGGTTTCTGTAGATGATTCTACCTGTCCTCTGAAATAGTCTTGATGTACCTGATATTTCCTGGCAACAGACCCAGTGGTATATCCTAGATCCATGATGCCACTGGACCAAGTCTTCCCTGGTTCTGATTGCCACGTTGGACTTGATTAATGACATGTGTTATCCCAACTGCCAAAGGAAATGTATTGATATCACTAATGCATGTTTGCCCTGGCAAACAAGGTTGAGATTCACAGTCAGCATTATCTTTGAAGAGCTCACTGATGTCGGAGATCCTTCAGCCAGAAGAGTCTATTGTGAAGGTGATAATCAGTGATGCTACCTAAGTTTTAATGAGTTAAGTGATGTGTGCTGCTCCTGGAGATGCCTTCAAGAATTGTGATCCTACCTGCATCCTGATGCTACGTTGATATCAGTGCTTCATACTGTGACTAGCGTGTGATACCATGATGGAGTATATTGTTGCTTTTCTGATGGAGACATTGGTGATGACTATGATCTGTGTTGCTGATTGATAATCTGAGTAATTCCAATGTCATGCACATTGTCATATTGAGGTAAGTAATATTTAGTTAACACTGGAGATCAGATTGAGGTCTGAGATCCTACCAGTTATAGGAAATTATGTTCATGTTGCTGATGCATGCCTGTAGCCCCTGATATTGAACATGCAATGCACTTTTATGCCTGTGATTTGATTTTACATGTGATAAGAAGCTACATTGATGTCACTGCTGTATGTTGTGACCAGCAATCATGATGGAATCCATTATTGCTATTGCTGATGGAGACCCTGGTTGTGGCTATGATTATTGTTGCTGCTTAAGAATCTGATGAATTCCAAGATCCATGCTGATGCCAGTGTCCATACTAAGGTTATTATTCTGATCTGACACTGCATATCAGATTGATATCTGAGATCCTTCATGCCACAGGAAATTCTTTTGATGTCCTTGATGCACGTATGTAGAACATTCTCTCATCCATATAATGTACAAAATCTGCATTGCCACCAAAAAAGGTAGTGATGTCAAGCATATATCCTGCCACTGGAGCTGAGATTTATGACCTTAATTTCTTCTGTCTTGTGAATCATTGCTAATTTCAGTGATATATACCTGGCAATATACACCATGGTATTCCCCTGTTGTATTCCTTAGTTGCCCGTAGCTACTATGAACTGGGTTGATGGAACAGAAGCTGAGAGATAGATGGGGACGGGGCAAAAACAATGAGGCCAGCTCGAGTTTACCTATCAAGGCCCCAACTTTAATGGTGGTCAGACCTTTTAACAGTTTGGGCAAATCCCTCCCCCCAGACTCCAGGCTGAGTTCTGGGGAAGTCTTCTGGTAATCCTTGGCTCCACTGTTCAGACATCTGGGTGGGCACCTGCTTAATTCAGGAATTGGTAGACCTGGAGGAACAATGAGCTTAACCTTCACTCTGAGCTTCTCCACCCTAGGTGGAGCAGGATCCTGACTATCACTGGATTCTGTGCTCAGTGTAGGCTAGGAGAAGTTCACCTTGAGCAATGTCAAGTACACTCTTAGCACTCCACCCTAGGATAAAAATTCCTGCTGTAACCTACTTCCCTATTATGCCCTAACTTCAGATTCCTACCAGAAGCCAGGAATTGCCCTTGGCTAATGTGAAGTTCCTACCATGTGGCATGATACCACAATATGGTTCAGTACATTTACTCCCTTTTTATTAATTTGAAAATGAGGAGGTAGAAAACAAGTGGATAAATATCCTTCATAAGAAGGTGGGCCTTAACCAGGGAGGGATAGAACTGACCTACTTCCTCTTAAATATTGTATAATGTCTTTTTCAGAGGGTTGGTAATAGGCTCCCTTATTATTTTAAGGACAGCCTCTTGATGTTAACCCCTATGCAATTAGGTGTACTTCCTGGGGACTCAGAGGCAGAAATTCACCTCCCCATGCTGTGCCTTGCCTTGCACCTCTCACTGGTGCCCATGTTTGCTCATAAACAAACACACACAGTTCTGAGTTCTATGTGGCTCCCTTTTTGGAGATCCACTTGTGTAAGTTTTGAAGCCAGGGGGTAGGCAAGTGTCTTTAACAGACACTGATCTTTCCATCCAGGTGAGCCTGGGTGGAGACAGCCAGTCTACTTAACAAACAAGGTCAAGAGTTAAAGGTGGAACTTGTCTGTGATGTACCAGAGGTATCCGATTCAGATGCAAATTTGTATCTTAACGACACAAAGCCTGGCCACTGGGGGAGGTAGCTTTGTGCATCAAGAGATAAGCTGTTACTTCTTAGGAAAGGCAGAGACTATATTTTAAATTAACACAGCTGGCTGAAGACTGTTAGCCATCTTCAAAATTGGAATCTCCAATATTGGATTTATTTCTAGACCAGTCTATGGTTGATTCAGCTGATCACCTTAAAGGAAAGAGACGTGTCATTATAACTCCTCTTTAGATTGATTTTTTCTAAGCTAGTTTAACAGTCTCCATGTTCTGTCCCACAAAGTCTAAAAGCGTGAAGCAAGGTAACTTATCTAATCTGGGACATTTGACAATTAAGGTAAGTCAAGAACATATACCCAATATGGCTCTTATGTTACCATTGTCTGGGAACGCAGCAAGCCCATAGTCATCATATCTTCAGCATGCCACACCAATCACTCTGGCAGCTAGCATGCTTCTGCAGCATTCTGTGGAAGAAACATAGGGGACATGCCTTCTTCCCCAATATTAAATCAGGATCATGGCATATGTCAATCAGTGAATTCCTTCATTTCACCTAGACAACAGTACGCCTAATTACAGGATGTCATATACATTCAGCAAGGAATTCCTTGGCATCCAAATTTTAAAATTTTCTTTAAAATATACAAGCATAATTTAAATAATATGCACAGCGACACAACTTTCTCCACTCTTTCCCTCTTTTAAGAAGGTATTGTTTTGTTTTTAAGAAATGTTTTATATTACCTCGTCTTTGAGGATAACAATCAAATTGTCAAAGACGTCTCAAATGAATCACCTTTATTCATTAAATGGCCAGTTCCATTGTTTACTCTAATCCAAGTTGGAACACCAAGCATATACTATAACATAGGCAATAACTATGTAATTACAGAAAATAAATGTAGCATTCCCAGTTGCTTTTTGCTACAGCAGTTGCAACTAGAAAGCCCAAAAATGAATCATTAGTTACATGCACATATTTTAATCTTCTAAATTAGAAATATGACTATTATTTATCTGTAATAATTAAGTCCTCTAGGATTAACACCATTATGTGGTAAAGGTAGAAATTGAGGACATCAAGAACAAATCTTTATAATTTGATGTGCACAAAAAATATAAAATTATTTAAACCATTAACCTTTTGATGATGTAAATAATATGCTTGTACATCTGATTGTTTCTATAAAGCTTGTCTGGGATACAAATTTTATGTGCTTTGCCTTAAGGGGTCTTGTACATGCACCTTTTTAAGGATTAATTATACACAAGTATATCATAGCTGTCTCTCTAGCGTTTGGGTTAGCTGTCAAATATCTAAAGGACAGTCATTCAGAAAACATATCCGTTGAAATTTGAATCACATTTGCAAAAGCAACTGTAAAAATTAAGAATTAGCAGTATTAAAAATGGAACAATTTTAAGCAATTATAAACCACGATATATATATATATATATTTACTATTATTAAAAGCTTGATTTTTAACATCGTAAAAATAGTCGCTATAGCACCCAAGTCAGGTGTCTGTGCTTAAGCAGTGGGAAACTCAAAGGAACATGTGATCTGACAGTAACAAATTATCTTATGGATAACAATTATTAATTTTGCCTAAAAAGGTTTGCCATGTAATAGATCAACCATTAATAATAATTAATTTGATTGCTGCTTGAAGCAAGGAATAAACATTTTATACCTTGTAAACAGAGGTTTAAGACCTCCTGTGGCAAGCTTAAGATGAGGTTAATATAAGATAAAGCCAATTAATATATCCTAACAACCTTTGAAAATCATTTACTTAAAAAATTTAAAAGCCCATAATTAGGAGCAAAGGCCTGTAACAAACATTCTATGAACATTATACACTGAAAAATTTAAGTTCCTAGCTTCTTGTATTGAAACAAAACATTTTTTCTCACATAAGGTAAGGCTATTAGTCATTCCTTGAGGAAAAAACCTTCTAATGAAATTGCTTTATTGTTTCTTTAAAGTTAGAAGCAAATGCTTTTATAATTATCAGAATGTAAAGCAAAAATCAACCCTTTAAATCTATAATAATTTTGTAGGGAGTAGGCAGGCCAAATTTTAATGCCTTCATAAGTTCTACATAGCCTTATGGACCTTTCATAAGTTTAAACTGCATTTTGAACCACACCTGAATAAGTCTGTCAAGGATGTTCTTTTAGCCAAACACTCCCTAGGTGGAGCCTGCAAGGCCAAAACAGTTCCTAACAAGCTTCCCCGCTAACTTCCACTGAGGCAGCTCTAAGCTTTGCATTAACTCAAATGTAAGTTTTTTTTTTTTTTTTTAATCTGCCCAAGGACCCACCTTGAGTCCTTGGCAAGGACTTTGTATGGGGTTTCTCAAACGTAATATCTTCTAATCTGAGCCTTTTATCTAAGATCAGACACAAACCCACCTGTCCTGCAAAGACATTTTGAGGAATGAATAACAAAAGGAACCTATAATTTCTGGGTTCCAAGAAAAATTCTACACATTGTTTCTTAGTAGTCAAGGGAGCCTGTTTGATATCAAATAAATTTCCACTGAGATCTCCTTTTTAATCTTGGAGAGTTAAATTTTGCTTCTACCATTGTAGTCAATAAACTTGTGGAAAAGTAGCAATAGACCTATAATGGCCACAGCTGTATCACTCTTAGTATTATCATTACAAAATATGTTAAGAATCGTAAGCTTTAACTAGACTGCAAACTGAAAACTGCAGCCAATGACACACTGGCAATTTTTATTGTGACACTTAATTTTTCTTGCAATATTAGAGCACAACTACAACTTTGGAAGCAAATCCCAGTTTTAAACAATCTATTGTCTTTAAAAATCAATGGCAAATGCACATTATTTTTACAGCACAAGGTTTGTCTGCAAGTTTTTATGTTCAAATGTATGACAGTATAACTAATTGAAGAGACTTTATTTTAAATCTTAATCTTTATAAGGTTAAATTTCTAAGTTAAGATTCACACATAACACCATGCCAATTTAGAAGCATCTTAGAGGGCTGTATTTCCTGGGTTGTGTCATGCCACATGTTCAAAATGGCTAAGACTCCCTCCTGAGCTACCAGCTCCAACTTAGCCTCTATTATTATAACTCTATAGTCAATATATGTAAAACCTTATACCATTAAGACCAATTAAAAACAAGAACAAAGCATTTACAGGAGTCTAACATGGTAAACCAAAGTTTTCCGAAAACTTGAGGCTTCTGGGCTTTTAAAAAGTGGCTTTTCCCCCAGCCATGTTTGTCTCTTGGGTGAGTGAGCTGCACTGCTGCGCAGCTTTAAATCAGTTCCTGCTGTATGAACTGCAGCTAGATTAAGAGATAGGCCGCCAGCAGATGAAATCCTTACCATTTTTTATTTTTTAATGTGAAACAAATAAACGGTCACGCACATAGAGACACAAAAAGGACAGAAATGTACACTTAGATACACAGTACACGCTGAGGATAATGATACACAGAAATGGAAGTGCGCTTGTTAAGCAATTGCATCCACTTTCCTCTTAAAGCAGCTCTTGGAGGCTGTGGACATATGCCTATTTTTAAACCCTTTTCTCTTTTGCCTGAATCAGTTCTTAAATGCTGTGGACAAATGCCTATCAAGTTCCTACCCCGTTTTCCACTGTATGCCCCCTAAGCGAGGAGTTCAGGGCTGGATCCACACTGACTCACTTATTCTGTATCCTCTAGCACCTATAGTTGCTCACCATGCAGGATACCATCTTTTTCCATTTTCTGTGAAGCTTCACCCAAACAGGGTCATTCTTGTATCTAGCCCTGCATTCGGGTGCCAATCTGTTGTATTCCATAGCTGCCTGTAGCTACTATGAACTGGGTTGCTGGAACAGAAACTGAAAGATAGATTGGGAAGGGGTGAATAGAATGAGGCCAGTTCGAGTTTACCTATTGCCCCAACTTTAATGGCAGTCAGACCTTTTAACAGTTTGGGCAAATCCCTCCCCCCAGACTCCAGGCTAAGTTCCGGGGAAGTCTTCTGGTGGTCCTTGGCTCCACTGCTCAGACAGCTGGGTGGGTCACCTGCTTAATTCAGGAATTGGTAGACCTGGAGGAACAATGAGCTTAACCTTCACTCTGAGCTTCTCCACCCTAGGTGGAGCAGGATCCTGACAAGCAGGGATTCTGTGCTCAAAGTAGGCTTGGGAGAAGTTCACCTTGACCAATGTCAAGTACACTCTTAGCACTCCACCCTAGGATAAAAATTCCTGCTAACTTACTTCCCTATTGATGCCCTAATGTCAGATTTCTGCCAGAAGCCAGGAATTGTCCTTGGCTAATGTCAAGTTCCTACCATGTGGCATGATACCCCAATATGGCTCTGTACATTACCTAAGATCCATGCTGCCAATTGTAACCTTGTCAGTGACCCCCAGATACCACTAAGAACCATGACAATTTCACTAATACAAACTGCCTGCAGAAACTATGATGGTACAAATCATCTATGCTGCTGATAATAGCCAAGTTGAAATACTTAGTCAGTGAGTGTTACTTCTGAAGACACTGTTAATATCAAGCATACCTGAGACCTGCAGAGTCTACAGTGAAGTAAAATGTCAATGGAGCTGCCTCAGGTCATGTTGAGTTGCATTTTTGAGATATATTTTGTCAAAATCATATCATGGAAAAGTCCATAAGAATTTAGGCCTGTACCAGCCATGATGTCAGTGACCCTGATACTGCTTGTGATCCCCGTAATATGAATGTTTCCAACTGCCAGTAGAACTTTTACTGATGTAAGTATTTCATACTTCTGAACCATTTAATAGAAGTGCCCTGCAATTCATCAGCATTTTAATGTAAAGAAGCATTCTTCCACTAGAGAAGATGTTTCTGTACATGGTCATACCTGTCCTCTGAAACTATCTTGATGTTCCTGTTAGTGCCTGGCAATATCCATCATGATATATCCCAAATCCCTGTGGCTATAGGCAACCAGATTGTGACTGATTCATACTGCCACTTTTGAGTAAATTGATGACTTCTGTGATCCCAACTGCCAAGGCATATATGTTGGTATTACTCACCCATGCTGTCACGGGTAACCATTTTGAAACCCATAGTCTGTGTGATCATTGGAAAGTTCCAGTTTGTCTGTGATCCTTCAGCCAGAAGATTCTATTGTGAAGTTCCTGGTCAGTACTGCTGCCTAAGTGCATAATGAGATAAGTGCTGTGTGATGCTATTGGAGACCATTCTATCTGTGTGATACTACCTGGAACCTGAAGCTATGCCGATGTCAGTACTGTATGTGGTGAACAGCAGTCATGATGCAGTCATGGTTCCTATTGCTGATGGAGACCAAGATGATAGCTATAATCTATTCTGCTGCTTGAGAAGCCATTAAATTCCAAGATCCACACTGCACTCAAGATCATTTGGAGGTAAGTGTTCTGAGTTGGCTCTTGAGATCAGATTGATATCTGAGATTCTACCTGCCATAGAAAATTCTGTAAATATCCCTGAGGCATGCATGCAGCTCTCAATATTGATGATGTAATGTATAAGATCCTTACTGCCACTGGTAAGGTGGCAAGTAAGAGGTAATGATGTCAAGGATCTATCCTGACACCGCATAAGAGGTTTATAATAATATCTTCTGCCCTCTGAATCAATTTTGACGTTACTGATATAAACATGTGGCAATAATCACAATGGTATTGCTAATGATCCATATGACCACTGGCAACTTTGTAGATAGTTATGTGTGCTGTCACTAAGAACCATGGTAATATTACTAAAATATTAAATAGTAAAAGTACCTGTAGGAACTATGATGCTGCCAATCATCCCTGCTGCCTCTAGTAGTCATATTGAAACCCATAGTCCATGAAGTTTCTGATGAGATTATTAATGTCAAGGAACCTTGAGGCCAGCAGTGTCTAATATGAAGGTCAAGGTCATTACTGCTCCCTAGGGTCATGTTGAGTTCCATGTTCTATGTTATATTGAGGCCACCTGTATAATGGCAACAGACACCGTTGTATGTCCATGAGACTTTAAGTCTCAAGCAGCCATGATGTCAGTGATACCTGCTGACTCCTGTGACCACATTAATATGAGTATTTCCAAGTGCCAATGGAGTCATTACTGATATCTGTTATCCATGCTTCTGCCCAACTTATGAGAATTGTCCTGCCATCCAAAACCATATTGATGTCAGGAGCATCCTGCCACTAGAGAAGAGGTTTCTGTACATGGCCCAACCTCTCCTCTGAAACTATCTTGATATGCCTGATACTTAGAAGACACATATATAGCGACAACAGAATTTTTTTGTGTGTCCCTGAGACACAAGGCCTCAAGTAGCCATGGCACTGATCATTGTTGCCTCTTGAGACCACAGAGATATGAGTGTTTCCAACTACCGAAGGAATCTTTCATGATGTTATGGATCAAATCATTGCTCATCCATTTTGAAATCCATAGTTCAGTGTTATCTTGGAAGAGATCCCTGATGTCTGATATTCCTCATCCAGAAGAGTTGGTAGTAATGTTCATGATCAGTAATCCTGCCTAATGTCTTAATGAGGTAAATGTTGTGTGCTGCTACTGAATGCACCTTTGTTGCCCATGAAAATTGATGCTATGTTGATGTCAGTGTTACATGATGTAGATGGCAATCATGATGGAGTCCATTGTACCTATTGCTGATGGTGACCTTGGTGATGGCTGTGATCTGTGCTACTGCTTGAGGAATGCTGAATTTTAAGGTCTGTACTGACACTTGAAGTCATATTGAGGTAAGTGTTCTGAGCTGGCACTTAAGATCAGATTGATGTCTGAAATCCTAATTTCCACAGGAAATTCAGTTGACAGCCCTGATACTTCTGTGTAGCTCCTGCTGTGGACCATGAGTTTATTGATAGATATATCATGAGAAGAGACACCATTGTATTTCTACAGTCTTAGAACCCACAGGCAGCAATGTTGTCATAGATCCTTTCTCCTACTTGGGACCACATTGAGATGAGTGATTCCAACTGCCATTGAAATTTATACTAATGACAGTGATGCATGCTTTTGTTACCTCTGAGGTTATTGTTGAGAAGTATACTCTCAGCTATAACAAAATTGAGGTCAATGATCCATCTTGATAGTATAGATGTACTTTCTGTTCACTGTTCCACATTCTCTGTGAAACTATTTTAATGTTCCTGATACTTCCTGGCAATTAGACCTACACCATAGTCTATCCAAGATCCCTAGCACGACAGGAAACCTGGATTTTAATGATCCTTACTGACACATGAAGCCAGAGTGTGACACAAGTTATACTATCTGCCATGAGAAATATATTGATGTCACTCACCTATTGTGCCAGTTTTAATCACATTGGTATCCATAGTCAGTGTTATCTCTGATTAGATTGGTGATGCCTATATTAACTGTGGCCAGAAATGTCAATTATGAAATTCATGGTCAGTATCCATAGTTTCTAGATCCCAATAAAATGCTGTTGATGGCAGCAATCTGTTGCTGCATGAGAATAGAGTTAATGCCAAGTTCCATACTGATAGGTATGGTCACATTGAGTTAAGTGTTCTTAGCTTGTGCTAGGGATCATACTGATATCATTCATCCTACCTGACATGAACACTATGGCTATCTTTGATACATTCATGTATTTTCTCTTTTTAGACATTGTTATAAGAAATATCCTTGGTGCTAACAGAAGAGATATTGATGTGATTGAAACCTCCTGCTACTGGAGAAGAGGTCTATGTCCATAATTACTTCTGTCCTCTAAATCTATGCTGATGCTAGGGATACAGCTGTCAATAGACTCCAAACTATACTCCGGATCCCTACTGCCAATGCCAAACATTATATTAGAAATTTGTGCAGCTACTTTTGGCCAGGATGATGATATCAATGATCTCAACTGCCAATATAAATATAGTGATTTCACTCATCCATGCAGCTAACCATAACTATGTTGATATCCATCGACATTGCTGCCTCTGAAAAGCTTGCTGATGTCTATCATCCCTGTTGCTAGAAGAGTCTGTCTTGGAGTTTATGGTCAATACTGCTCACTGTGTCATGTTAACTTAAATATACTATGCTGCAACCAGAGACAAGTTTCATCTCTGTGACCAGAACTGCAACCTGAAGAAATGTTGATGTCAGTGCTTCCTGCTACCATTAGTAATCATGATGCTGTTTATTGTTCCTGTTAAGATATGCATATAACCCCTGATGTTGACTCTATTATGTATAAGATCCTTACTACAACCAAAAAACTATTGATGTCAATGATCCATCATGCGAATGAAGAAGTTATTATTAATATTCTCTATTAATATGTCCTCTGAATCTATGCTGATGTCAGTGGTACACATGGAAAGAGATGCTGTGATTTTATCCAAGTTCCATGCTGCCACAGGCAAACAAGATGGTATTCATGGATCTTATGGTGATCCTACAAGCCACAGGAACCTATGGTGATTTCCTTGATATATATATGCATGCAGCCTCCAATGTAGACCATATTATATAATACATCCTTACTTCCACGAGCATTGCCATTGATGTTAATAACAATATTGATGCCTTAATTCCTATTGAGATTCTACTTGTCACTGGAAAATATGAAGTCCTTGATATAGGAATGCAGCCCCCAATGTAGACCATATTATGTATGACATACTTAACCACTGCAAGAAGAGCTACTGATGTCCATTATCCATCCTGCTAGAAATGTGTGTTCCCAGCTGTAAACATTTTGAGGTCAAAGATCCATCTCGCCACTACAGGATATATTTTTGTCAATGTTCTGTAATATCCTCTGAAACTATGAAGATGTCAATGATACCTCCTGGCAACAAGGAGTTTATCCCAGTTTATCTCAACTGCCACCCACCACCAGAATGTTAATGATCCCTGCTGCCACTTTGGACCAGGTTAAAAATATCCCTGATCCCAATTGCCAACAGAAGCATATTGATGTCATACTCCCATGCTACCCATGGTAACAATGAAGACATCTATAGTCACACTTGAGTCTGAGGAGCTACATGACGGCTGTGATGACTGTTTCCAGAAGAGTCTGTCAGGAAGTTCATGGTTAGTACTGCTGTCTAAGTTTATGTTGAATTAACTGTTCTGAGATGTCAGCTGAAATGAGTTGGATGTCTGGATTTGGACATACTACCAGAAGCTATTTTGATGTCAGTGCTGCCTGCTGCCATCAGAAAACAAGATGATGTACATAATTCTACCTGCCATAAGAAACTATGGTGGGTGGGTGGGTGGTGGCAGCGGCAGCAGCAGCAGCTAGTCCAGCGGAGAGGGTTACCACCAGCAGAACCAAGGCTATAGGGACCAGGCAGGTCCTGCGAATGCTACCACTTGCCACCACCAGCCAGCCTGGCTGCAAGCAGCAGCAGAGTTACAGCGCTTTTTACCACACTGAAGCCACATTAGACCTTTTCCTCCTGCTAGCCAGTTATAAGAGGCATTCCGCCATCTTGGCTTCCAGATGCCAGAGCAATCTGACAGTGCCAGGTATGCAGACATAGTCCGAGGCTAACATTGCTTAGGTCTAAACCTGTCAGGTTCTGGCCTGTACCCAGGCCCTGGGCAGCTTGGTGGGCCATCTGTGTGCCATCCCAGCCTGGAAGTCATTTGCCTGGTAGACTGCCCAGCACTTGCAGGGGTGTGGGCTGCCATCTTGGCAACCTGACAGAACCAGTTAACAGACATAGCCTGAGGTGAACATTGCTCCAACCTAAGCCTGTCAGGGTTATATGTGGAATTAGGGCCTGAGCAGCTAGGCCAGCCAGGTGTGCACCAAACCAGTTGGGCGATCTGTTGCCCTGTAGAGGGATTAGCACTCAGAAAGGGTCACCACAGCATCCACCATCATCACTCCCTGAAGGAGCAAATGGGCAAAACCACATTCACAGAGTCAACTTAGGGCAGGACACACTAGGGCTCCAAGGGCACCCATGAGGAGGGCAGCACATCAGCAATCTGTGCCAGGAGAAACCCAGTCATCCAGGGTTGCTGAAATAGCCTTACAGGTTCACAAGTGGTTCAAACACCAGCCAGTGATAACAAGACCAACTAATGCCAGAGATAACAAGATGGCAAAAGGCAAATGTAGGAACATTACTAACAGATATCTAGGCAATATGGCAGCATCTGAACCCAATTCTCCAATAACAGCAAGTCCTGGATACACTAGAAAAACAGGATTTGGATTTAAAATCATTTGTCATGTTGCTGCTAGAGGAATACAAAAAGGACATAAATAAATCTCTTCAAGAAATAGAGGGGAACATGAATAAGGTAGAAGCTCTTACAATGGAAACACAAAAATCACTTAAAGTAATTCAGGAGAATAAGGGTCAAGAGATAGAAGCCAATAAAGAAGAAAGGCAAAAAAAAAAAAAAAACATTAAAGAAATGGAGGAGAATTTGAGTCAACAGGCAGAAGTCATAAACAAGGAAACACAAAAATCTCTTAAAGAATTAAAGGAAAACACAAACAAATGAAAGAACTGAGCAAAACCATCCTGGATCTAAAAACAGAAGTAGAAAAAACTAAGAAATCACAAAGGGAGAAAACTTTGGACATAGAAAACCTTGGGAAGAAATCAGGGGCCACAGATGCAAATATCAACAACAGAATACAAGAGATGGAAGAAAGAATCTCAGATGCTGAAGATACCATAGAAACCATGGACTCAATGGTCAAAGAAAATGCAAAATACAAAAAGCTTGTAACCCAGAACATCCAGGAAATCCAGGACACAATGAGAAGACCAAACCTAAGGATTATAGGTATAGATGAGAATGAAGATTTACAACTGAAAGGGCCAGCAAATATCTTCAACAAAATTATGGAAGAAAACTTCCCTAATCTAAAGAGAGAGATGCCCATGAATATACAAGAAGCCTACAGAACTCCAAACAGACTGGACCAGAACAGAAATACCTCTCATCGCATAATAATCAAAACCACAAATGTACTAATCAAAGAAAGAATATTAAAGGTAGTAAGAGAAAAAGGCCAATTAAAATATAAAGGAAGACCTATCAGAATTACACCAGACTTCTCACCAGAGACCATGAAAGCTAGAAGATCCTGGGCAGATCTCATGCAGACTCTAAGAGAACACAAATGCCAGCCAAGACTACTATGCCCAGCAAAACTCGCTAATCAGCATAGAAACTAAGATATTCCATGACAAAACCAAATTTACACAATATCTTTCCACAAACCCAGCCCTACAAAGAATAACAGGAGGGAAAGTACATCCTGGAAAAAGCAAGATAGTAACCTTCTTTCATCAAACCCAAAAGAAGATAACCACTCAAATATAAAAATAATATAAAAAATGACAAGAAGTAATAATCACTTCTCCTTAATATCTCTTAACATCAATGGTCTCAATTCCCCAATAAAAAGTCATAGACTAAGAGACTGGATAAGGAAACAGGACGCTACATTTTGCAGCATACAGGAAACACACCTCAGTGTCAAAGACAAAAACTACCTTAGAGTAAAAGGTTGAAAGACAATTTTACAAGCAAATGGTCTCAGGAAACGAGCCGTAGTAGCCATTCTAATATCAGATAAAAGTGACTTTCAACCTAAAGTCATCAAAAGACACTCAGAAGGACACTTCTTGCTGGCCAAAGGAAAAATCCATCAAGAAGAATTCTCAATCCTGAACATTTATGGTCCAAATGCAAGGACACTCTCATTCATAAAAGAAACTTTACTAAATTTCAAAGCACACATTGCACCTAACACAATAATTGTGGGTGACTTCAACACAACACACTCCTCAGTGGACAGATAAAAAAAAAAAAAAAAAAAACTAAAGAGGGACACAGTGAAACTAATTGAAGCATTGGATCAATTGGATTTAAGATATATATATAGAGAGAACATTTCATCCTAAAGCAAAAAAATATACCTTTTTCTCAGCACCTCATGGTACCTTCTCCAAAATCAACCATATAATTGGTCACAAGACAGAACTCAACAAATATAAGAACAAATCCCATACCTCCTATCAGATCACTAGGGAGTAAGAGTGGTCTTCAATAGTAACACTAACAACAGAAAGCCCACATACACAAGGAGGTTGAACAATACTTTACTCACTGAAAACTTGGCCAAAGAAGAAATAAAGAAAGAAAGCAAAGACTTTTTAGAATTTAATGAAAATGAAGGCACAACATACCTAAATCTTTGGGACACAATGAAAGCAGTGCTAAGAGGAAAACTCATAGCCCTGAGTGCCTCCAAAAAGAAACGGGAGAGAGTATATACTAGCAGCTTAATGGCACATGTGAAAGCTCTGGAACAAAAGGAAGCTAATTCACCCAGGATTAGAAGAAGGCAGGAAATCATCGAACTCAGGACTGAAATCAATCAAGTGGAAACAAAGAGAACCATACAAAGAATCAACAAAACCAGGATCTGGTTCTTCAAGAAAATCAACAAGATAGATAATCCCTTAGCCAGAGTAACCAAAGGGCACAAAGGCAGTATCCAAATTAAAAAATTAGAAATGAAAAGGGATACAACAACAAAAACTGAGGAAATTCAAAAAAATCATCAGATCCTACTACAAAAGGCTATACTCAACATAACTGTAGAATCTGGAGGAAATGGACAATTTCCTAGACAGATACAAAGAGCCAAAATTAAATCAGGATCAAATATATCATCTAAACAGTCCCATAAACCCTAAAGAAATAAAGTGGTCATAGAAAGTCTTTCAACCTAAAAAAGCACAGGATCAGATGGTTTCAGTGCAGAATTCTATCAGACCTTCAAAGAAGACCTAACACCAATACTCTTCAAACTATTCTTCTAAATAGAAACAGAAGGAACACCACTCAACTCCTTCTATGAAGCCACAATTATGCTGATACCAAAACCACAAAAAGATCCAACAAAGAAAGTGAACTTCAGACCAATTTCCCTTATGAACATCGATGCAAAAATACTTACTAAATTTTTGCCAACCGAATCCAAGAACACATCACAACAATCATCCACCATGATCAAGTAGGCTTCATCCAAGGGATGCAGGGGTGGTTCAATATAAGGAAATCCATTAATGCAATCCACTACGTGAACAAACGCAAAAAAAACCCACATGATCATTTCATTAGATGCTGAAAAGCATTTGACAAAATTCAGCATCCTTTCATGTTAAAAGTCTTAGAAAGAACAGGAATTCAAGGCCCAAACATAGTAAAAGCAATATACAGCAAACTGGTAGCCAACATCAAACTAAATGGAGAGAAACTTGAAGCAATCCTACTAAAATCAGGGACTAGACAAGGTTGCCCCCTCTCTCCTTATCATTTCAGTATTGTACTTGAGGTACTATCTAGGGCAATTAGACAACATAAGGAGGCCAAACGGATACAAGTTGGAAAGGAAGAAATCAAACTATCACTATTTGCAGATAATATGATAGTCTACTTAAGTGACCCAAAAACCTCCACCAGAGAACTCCTACAGCTGATAAACAACTTCAGCAAATTGGCAGGTTATAAAATCAACTCAAGCAAATCTGTAGCCTTCCTATACTCAAAGGATAAGGAGGCTGAGAAAGAAATTATTGAAATAACACCTTTCACAATAGCCACAAACAATATAAAGTACCTTGGTGTGACTCTGACCAAACAAGTGAAAGATCTGTATGACAAGAACTTCAAGTCTCTGAAGAAGGAAATGGAAGAAGACCTCAGAAAATAGAAAAATCTGCCATGCTCGTGGATTGGCAGGATTAATATAGTTAAAATGGCCATCTTGCCAAAAGCAATATACAGATTCAATGCAATATCCATCAAAATCCCAACTCAGTTCGTCATAGAGTTAGAAAGAGCAATTCTAAAATTCATGTGGAATAACAAAAAAACCCTGGATAGCTAAAACTATTCTCAACAACAAAAGAAATTCTGGGGGAATCAGTATCCCTGACCTCAAGCAATACTACAGAGCAATAGTGTTAAAAACTGCATGGTATTGGTACAGTGACAGGCAGCCAGAACAATGGAATAGGATTGAAGATGCAAAAATGAACTCACACACCTATGGCCACTTGATTTTCGACAAGGGTGCTGAAAACATCCAGTAGAAAAAAGATAGCCTTTTCAACAAATGGTGCTGGTTCAACTGGAGGTCAGCATGTAGAAAAATGCGAATTGACCCATTCTTATCTCCTTGTACTAAGCTCAACTCTAAATCAATCAAGGACCTCCACATAAAACCAGACACACTGAAACTAATAGAAAAGAAACTGGGGAAGATCCTTGACATTGGTACAGGGGGAAAGTTCCTGAACAGAACACCAATAGCTTATGCTCTAAGATAAAATTGACAAATGGGACCTCCTAAAATTACAAAGTTTCTGTAAGGCAAAGGACACCATCAAAAAGACAAATCAGCAACCAAGAAATTGGGGAAAGATCTTCACCAACCCTACATCACATAGAGGACTAATATCCAATATATACAAAGAACTCAAGAAGTTAGACCCCAGAAAACCAAATAACCCTATTAAAAATGGGATACAGAGCTAAACAAAGAATTTTCACCAGAAGAATTTCTGATGGGCGAGAAGCATCTTAAAAAATGCTCAACATCATTAGTCGTTAGGGAAATGCAAATCAAAACAACCCCGAGATTTTACCTTACACCAGTCACCAGTCAGAATGGTGAAGATTAAAAACTCAGGAGACTGGATGTGTTGATGAGGATGTGAAGAAAGAGGAACACTCCTCCACTCAATACTGCTGCCTGAGGACATGTTAAGTGTTTTGATATATGTTATATTGTGGTCACTGATGGGAAAAGTCACCATTATATGTCCATGATCCCTGATGCCAGGAGTAGCCAGGATGCCAGGAATTTTTTGCTGCCTTTTAGAACCACATTAATATGAATTACACCAACTGCCACCAAATTCTATACTAATTTCAGAGATCCACACATCTGCCACCTAATACCATGTTAGACACAAGATGTGTGCTGCTACCTGTAACCAATTTGGTGTCAAAGATCCTCTGCCAGTATAGTAGGTATTTCTGTCCTTGGTCTGATATGAAATTGTGTACATGTCAATGATATCGCTTGGCAACAATCACCATGGTTTATGCAAGATGCTGGCTGCTACCAGCCACCAAGATATTAGTGATTCCTGCTGCTACTTTGGACCGCATTGATTATATCACTGATCTGAATTGCAAATGGAAATATATTGATGTAAATCATACCTGCTGTCAGTAGTAACTATGTTGACATCCCTAGTTACTGTTGACTTAGAAGAGGTTGGTGATATCTGTGAGCACATTATGAGAAGACCATATCTTGAAGTTCATGGATAATACTGCTGCCTAAGTTCATGTTATCTGTTATGAGATACGACCTGAGAGATGTGTGTGATCATACTTGCACCTGGAAACTCTGATGATGATAGTACTGCCTGTTGTCATGAGAAATCAAGATGGTGTCCATGGGACTTATTGAGATACTACCTGCCACAGGAAGCTATGGTGATTTTCTCAATGCATGCATAGGGCCCTCAATGTCGACCATATTTTGTAAAGGATCCTTACTGCCACCAAATTCACGATTGATGTTGATGATCCATCCTGCCAGAGATATGTGCTCTTGCCTGTAACTATTTTGATGTCAATGATTCTTCCTGACACTGGAGAAATGGCTTATGTGCGTGATCTTTCCTGCCCTCTGAGTCTATGCTTATATCACTGATATAACTGGCAATAAACACAATGGAATCTATACAATGTCAGAGCTTTTCATCTGCTACATATGTGGGGACAGGGGCAGGTTCAGCCTGTGTGAGCTATTTGGTTGGTGGTTCATTACCTGAGAGCCCCAAGGGTTCATGTTAGTTGAAGATTTTTGGTCTTTGTTTGGACTTCCTATTCCCTTCAGAGCCCTCACTCCTTACTGCAACTTTTCTATAGGAGTCCCCAACATGCATCCAGTGTTTGGCTGTTGGTGATTGTATCTGTCTAAGTCAGCTGAAGGGTGGAGGATAAATTTTGGGTCAAAGGTTTTGTGGATGGGTAAGTGTGCCTGTAGCTCTACTGGGATACCTCCCTGGTTACAGGAGGTAGCCTCTTCAGGTTCAATAAGCCCAGTGTTTTAGGTCACAGTCAAGGACACCCTCATTGATTTTTGTGTGTCTCTCCTAACCCAGGTCTTGGTCATATGCTCAAGATGCCCACATCCTACGTCTCAACCCATACAAGTTGCAGATTTTCAAATCGGCTTATAAGGGAGTCCATACCATACAGGCCCCTTTGGGTCTGGATTATCTCACTCACAATGTTATTATCATTCTCCATTGATTTGTCTGCAAACTTCATGTCTATGTTTTTAATAACTATTGTACTCCATTGTGTAGATATACTACATTTTTAATCCATTCTGCAATTGAAAGATATGCTACATTGTTTCTAGTTTCTGGCTATTGTAAATAAATCTTCTGTGAACATTGTTGAGTAAATGTGCCCATGGGATAGTGGAGCATCATTTTGGGTATATGCCCTGGAGGTATATAATTGGACCTTGAAGAAGAACTATTTACAATTTTCTAAGAAACCACCAAATGTATTTCCAAAGTGGTTGTACAAGTTGTACTCCCACTAGCAATGAAGAGTGTGCCTCTAACTCCAAATCCTCGCCAGTATGTGCTAACACGTGAGTTATTAATCTTAGCTATTCTGACTGGTATAAGATGGAATCTCAAGAGTTGTTGTGATTTGTATTTTCATGATGACAAAGGAATTTGAACATTTCTTTAAGTGCTTCTTCACCCATTACAAACCCTCTGTTGAGAAATCTGCTTAGTTTTGTACCCCATTCTTTTAATTTGGCTATTTGAGTTGTTGCTGTCTAACTTCTTAAGTTCTTTATATATTTTGGATATTTACCATCTATCAGATGTAGGGTTGATGAAGATCCTTGATAAATCTGAAGGCTGCTATTTTTCCTATTGATAATGTCTTTTGCCTTACAGAAGATTTTGTGTTTCTTGAGGTCCAATTCATCTATTGTTGATCTTAGAGCCTGGGCCATTGTTGTTCTGTCCAGAATGTGGTCTCCTGTACAATAAGTTAAAGTCTGTTCCCCACTTTCTGTTCTACTAAATTCAGTATACTCAGTTTTATGTTGCATTCTTTGATGCATTTGGACTTGAGTATTGTGCAGGATGATAGATATGGATGTTTGCATTCTTCTATATGTAGACATCCAGTTAGTCCAGCACCATTTGTTGAAGATTCTTTGTCTTTTCCATTTCATGGTCTTGCCTACTTTATCAAAAATGAAGGAACCATGGATTTGTAGGGGAATGTCAGTGTCTTACATTACCAATACCATGCAGTTTTTAATACTATTGCTCAGTAGTATAGCTTGAGGTCAGGGATGGTGGAACCTCCAAAAGTTATCTTATTGTTAAGTATTGTCTTGGCTATCCTTTTTTTTTTTTTTCTATCTGTATGTAACTTAGAATTGGTTTTAAATGCTTTTATATAATTGCATTAGAATTTTGATAGAATTGCACTGAATCTTTAAATTACTTTTGGTCAAATGGCTATTTTCACTATGTTAATCCTACCAATGCACATGCATAGGAAATCTTTCTGTATCCTGATATCTTTCTCCATTTCCTTCTTCAGGGAGTTGGAAATCTTGTCACACTGTATTTTCACTTGCTTGGTTAGAATTACACAAGGATATTTTATAGTATTCATGATTGCTCTAAAGGGTATTGTTTCCCTAATTTATTTATCAGTCCATTTATCATTTATAAGAATGAGGGCTACTGATTTCTCTTAGTTAACTTTATATCCAGCCACATTGTTGAAGGTGTTTACCAGATCATTTATGTATACTATACTATCATCCATAATAGGAATACTTTGAATTCTTCCTTTCCAATTTGTATCACACTGAACTACTTTAATTGTCTTATTACTGTGTCTGTAACTTAAATTACTATATTAAATAATTAGGGAGAGAGTGGGCAGCCTTGTCCTGTTCCTGGTTTTGTGAAACATTTTAAGTTTCTCTACACTTAATTTCATGTTGACCATTGGCTTCCAATATATTGCTTTGATGAGGTTTAGGTATGTGCCTGGTACTCCTGAACTCTCTAAGACTTTTAACATGAAGGTGTTGGATTTTGGCAAAGGCTTTTTAAGCATCTATGAGATGATAATGCGATTTTTTTCTTTCAGTTTGTTAATATGTTGCATTATTTTGATGGATTTTCATATACTGAACCATCCCTGCATCTCTGGGATGAAGCCTATTTGATCATTGTGGATGATGTTTTTGATGTATTCCTAGATTCAGTTTGCAAATATTTTATTGAATAGTTTTGCCTCATCATTCATAAGAGAAATTGGTCTGAAGTTTTCTTTTGTTGTTGAGTCTTTGTTATTTTGGTATCAAGGCAACTGTGGATTTATAAAAAGAGTTTGGCATTTTTCCTTCTGTTGTATTTTGATTTGTAACTGATTATATGGTCAATATTGGAGAAGGAAACATGGCATGCTAAAGAGAAGTTATATTCTTTTGTGTTTTTGGTGAAATAGTCTATGGATTACTATTATATTAATTTAATTCACAATGCCTGTTAGTATCATTATTTCTCTGTTTAGTTTTGTCTGGATCACCTATCATTTGGCAAGAGTGAATTATTGAAGTCTCCCACTGTTGTGTGGGCTTTGATATTTGCTTTAAGCTTTACTAATGTTTCTTTTACAAATGTGGGTACCCTTGTGTTTGGACCAAAATTGTTCAGAATTAAGATATCATCTGGGTGGATTTTTCCTTTGATGAGTATTAACTGTCCTTCTCTGTCTCTTTTGATAAATTTTGGATGAAAGTCTATTGTATTAGCTTTTAAAATGGCTACTCTTCTTTGTTCCATTTGCTTGAAAAACATTGTTTCTAGCCCTTTACTCTGAGGTAATATATTTCTTTATTGCTGAGGTGAGTTTCTTGTATGTAGCAAAATGATGGGTCCTGTTTTGCACACATTTTGTTAACCTGTGTCTTTTTAATGCGGAATTGAGTATATTAATGTTGAAATTGATGACCAATGGCTAATAGTTAATTCCTGTTATTTTGATGGTGGTGGTGGTATGTGTATGTGCTTGTGTGTGTGTTTGTGTGTGTCTGTGTATGTGTTTGTGTGTGTGCATGTGCCTGTGGGTGTACGTGTGCATGTGCATGCGCGTGTATATGTGTGTGTGTGTGTGTGTGCGCGCGCGCGCGCGCACGCGTGCTTCCATGTGCTTCCTTTGTTTTTGGTGGTATGGAAATGCTGTTTTTAATTACCTTAAATTGGAGTGTTCCTTCTAGTTTTTTTTTTTGCAGGGCTTGAATTGTGGATAGATAATATTTAACTTTGGATTTGTATTGACATACACTGTTTTCTTTACCTATGATAGTTGAGAATTTTGCTGGGTAGTGGGGCTTCTAGTTTTGTGAGTCTCTGTTGAGTTGTTGGGTGTAATTTTAATTGGCCTGACTTTCTATGTTACCTAACTTCAGGGCAGCTGGGGATGCCCCAGATGAGTGGGCAATCAGGGAAGATGGTTAGGGAAGGAAAGCTAACTTCTGTGTTTCAGGGTCTGGAGGTCTTATGAAGGTAGGTGGAGAGATTGTGAGAGAAGCCCAATGAAATTATTTTATGATTAGGGCTTACCACATAAAAAGGAACTGTATTTCTGTGTCACAGTACTAAGAGAAGAAAGGGAGGGAGGGACAAAGGAAGGAAAGAAGGAAAGAAAGAAATAAAGAAAGAAAGAAATAAAGAACGATTTGTTCTTTTCTCAAACTTTTGTCTCTATAATCTGTATTATCATCCACTTTCTGCAATCAAGAGTGACTTCAACTTTTTCTATAAATTCAAATACAACATTCATTTAAAGTACTACTACTGAGAGGTTTTTTGGTTGAGTTGTAATACCCACAAATCAAATTTGATCCAAGAAGTAACTCTTTAACTCAACAATGTTGTCAGCTTTCAAACTTAGGAGCCACTGAAATGACAATCTCCCATGCTAAAGTATTCTAGTCATTTCTTTTCATTTCCTCTTAGCTCTTTCACCCATCTCTGAATTTTTGCAATCTATAGAAAATTACAATTCAAAATAATAGAATATTTACTTTGCATGCAGCTATATGGTTAAAGAAAAATCACAAGATTATGCTTCAATTGCATCATCAGTGTCAGTGATTAAATTTTATTGTCCTCTTTCACATTCATATACTCTCAAATGACAATTTTTTATTTTTCCTCACTTCTGACTGTCCCAAATGTTTCTAATGTCATTTTATCAACAGAAATTTTTCTTCCTACTGCATTGTGAAAATTGAAGCATTCAAAAGACTATTTCCAGAGTATTTCATTGTCATATCACTTTATCTGCCATTTACTTTACTTTTCTGACATTTGGCTGCATAAAAGGAAGCATTTCATCATTTATCTTCTACAATGATGGGGAGAAACCATACACCAAAGATATCTGCATTTTAATCTGTATAATATGATGTTATCTCCTATGAAAACAGATTATAGAGACAAAAGTTTGAGAAAAGAACAAATCGTTCTTTCTTTCTTTATTTCTTTATTTCTATCTTTCTTTCTTTCCTTCTTTCCTTCCTATGTCCCTCCCTCCCTTTCTTCTCTTAGTAGATACAATGCAACCATGTTAGCACTTAGAAGACTAATTGAAAAAAGAGCAACACAAAGTTATGGTTATTTCAACAGAACAGGACATGAGCAGTTATTAGCATAGAAGAAGAAAAGTGTAGCCAGCCTAGGGACACAGGTGGCCTCCACAAATTATGAAAGACATGTAAAAAGCTTCTTATTCATACATCCCAAAGTCAAATGGCTCTGTGAGCACCTTTATTTTAAGTTCATTGCCCAAATTTCCAGGCCAGTAATAGTATTTTCTATTCTTATAAGAAACTAAATTTGTGATAATTGCCTATTCCAAAATAGAAAACAATTGTTTTTACAATAGCATCATGTTTTCTTAACTGGATTGTTTAAAAATATAGTTTCCTCAAATTATCCAATAATAAAAGTTTTGCCTATATTTTTATCCTGATTTCATTTTTATCATTTACTTAACATTAAAAATTTTAAGAGTATTATTTGTAGCTCCACTTCATTTCTTCTTTATCTTTCTTATAGTTCTTTTAATTCTAATCATAATAGAATTCCTAGAATTATAAGATGGTTAATTTTTTATTGGATATTTTCTTTATTTATATTTGAAATCTTATCCCATTTCCTGGTTTACCCCCTCCCGGAAACCCTTATCCCATCTTCCCTTCTCTTGCTTCTGTGAGGGTGTTCCTCCACCCATCCCACTCCCACCTCCCCACCCTTGATTCCCCTATACTTGGGCATTTAGCAACGTAGCTGAGGTTTGCCTTACTAGGCATCAATGGGAGGAGAAGTCTTTGGTCATATGAAGGCTTAAAAGATGGTTAAATTAATAGTTGATCTTTAGTGTTAGCCTTACTGAGTCATTATTAGTATTTAAAATAGTTTAACAAATAATTTAATGGATAGATGTTTGGTTTTGGCTTTCAGAGGAGCACAATATTATTTTTGTTCTACTTATTCAGCTATATATTTTTGAGCTTAAATATTATCAAAATATATTAGAAGGTTCATAGTGTTTCTTCACAATTATCAACTTTTGTATTAATTTAATTATCTTCATTACTCAGTCATTAGCATATAATTATATGGTAGTGACTTCTAAATATATGGCACTACTCCAAGATTTTAGCTAGAAAGTTGTGTATCAGTCTGAAAATCACCTTCATTTTGCTACCATTAGAAAACTCATTGTTAGATAACAAAACAAAAAATCACAAATATTGAATTTCCTTTTATGTGAGTCTATTAGCCTTTAAGCTTTATATACATGTTTTTGAAATTAGAATAACATAGCTATTATGAAGCTACTAATGGATCACTGTGGAGGATTAGGTATAGAAATTTCAAGATAGAAGAAATGGAAAATGGTATTATAAATAAAGAGGAAAACAGAATGAGTGAGGAATGGATAGGCAAGATAAAGGTGGGACTATAGAGGAAATTCAACATTAAAAGTATTTGTAATGTCATATAGAAGCTAGCTACTACAGCATATTTCTAAAATATATACATAAATGAAAGGAACTTAAATGTAATAGTCATATATGAAAGGAACTTAAATGTAATAGTCACATATGAAAGGAACTTAAATGTAATAGTCACATGTAAAGAAAAGACAATACACAAAGTAGACATCACATGCTACCAAATTAAACCTAGAGTATCAAGAATGAATTGGATGTAGCTGAGGGGACCCTTTGGAAATCACCAAAGATCACCAGGTAGTACCAAAGCCATTGGCTACCTTCCACAATCTGAAAATACCATTCACTGATGTAAACTAACATGGTGGAACTGAGTTGATGACTAAGTAGAAGCTGTACATTTACTGAGTACCATTCACAGGACTAGGAAACACTTTGCATACTACACCATCAAGAGGACAAATCGGCAACCAACAAATTGGGAAAAGATCTTCACCAATCCTACATCAGATAGAGGGCTAATATCCAATATATATAAAGAACTCAAGAAGTTAGACTCCAGAAAACCGAACAACCCTATTAAAAAATGGGGTACAGAGTTAAACAAAGAAGTCTCACCTGAAGAACTTCGGATGGCGGAGAAGCATCTTAAAAAATGCTCAACTTCATTAGTCATTAGGGAAATGCAAATCAAAACAACCCTAAGATTTCATCTTACACCAGTCAGAATGGCTAAGATTAAAAATTCAGGAGACAGCAGGTGTTGGAGAGGGTGTGGAGAAAGAGGAACACTCCTCCACTGCTGGTGGGGTTGCAAATTGGTACAACCACTCTGGAAAGCAGTCTGGCGGTTCCTCCGAAAAGTAAACATAAATGTCATATAGCTACACATACTATGACCTACAAAAGACATCTATTTGAAAGATATATGGATGCAATGGTGGCAATCATGTTATAAGAAACAATTTTTTGAATTGTCCTTAATTTTTGATAATTATACTCATATTTTCCTTTCTGTTTCTTCCCTCAAAATCTTCCCATGCACTCATTCTTGCTCTTTTTCTTATTCATAGTCACATTTTTCATTCATTGCTTTACATTACTCTTGGGGTGTGTGTGTGTGTGTGTGTGTGTATGTGTGTGCATATCTTCAATTTTAATTAAAATGGATATTTTCACATATCCTAATTATGGTTTCCCCTCCCTCTACTCCTCCTACTTCCTCACAATATACACTCTTATCAAGATCCAGTCCCTCTCTGTGTCTCATTAGAAAACAGACTTCTAAAGAATAATATAATACTAAAATACAATAAGATAAAAAAAAAGATCTAATACATTGGCACCAGATAAAACAAACAAAAAATAGCCTAAAAGAAGAAACAAGAAACACAGATCCACTCCTGATAGATCACATATTCAGAAATCTCATAAAAACCACTTAAACTGGAAGACAATAATATATGCGAAGGGCCTGGTTCCGACTGCATAAACCTTGTAAAGGTTGTCCCAATCTCTGTGTATTCATATGCAATTTGCTCATGTTGACTTTGAAGGACTTACTTTCTCTCTAGCTCTTACACTACTCTGCCTCCTCTTCCTCAGGGTTATCTGGGTCTTCAAGTAAATAAGGGATTATATAGAGACATCTTGGAGGAGTGCTTCTTACTGGCTTGCTCCTCATAGCTTGTACACCTGCTTTCTTGAAGCACCCCAGACCACCAGTCCTCTCATGGCACCATCTAGAATGTGGTGAGCCCTCTTAAATCAGTCACTAATTAAGAACATGCCCTATAGGCTGTATTTTGATCTTATGAAAGCATTTTCCCAATTGAGGTTCTCCACTCTCAAGTGACTTTAATTTGTTTGAAGTTGAAATAAAACAAGCACACCATACATCATTGCATAACTCAACACTAATCATAGAATCTTCTTCATAAAGTAGAAGGTAATAATAAAAGAGGTCCACAATAAAGACTGAGAGATGGTTGAGCATACAGATTTAAATTTTATCAAAGCCCTTCCCTCAAGGGCTAAGGTATCTTTGTGAAACAGGTTGTACAATAGGAGTCATAGTTGTGGATGACCTCACGAAAACAGCTTCATTCATAAACAAGTCCAAACTTTATGAACCCACAAAGACTGTGACAGCATACACAATTTCAAACCATACAAAATCCAAATACGTGTACATAAGCCCACTCCTAATCAAGAAGATAGTACTAATTGGTACATACTATAAGAGTGAATAATCAGCTGTCTTCAATTTAGATATACTTGGCATATCAGTCACACTTCAGGGAAGACTGCGCACTCAGAAAGAGTTGTATAACACAAAACTACATAGGATTTTTTCTTTTTGTTTTTCTGTATGTGTGTCTGTATTTGTGTGCATGTTTGTGTATGTGTGTACTTACTTTGATATTTTCTTACTGTGGATTTTTGTTGATTTAGTTTAACACTTTTTCGAGAAGGGGAGCAGGAGTTAGGATAAGGTAAGGAGGTGTGGAGGGTGTGGCAGGAGTTGAGGAAACCAAATAATATAATATAGTATATGTAATTTTTAAAAATAGCCTCGTTAAAAGTTATGAAACTATTTGTCCATCCTCTCTGCCTTTATTCCCTGGCGACTGCATTAAACCTCATGGCTGATCCAGCTTTGGTGCTACCTGTGATCACTCTTATCCATTTTGAACTCCCTGGAATGTATTTCCATTCATTTTTGGTATGTGTCATTACTTAGAGGAAGTTTCTATCTGGAAATCCAATGACCAGACTAGTCATGTAATCAAATAGAGAATCTTCACTCTCCTTTCTGTCCTCCATTGCAAATTCTACCCTCACATCCCCAGCCCTGTAGGAGTCCAATTTCAGGGGACTTTCCTCTTTCTGTTCCTCTACTACCTCAGGACTCTATCAAAACTCTCCAAATAGGTCCAGTTATTCCAGGGTCTCGAAGAGGCACTACCCGAGGGTCAAAAATGGGGCGGGGGGGGGGGGAGAGAAAAGGGAAGCCAAGCACTCTAACAAAATCAGAGTCTGTCTGGGTTGTGTCAAGGCTTCATTTCATGTCGGGGAGACGAGCGGGTTTTAAGGCTTACAGAGAAGGAATTGACCTTCACACACCAGCAAAGGAGGGAAGGGCGGAGACTCCCCTAGGGACCGAAGCAGGAAGCAAGGAGGTCATCTGGTGAGGACACCCTGAGTTAATGCCAGCAGGAACATTCCTTGGTTAGGGCGTTGTTGCGACCACCCTCGCAGGCAAGGAGTGATGCAACACAGGATGATCTTCTTCAAGCAGTTTACTCAGGATCCCTGTACTACTACTACTTCTGACCCTGGAGAGAATCAGCCCAGCCCTTAAATACTAATAGCCAGCCAATCAGGCTTAGCCACGTGGACATTGCTGATAGGCTGTATCCACGCGGAAGGTGCAAGACTCAACAAGCTCCACCCAAATAAGGACTTGTTAACTGTTAACGACTGGGAGCCAGCCAGTGGGAAGGCAGAAAGTGGAAACCCGCGCCATTTTAAGGGTGTGGGAGCAAGCAGCTCCCTACAGTTCCTCCTTTTTCTTTTTAAACACGCATTCAGGCGAGAGCAGAGGTTTGACCTCTGATATATCATTTGCCCATCGGGTGGACTCATGGACCTTGTTTCGACGCCTTTCTGAGCCATCAGCCCAGTGGATTTCATCAAACCCGTCCGGTACCTTTTGTTCAGAGACGGGTTCTGGGGTACCAACCCATGTGCAGTCAAACATGCTCCCCTCAAGGGCTCTCCAATCATGGGCCCCTGAGTGCAGTGCTTAGCCTTGCATCCTGAGCGTGGAAAGCATCTTATTAGGCCTTCATGGCTACCAGCCAAGCCTGGGAGGACTGGCCAGCTTCAATGGCTGTGAATGCCTGTACCATCATTGCAACCTGTATTTGTTGGATAAACCTCATTCTGCAGATGCACCACAGGCAAACAATTGAAAGTACTATCAAAAGGATGGCAAGGGCATACTTTTCATTTACACTTCCCTCCTCTTTATCTAAAGGTGAATAAGGTATATCAAGAGACTTGTTAGAACTAAAAAGACAAGGAAACAGCTTAGTATCATGGCGTATCAGCATGGGTCTCAGGAACACGGACAAGATCGCCCATCCTGACTTATCTCTAAGTTTCTTCCTCTGTTTTAGGCTAGCTCCCTCCAACTGTTCAACCAGAGCATGTATCTCCTCCTCCACAAGATCAGAATCTTCCAAACTGAAATCTCCTAGCCCTTCTGAGGCAGGGTAGAGAGACTTTGCCCCTTTTTCTTTAACACTCTCTGCCTTTTCTGATCTTTCCTCTTGTAAGATTTCTAAAGCAGTTTGTCCATCCTCTATGGTCTTACAGCATTTTTTATCTTCTAAACAGCCCCTAACAGGCTTCCAAATAGGTCTTACTCCTCCTTTGAGTGTGCCCTGATCCCAGGCTAAGTCCAGATCCTTCCCTAACCTATCCCAGCAGGCAACCTTTAGGCTGCCATAAACAGCAAACCAGGGTGCCACGGTATCACATTCATTAAGAAATCTCTCTAAGGCCGATTTCTTGATCTTTAAATTCTTTGATAAAAGTAGCTCCTGAAGAGCCAGAAAAATTGGATGAGACTGTGAGGTCCCCATTTTAAAAATTAAGGCTCTAAGTCCTTTTACTTGCGATCACCTGGGGTGCACGTCGGTCAGCAGAACCAGAACACGACTCCCCAAAAAAGAACGCAGGCAAAAATGTAGGACACTGCTATCAGAGCAGGGTCCATAAATTGTAACTCTTTAATTTTCACTAGGTTGCTAATCTGCAAACTTATACCTCCGCGGACTTTACTTTCACCTTTGGTTTGCTTTCCGCAAACTTTTCACTCCCTCTTTGTCTACAGAGAGGAGCAGACCTCCGTCCTCAAGACCACGGACTTTACTTTTACTACTTTACTTTTACTTTCGGTTTGCTTTCTGCAAACTTTTCCGCTCCCTCTTTGTCTACAGAGAGGAGGAGGCTACCTGTTTTTTAATGGTCCCTTATGTCCCAACTTACCTTGGGAACTTACCAGTGCACTACCCTGACTGCGAGAAGTTCTGATCTTCAAACCCCTCGAACGAGGAGAGTTCCTGGTTTGCAGCACCAGTTGTCGAGACCACCCTCACCGGCAAGGAATGACGCAACACAGGAAGATCTTCTTCAAGCAGTTTACTCAGGATCCCTGTACTTCTTCTTCTTCTGACCCCAGAGAGAATCAGCCCAGCCCTTAAATACTAATAGCCAGCCAATCAGGCTTAACCACGTGGGCATTGCTGATAGGCTGTATCTACGGGGAAGGCACAAGACTCAACAGGCTCCACCCAAATAAGGATTTGTTAACTGTTAACAACAGGGAGCCAGCCAGTGGGAAGGCGGAAAACGGAAACCCGCGCCAATTTAAGGGCGCTAGAGCAAGCAGCTCCCTACAGGGCAGGAACTCAGGAACTCACACTCTTCTCGCACCTACAGCCCATGGGGAAGTCTCTAGTTAATTGTTCTCATATTTTAGCAGCCACCACCTTAGGGCCATGAGTAAGCATTAAATCTGAATAGCTCAGGATGGTTTCCCACACAATCTGGAAATCCAATGACCAGACTAGTCATGTAATCAGATAGAGAATCTTCACTCTCCTTTCTGTCCTCTATTGCAAATTCTACCCTCATATCCCCAGCCCTGTAGGAGTCCAATTTCAGGGGACTTTCCTCTTTCTGTTCCTCCACTACCTCATGACTCTATCAAAACTCTCCAAATTCTACTTTTCTTTATCCTGTAAACCCATTGAGCACCCCTTCTAGCCCATTTCAGCTTCTTTGTGTCAATGAACAGTATCTAGAAACACCCCCTCTCTGGTAACCTTGTGGCCACACTGGGCTAGTGATCACAAGGAATCTTCATTTTCCTTCCTGTCCTCCATTCCAATTTCCCAGTCTCATTTGCAGCCTTGTAGCAGAGCACGTGAAGGACAAAGCAGAGTGAGTGGATGGGAGGGGAACACCATCATAAAAACACAGGGAGGCAGGGTGGAATAGGGGGTTTTCAGAGGGGAAACCAGGGAAGGAGATACCACTTGAAAGGTAAATAAAGAAAATATCTAATACTTTTTTAAAAATGGACATTTCTTCCTACTATATCACCTGTGGACTCTGCCAAACCTTGTGGTAGATCCAGCTTTCTTCTGACATGAAGAATCCCTCAGTCCCTCTTCTGGCCCAATCCAAATTCTAGGGAAATGGAAGCAGTAACTAAACATCTCAAAACCAAACAAACAAATATTAAAAAATATGTCTGTAAATCCTTTTCTCCTGTTTCCCTAACTGGACTGCCTTGTGTTGCCTCACTGGGAGAGGATATGCCTAGTTCTGCAGTGACTTGATGTGCTAGGGTGGGATACCCAGAAGGGGCAGCTCCTTCTCAGAGGAGAATAGGAGGGATCAATAAAGGGAAATGCTCTGTGAGGAGGGGGACTGTGAGAAGGAGGTAGACTTTGATCAGGATGTAAAGTGAATAAATTAATGGAAAAAAGGAACATGAAAATTAGGCATAGTACTACCTGTGGACCCAGCTATACCACTCCTGGGCATATACCCAGAAGGTGCTCCTACATGTAATAAGGACACATGCTCCACTATGTTCATAGCTGCCTTATTTATAATAGCCAGAATCTGGAAAGGACCCAGATGTCCCTCAACAGAGGAATTGATACAGAAACTGTGAGATATATATATATATATATATACATTGTGTATATATATACATACACAATGGAGTACTATTCAGCTACTAAAAACAATGAATCCATGAAATTCTTAGGCAAATGGATGGAACTAGAAAGTGTTATCCTGAGCAAGGTAACACAGTCACAAAAAACGCACAAGGTATGCACTCACTAATAAGCAGTTGCTAGTCCAAAAGCCCAAAATAAACAATGTACAATTCAGCCAGCACAGGAAGCTCAAGAAGAAGGAGGTCTTAAGTGAGGGTGCCCTCAGAGGGTTCATCTGAGAAAGGGAACATAATACTCACAGGAGCTACAAGGGAGGCAATGTGTGGAGCAGAGTCTGAAGTAAAGGCCACCCAGCGACTGCCCTACCTGGGCATTCATCATATAAACAGTCACCAAAATGCTGACACTACTACAAGAAGACTGTACCAAAAGGAGCATGCCACGACTGTCTCCAGAGGGGCTCTACCAGAGCCTTATAAATACAGAGGCAGAAACTAGCAACCAACTATTGGACTGGGCTTGGGGTCCCTAACAGAGGATCTGGAGGGTGGTCTGGAGGAGCTGAAGGGGTTTATAGCCCCATGGGAAGAAAATTGGCTTCGGACACCCAGAAGGAGGGTAACAGACAGGGGAGAGGCATGAGGGGTGGGAGGAGGGGTAGGAAATCTTTGGGGAGGTGTGCTTTGGGAGGGGGAATGTCCCGACCCGCAGGACAGTCAACAGGGTTCCTTTAAGCCACCTAGAGGAAAGGCGATGGGGCGACAAGACACAAGAGAGAGAGGCCGGACAGCCTGTCTAGTTCTGATCAAGCTGTCAAACTTTAATTTCCAGACAAGTCAATATAAAGGGAAGCATACAAGGTTTGGGAGGGGTAAAGGGGGGAACAATCTCAGGGGGTTGGCATCATTTCTAAGAAACAGTTTCTCATAATTTCTGGTAAAGCTAGTTATTGCTGTTGGAATGTTGGTATGATAAAAGAGGGGTCATGAGGCGGTGAAGTGGAAAGGGGTTGCTACAGAAACCTATCTACAGATGAACGTCAAAAGGAGGGGGTTTTGAGATTTATGTAGGAACAGTTCTTGGCATGGAGGTCTAAGTGAGAATGACTCCTGGTATCGAAGTCTCCTGGCATTGAGAGCCAGGTGGGGATGGCTCCTGGTATGAAGAGTTCTTGGCATTGAGTTCTAAGTGAGGATGGCTCCCGACAATTCCCCCTTCTCTGTATAGAGAGCAGAGGTCAGACAGCCATTGATGGCAAGCAGATAAGGCATCAAAATAATGGGACAGCGCCTGTCTTAGGAATCGACCCGGTCATCCAACATCCCGTTCCCGTTTGGTCATCCCTGCCAGCCTCCAGAGATACCTGTCTTAGGTGGGAGTGGCCCTGGGAAGTTGCCCGTCATTGGCTAACTGCCCAGCAAGTTAATTGTTATTGATGCCTTTAGCTTGTGGGGCTCCTTCTGGAGTCCCGGCTGGAATGGCTGTGACAAGGATGCTCTTTCTGTTAAGGCACTGGAATGTGCTGTTTGGGCTGTTTTGCCCTGGGGGGTTTAGGTAGCCATCTTTCAATCTTCCATAGCCAAACGATGGTAATGTACCTGAATAGGTTTGGCTGCCAAGTCATCTATCTGCTTCTTAATTAGGGCTGTGAGGCGTTTAAAAGCCCATGGTCCAAAAGAAAATAACAATAACAGACCTACAAAGGGTCCTAGAACACTGGGTAAAAGTGTAGTGAGCCATGGAGAGGTGGAAAACCAATTTTCATACCAACTTTCTATCTGTTCTCTTTCTTACGTTTTTCTAGGCCTTGTCTGACTATTTTCATGCTGTCTTTTACAACTCCTGTCTTACTATCATAAAAACAACACTGTTCTTTTAAGGCTGCACAAAGTCCACCCTGTTGGAGGAACAGGAGATCAAGTCCTCTCCTATTTTGGAGGACAATCTCAGCTAGGGAGTCAACGGAGTCGGAGAGATCAATAATCCCCTGCTGAAGGCGTTGGACGTCTTGATCGATGGTAGCACTTAGATCCGTGTACCTAGAGTTGGAAAGAACAAGGGAAGAAATACCGGTCCCTGCTCCTACAGCTCCAAGGCCAAGTAGGACAGAGAGAGTAACAGCAGAGATAGGTTCTCTGCGAGGGCGGCTCAAAGAAGTGGAGCCTCCAGTAGATGTGGATTGATCCCACAAGTGAAAAAATTCTTCAGAGCGATAATAAACTAAACGAGGGAACATCTTAATAAGAATGCAAAACTCAGGTTTCTCCCCCTTCTTTCGATTTTGAAAAACTGAGGCAGAGAGGCAAGGTGTAAGGCCATCAAGGCACACCCACCAAGTTCCCTCTGGGGGGAGAATAAAATAATTGCCAGGAGGGGGAAAATAGGTTTCATTGCACAAGTGAGCATAAAGTGAGGGGACATTTGTTCCACTAGGGATCACACAAAGTCCCAGGCCAGATATCTGGGTTAATGAAAGACCTGGCCAAGCACCCTTTTGCCAACGGCAGCGTCGTGGATCGTCAGCATGGGGGGGGGGGATCACCAAGAACAGCAATTCCTTCATAAAAGGGTGGTTGGGAATGGTAGCACAGCCAGCAATCTTCAACAAGTTCAGGGGAAGTTTCATTTAAGGTGAGAAAAGTCTGATTAACTAAAGAAAGTACAAGATTTTTAGTGGGAGCTGGTGTACAGGCAGTGTAGTAGCTGATGGCTTAGCTGGTGGCTGGAGGGGAAATACAGAAGGTAGGGAAGTGTCTTTAATAGAAGGAGTACGGGTGCTGTCTTGATCAATTCCTTTAGGAGGAACAGGATGAAGTACCAACACAGAATTAGGCCCCATTGGTACTGGCTGAGCATGATATAAAGGCTCTTTAAGGAGCTTAATGGAGAAAATAATACCTGCATCAAACCCAAGTACATAGAGGCGAAGATCCCATTCATAGCCTATCTGCCAATGTGGATTGGGAGATTTTGCATAGGTGGTAAACTTAATTTGTAAAAGTGTGCACCATCCCCTTGTAGGAGGATTAGAGGCCTTGTGGACTCATCATCTGTTAGAAAACTAGCTGAGGGTGTAACATTGTGTTTTACTTAGATGTAACCCCACAGGAGAAGTCCAGAGGCTCTCCCAAAGGCCCCAAACAACCAAAGTAAATCTTGAAGATGTCTTAAAATAAATGGCAGGCCATGTTCTATTTGGTCTGCACTTGAAATCTGTAAAATTTAAATATATGGCCTTTTGACACCCTAAAGGGGGGCAATCAGCAGTAGCCAATATCTCCCCTTTAATCTGTTTATAATTTGTCCAATTTTTAGCTAAATAAATTTGCCATGCAAAGAGGGATGTTGAGTCCGTAGATGTCCGTGGTGTCAGCACTAGTAAGAGGCATCCAAAGGTGTTGAGGACTGTGGCCATTTTCAATGATTATAATCAGCATCATTCTTTGTCTCAGCATTAGCATACTTTGGCAGCTAGCATGTTCCTTCAGCATCCTGCAGAAAAAAACACAAACATGCCCTCTCTCTACACTCAGAGAGTTCCCTGGTATATAGAGATGTGATTTTTCCCCTCTTTTGTTTATAAAAATATTGTTTTAAAGTTCTATGGGCCTGTTTCATAATATCTTGTCTTTGAGAATTATGAGGAATCTCAGTAATATGACCAACATCAAATTGTTAAAACATCTCAAGTAACTGGCTATAATAATCAATTATAATATTTGTCTTAATCTGATTTGGAACATCCAATATAGAAAAATAACATATGTGATAACTAATTTTATTTGTTGTTGTTGTTGTTGTTGTTTCTTCTGTTAAAACATTTATTACTAGAAAGCTTGAGAAGCTGTTAATAATCATACACATATTTTTAATTAATTCTTTTGAATTGTATTTGTATAGATAATTGTAAAAGTTAAGAGTTGGTAGCATTAAAAAGGAAACAATTTTAAGCAATTGTAAGGCATGATATATATATATATATACACACACACACACACATATATATATATATATATATATATATATCATTAATATAAAAATTAAAATTTTAATTTTTAACATTTTAAAAAGAGGAGCTACAGCACCCAATTCAATTATCTGTGCTGAAGCAAGGGGACACTCAAAAAAATAAACATGTGATTTAATTATATGAGCTTTACTCCCACAGTAGATGCATTTTTATAGGATGTATGTATAAATCTATAAAAATATAAAAACATGTATGGAGGCAAATTATTTTAATAATTTATCTTTTGAATAACAATTATTAATTTTGTCAAAAAAGGCTTGCCATGTAATACATTGACTATCACTAATAATTAATTTGATTGCTGTTTAAAATAAGGAACAAACATTTTATCATGCTCTTAAAACATTCTTTGTAAAAATATTTCTATGATTTTATTTTGTAACACTTTATTATTACACCAAATCTTCATTGGAGGATGTCAAAACCTTATTTGGAGAGATTTTACATTAATGTTCTCTTTGTCAAGGAATGGAAGTAAACATATATCATAAATTGTTAACAAATACTTATGGTAGCTTTCTCTAAGTTATGTCTGTCAATATTTATTTTGTATTTACCTTGAGAACATCAGAGGCTTAAATCCTCTTATGGCAAACTTAAAGCAGTGTTTTAGCCAAATAATTTATCTTAACATTTTTTTTTTAAATTATTTACTTAAAAAGTTTAAAAGCCCATTGTTAAGAGCAAGCCATTTCTTGAGGAAGAACTTTCTAATGAAATATTTTTTACTGGTTTTTTTTTTTTAAGTTAGCTTATGTTTAACCTTTCACAGATATAAGTTTGAACTTTATTTTGAACCACAGCTATATGAATCTGTTAAAAATGTTCTTTTGGCCAGAACTCTCTAGGTGAGGCCTGCAAGATAAGGCTAGACCTACACCCATCAGTCTTATAAGGTGTAGCCCATTGTATGAAGGTCAAATAACAAAAGGAACCTTACAATTTTTTGAAAGCAAAACCCAGTTTTAAACAATCTTTTCTCCTTAAAATTAATGGCAAACACATTACTTTCATATTGCAAAGTTTGTCTATCAGCTTGTGTGTTTGAGTGTATGACAGTGTAACTTATTGAAGAGACATTATTTTAAATCTTAATTTTTCTAGGATAAGATCACATAAAACATTATGTCAATTTAGAAATATCTTAGAGGCCTGTTTTTCTTGGCTTCTGTCATGCCACGTGTTGCTTAAAATAGTTTTAACCCTAAATTATCACTTTTAAACTTACCTTTTGTTACCATCATTATATTTTTTAAATCATGTCCAATAACTTATGAGCCAATACTCTATAGTCAAGGCATGTAAAACATTTATACCTTTAAGACCAATTAGAAATAAAGATGAAGCAATTACACAAATCTCATTAATTTAAACCAAACATTTTTTTTTCCAGGTGTAATTTCAGGGGAATAAAGCATTTTGAACCCAGTCATCACCATGGTAGAAATTTGTCTAGGAGAATTAACCATTGAGCTTGAGGCTGCTGGCCCCTTAAGAAGTAGCTTTTTCTCCAGCTGTGTTTAACTCGTAGTTAAGAATGTGAGGCACCTTTAATCATCTTCCTCTGTGTAAATTGCAGACTGGCAGGACTACCAGTAGATAACGTATTATTTTTTTTTTTTTACCATTTTTTTTCTTTTCAACATATAACATAAACACAACAATCATTCAGCCAATCAAAACAATAGACAAACAAATTGACACACATATGGACAGGTTTTGGTGCACCAAAGACAGACAACAGACAGAGATGGAACTTGATGTCCCAAAGAGATCCAAATATCTTAACCAGAACTAAGGATATCTCTAGTAGGATTCAGAGAGGAAATAGGATGTCTCCTATTTTTTTTTTCCAGGAGAGTTTTGAATTAGTTTTTAACCAATTTTTCTGATACCACGTCCTGCACATGGAAAAACTGCTTTTCTGAAACCTGCTTTTTCTCTTGTTTAAGAGTTAACTCCTTATCTTCTTTTTCTTCTAGGAATTCTGCCAGAGAAGGGCGGGGGCAGGGGGGGGAGACACAGTGGCATCCACTGATAGTTACTCCATAGTGCCCTGCTTTTGTAACCCCTATTGCGTTCATAAAAAGAGAAAGAGGTTTAGAGAATGTGATATACCTCAGGGTAGAGAAGGGCGGTGCCTAGGCAAACACACAGACATGGTATAGAATAAAGTTTATTCAGGATGGAGGATGAGAGTTAATGGGGTAGTGGAGACAGAGAGAGGCAGAGAGAGTGTGTAGATAAGTACAGACTGGCCATGACCATGTGGCAAGAGGTAGGAGGGGAGGAGAGCCCAGGAATTTCTTTACAGTCTAGGACTTACATTCTGTCCTGTGAGTAGTTTTTACTTTCGATTTCTCTGGCCATTTTAGCTGCTTCTGACTTCCAAAGAATAAATTCTCCCCCAGAGAACTCAGCTCGGGCAAGCTGGATAAATTCCTCAGGTGTGAGCCAGTCCTCCGTGCCAAAGTGAAGGGAGCAGTCCGCCCATAGGCTGTGACTGCGGACCTTAATTTTTCTAAAATTTTAAAGTCAAGGGGCTTGTTTTGGCTCTTGCTTTTTCTAGCTATTTGTCTTTGAAATAAGTCTTGAAGTTAGGTTTGTCCCTCTGAGTCTCGTAGCTCCTTTAAGAGGACTACTTGCCCCTGTGGCTATCACTTGGTGGAGAGAAGAAATTTTTTCAGTGGCTCTCCTGCTAGCAGCTTCTCCTCCAAGTTGGCTTCCTCCCTGGGAGATAGAGTGTCAGCACGTGAATTATGACTAGATTTTAGAGTTTGTAGAGAAGGATAGACTTTGGTCTTTTTGAGAAATTAGGGAAAAGAACAGACATAGACAGAAATCATTTTAAATGTCCCTCCTCCATATCTATCAGAAGTGGGAGGGATAAGAGAGCACAGAGACAGTGTCAGGACGAGCGCTTTTTCAGAGAACTAGATCTTGGAAACAGGAAGAATTCTGAATAATGTCATTAATCAGAGACCAGTAGTTAAAGGCAGTAACTGGAACTTTTTTTTTCCTTTTCTTGACCAAAAGTTGCATAGTAATCTCGTACTCTAGCCCATGTTTTCTTACCTATGGTTCCTTTCTCTGGGAACCAGGGACAATTTGTCCGACAAAATACTTAAGAAGACCCTAAGTATTCTCAAAGAAGTACCTAAGATCTCCTTTTCTTAACCCAGCCCCGTGTCTTGCGAGATTCCTGAATCCCTGAAATGAGCAGGGATTGTTAAGTAAAGCTTGCCCCATGGGGTCTCACCTTCCAAGAGACGAAGTTGTCGTGGAGACTTTCCCCTGGCCGAGCGCGCCGGCGGGTCAACCGTGCTTCGACCAAATCCAGTTCTCCCAGGGAGCTGCTCCTCTCGGGGAGCCGAACGCGGAGGACCCTCCTCCTTGATCCACGACCTCCTTTCTCTAGATCACTCCATAGGTACCACACTGTTGGGCGCCAAAGTGTCCCGACCCGCAGGACAGTCAACAGGGTTCCTTTAAGCCACCTAGAGGAAAGGCGATGGGGCGACAAGACACAAGAGAGAGAGGCCGGACAGCCTGTCTAGTTCTGATCAAGCTGTCAAACTTTAATTTCCAGACAAGTCAATATAAAGGGAAGCATACAAGGTTTGGGAGGGGTAAAGGGGGGAACAATCTCAGGGGGTTGGCATCATTTCTAAGAAACAGTTTCTCATAATTTCTGGTAAAGCTAGTTATTGCTGTTGGAATGTTGGTATGATAAAAGAGGGGTCATGAGGCGGTGAAGTGGAAAGGGGTTGCTACAGAAACCTATCTACAGATGAACGTCAAAAGGAGGGGGTTTTGAGATTTATGTAGGAACAGTTCTTGGCATGGAGGTCTAAGTGAGAATGACTCCTGGTATCGAAGTCTCCTGGCATTGAGAGCCAGGTGGGGATGGCTCCTGGTATGAAGAGTTCTTGGCATTGAGTTCTAAGTGAGGATGGCTCCCGACAGGGGAAAATTGGGAAAGGTTTTACCATTGGCAATGTAAATGAAGAAGATACTCAATAAAAAATATTAATAGAATTAAATCATAAATTTGAAGGTAAAAGAATGTTACTAGAGAAACATCTTCTTGAGTGAGGTAACCCAAAGCAAAACTATTGTATATAGTGTGCATTTACTTATATATAGATGTTAGTATTTAAGTTGTTGATAAACAAGCAAAATAACTACTGAAGTGAGGTAAAGAGTAAGGAAGTGAACTAGAGGGAAGAATATGCCAAGGAGGAAAATAGGATATAGAGTTATGGATGGGTATATGTGGGGATTGGATGTGAAGACTAAACAGAGATAGAGAAGAAACAGGAAGGGCAGATAAGTGCCTAAGGGGAGGGACAGTTATAACTATGGGCATTTGTGGGGTCATATGAAAACTTAACACAGTAGAATCTTCTTAACGTATGCATATATATGAAAGAAGTCTAAATGGGATCACCAAATAAAAGAGAGATAAATTCCCAACTAGACACCACTCAACTAAATGAAACCCCCAGTGGCAGGAATGGGTTAGTCATTGTTGTTGACATTTGAGTTGTTGGTCAAAGAGGACACATGGAACCCCACAAACAACCCAGGCTATTGCAAATACTATTGTTTTCCACAAAGCAACGGTAATTCCCTATTGCTGATGATAATGCTTACATAGATAATTAAACCAGAAGTAATCAAGCTTAAATAGAGACTTCACCCAAACTGACTAGTGCTGGAAAGCACTTCTCACGCCATCAAAAAAGGAAGGTAAATATCAATCCAGCTACAAAGCTTTAAACCTTTAATAGTAAACTATCTTCAAGATATACTTGTATAATAGTTTCAAAAAGTTCTGAGAGCAAACAACAGATATTGTATTGGATTTGAGGCCCAATCTGTAGATTGGAACTCATGGCAGACACTGTGATCAAGTACCTGAGACTAGACAGGCCATTGTTCTACAGTAAACCAAATACTACTGCCTGCTTAATTTACATAGCAATAAAATGATTACTAATTTCATTTTGCTATACTCATAGATTAGGGTCTTGCTCCACTATTATCAGAGAAGCTTCTACCTGCATCAGATAGGAAATAACACAGAGACCCACAACTGTAAACTATGTAGAGAGTGAGAGTCCTTAAAATTCTCAGTCTTAATTGGGATGTATCCAAGAAATGCCTCCCTCTCAGGTATCAGAGAATTCTTCAACAGAAGATGTGGAACAACTGTAAGATGTTGAGGGGATAGAAGACACAAAGGAATCAGTCTTCTAACACAACAGAGCTGACATGCATGGGGCCTACCCAGGTCTAAACCAGATGGGGTCCCATTAATGAGAGTAAAAAGGTGGCAAAAGCTCCACCCCTCTCTCAGAAGCCATCATCAATTAGCAAACACATTCATAGGATACCTCAGTTTTGTCCAATGGAGTCTCACTGAATATACAAACTATACTTCAGTGCACTTCCTTATTCCTGTCAATAGTTTGCCAGCACAAAACAAAACCAATGGTATTTTTAGAGGCATAGAACTTTTACTTATATGTTATTTTCTGATTTTGTATTTTACATATGATTTCTGTTTATGTAAGTGTGGGAGTCTCTTTATCTATCTTTACCTATGTGTGGTGTTTCTTGGCTTTTACTTTCTTTCCTTTTTTGTTATTGTTTTATTTTATTCTGATTTATTTATTTGTTTGTGATTGTCTTTTTTTTTCCTAGTAAGAACAAGAGAGAATAGGTGTGAATTTAGGTGAATTGGAGTTAAGGATCTGAGAGTCTTTTGGAATGGGAAAACCATGATCAAAATATATTGTATGAAAAAATAAATTCTAATATAAATTTAAATTTTAAATAAAAAAGTAAATTTAATAACACATGCCTGATTTTCAGAGAAATATTTCATACATCTCATCCATTGCAGTATTTTCTAGCACTTCAACTAGTCCAACAAAATGAAATACTATATTGATAATTTTCTTTGCATCAACATACACAAACATATGGCCCATACTGTAAAGAAAACATTGACAGGTTGATTTAAAAAAATTAAAGTCAATTTAGAAAAGTATTTTCAATTCTGATGTCTCTATGAAAGGTCAAATATTTAGGTAGAGTCAAGTAATCACTAAAATTATGTAAACTTGAAAACTCCTACAAATGGAAAAGAAAATTTCTACAAATAAAGGTATACAGAATAATAGAAAATCAATCTTGGTTGTACAAAAAGTAGCAAACTAAAAAAAATGAAAAAATAATCTAGAAACTGATCTATGCATTTTTGTTGTTAATTTTATCTTATCACTATATTTCAATGAAGAAAAGGATGGCTCGTTAGTGAATGATGCTAGCTATTTCAACTTGATAGCTATGAGTTTGGAAAGAAAATACCAGTGTTTTCTGCCTATTATCATAGCTACTTCTTCAAATTGAAATAACCTAAACTGGAGGGAAAAGGAAATTTCAAGTGGTTCAGAAATTTCATAAAACATATGAGGTGTGTGAACCTCAGATATGTCCAATATTCATATAGATACTCTTGAAGATGATAAAGACAGGAAATCTTTGCTGAGGAAATAAGTGTTCTCTGGCCACGCTGCCCAAATCTTGCTTAAACAGCTCCAGAAATGCAATGTTTCTGAGTCTTTGCTTGTACTTGACTGGACTTTTTAGTGATGTGGTCCTTGCCTTTGTCCAGTGTTGCTAAGTGACCCCTCAATTATGCTCCTGTAAATGAGTTATGTTCAGTTATTCTCCTAACCACAGGAAAAGGACTTATTGAGTTATATTGGGTGGAACTTATTCTTTGTTTTGTCATTGGTACCCTAGCTAGAATAAATCAACATTTGTGTATGTGTCTATGAAAGAAAAAAAAGTCACACAACAATGCTTGCCATTAAAGAAATAAAAAACATATGCACTGTAAATATGAATGTGAAATGTTAAAGCTTTAATTAATCTATTCAAAACCACAGACCATCCCCATAAAATTCAAATAGACCAACAAATTTGGAATTTTAAATTATATATGAATATAATATATGAATATATTATGAAATATAATGAAAAATAATATATATAAAAATGTTCAAAATCACTACAACATTTTAATATTTATAGAAAAACCTTATATACATTACTTATTAAAAATATAAGTTAAGGCAAAATAATACATAGATGCAATCCCGTAAATATTGTTACTATGAAAGAAATGATGTAGTGTACATTAGCACATATGTGGAGCAATTATGATTTCTATTCAGTCACATCAAACTGGATATTGATGTGAGCACTGTGTAAAGTTCTCTGCTAATGTAATATTCACAAAAACTATACATTAGCAGAAGATTTTAATACAAAACTTATACATAAGAGAGGTGAACATTTATACACACTGACAAAATTTACATTTTCTTGGAGTTTTATTCATTCTAATCACAAACACAAATGAATTTACAAGTCCAAACCAATACAATAAGTGCTAATGTTATGATTTATTAACCCAAAGTATGATTCAGAAAAAATTAAAATGATGAGCTGAGCTGATTTTTCAAATATTGAATATCAAATAAGCACAGATGTAGCAACTTAGAGCAATGTGTTTGCTTGCAGTTCTGGAATGCAGAAACCTAACACTTACATATCAATTAAAGAAGGATTGAATATTCTTGTTTACAAACATCAAATCATAGCTTGGTACCATACTTAGCACCTAAGGGATGTCTACATCCTTTGTCTCAAGGTGATGTTTGCTTTCAACCTAGCAAAGGTGACCTAGCAACAAAGTCTGATATACACTAAATGATGAGAAATTAAGCCTTTCTTATAATAACAAGAAAATGACTTGAGTTCATTACCTGATGAAGTTAGAATGTCTCTTCTGAGGTAGTTTCCCTATTATACAATGTATATTCTCATCAAAATACATCTAAACAATTCTCTGCTTTGAAACTTACAAATGAAATTATTTTTCAGTAGTGTTTCAAAACAAAGGTGTGAAATGTAACATACAATATGTTGTGTTAAAATTTCAAGACTTTTAATTTAGATGCTTTCATTAATCCAGTCAAAAATCTAAGGAAATTGTTTGGGACAAGTATTAAGGATGTAGGATGATTACTAAAGGAGCATAAAACTGCATAAGACAACATTTATTCATGACTCAATAAACAGATGATCTGCAATATGTTGTAGCACAGTGTTATAAAAAGCCCTAAAATATTATTTTGTTGACTGAAACATGGAACATGAAGTGGACAGTATCAGAATAGTTTAAGCAAACATATTTGATTGTATTTACTGTATAGTAAGTGATTCAAATGTTTAGAGGTATTCAAATGGTTGAGTAGTATCTTAACTTTCTTCCTACTTCTGTGATTAAATACTTTGACAATGACAACTTATGGAGAAAAGGATTTACGCAGCTCACAAAGTCTACCTTACAGTCCAGTGTTGCAAAGATGTCACAGTAGCAGGGACATGAAACAACTAGCCACATTTACAACCAATAGCTGAAAGGCAATAACATGTGCATGCTAAAAAGCAATTCATTCACGTCCTTTCCTTAGTCTAGTGCTCAGCTCATAAAATGGTTCTGTAACCCACCTCATTTAAACTGATTGAAATCTCTCATGACCATGCAACAGGACCACCTAATAGAGAAAATTTCTTACTGTGATACTGCCTTTCATGGACTGTATGACACTGTTTCTTACCTGTTGTCAGTACTAAGAGACCTAAAAACATTACTGTAGTCCATTGGCCACTAGAGGCTTGTAGAAATAAGGCAATCAATGTAGTTTAATCTCAGTGTGAGTCCAGTGGGTCCCATATTCTTTCTGAGCTACTCCCCCACTTCTGGAATAGTAATCAGAATAGTTAAATTCCCAAGTTAGTGAAATTCTGACCTGGGTACCTGAAGATTGAGAGTATAAGTTCTCATGGCAGAAACCATTAACTACAAAGCAATAAAAAATTTTCTTTCCAGAAAAACAGTAATGTGAATATAGTATCAAAAAAATCTGAAATTATTGAAGAGATTAATGGCACCATTAGGGACTCAGAAAACGTAGAAGCAGGGATTTTCATTCAAGCTTCACTCAAGTCACCTGATTGTTCCAAATAGAATACAAATAACAGTGGTGCCACAGCAAACTACAGCATGTTTAAAAAGGAGGATCCAAATGGAATTGTACCAGATGTGATTTCATCATAAGCAAATTAACAAATCCCCTATGTACCAGTGTAACAGCAATTGTTCTGGAAAAAATGTTTATATTTCTATCTCATTTAAAGTTTACCAGAATCTACTTATTTTCAGGGGGCAAATTCTGAAGTGTGCAATCAATGTTCTTGCTCATACCTTAGCAGTAGCAACTGCTTTCTAAGAGGATTTATGAATTGCTCAATAAGAGAGAAATCATGCCTGGTATTGGAAACTTAGCCAACTGCCAAGGGATAGTGAAGTCTTGTATCTTGGAAGACAACCAATGAACACCAATTTTACTAAAGCAGAATAATGCCTAACTACATTCAAAATATTAGTCCTTCCATACACAGATAAGTATAGTTCTTACCACTCATTTAGTTACCTTCTCTTTGTAACAGCTATAGAAAATTAAAGCAAACTCCAACCAATCAAAACGGAACTATGGAACAGACTTTTATTGTATAGCTACAACATACCTCCTGAACCTAGGGATTAGAGATCACTGTGGACAGAGAGATTTTTAAGAGCCAAAGTAATAGTAAAATTGTTTCTGCTGCACATTTCAAATGTTATATCCATTGAATCTCGTAAACATGAATGTCTAAACATGAACATTACTTCTATACAGTCTCAAAAACATAACTGTCTAAACATGAGATGAACAGGTAAACAAACAGTACACATGTTAATGTTCACACTGAACAAAGGAAAGCTCATGAATAATCAAACACGTACATACATACACACACACACTCAAACACACACACACAAGTATCAATGTGACATTACTGTATTATCCTCAATGTTCTATTTCCCCTTCCTAGAATGATCCATTGCTCTGACCTAGTCCCTTATCCTACATGTAATCTCTGGTTATACGGTTCATAGACTGCTTATCAATGATGACATCTAATAGCCATAAATAAGTGAATACGTACCACATCTGTCTTTCTGGGTTACCATTTTCAGTATGATTGTCTTAGTTCCATCCATTTACTTTCCAATTTCATTTTACTTGTTTACTTATTTTTGTTATTTGTAGAAGCCAAGTAATATCCCATTACATAAAAGGTACCATATAGTCTTTATCCATTTACCCTTTGATGGGCCTCTAGGTTGTTTTCTGTTATCATTAACGCAGTGATGAACACAGGTTAGCAAGTATTTCTGTGACAGCTTGAAACATTCATTGGGTACATGCCCAAGAATGGAGCCTGAGGTAGTTCCACTACCAGCAACCCGAGGAGCTGCCATACTGATTTCCATAGTGACTGTACGAGATTGCACTGTACCCAGTAATGGTTGTTGTCTATCGCCTATTCCAAATCCTTACCAGAATGAGTTGTCATTTGTTTTATTGACATTGGCCATTATGACACATGTAAGGTAAAATCTAAAAGTAGTTTTGATTTGCATTTCCATGGTGGATAAGGATGTTGAACATTTATTGAAACATTCCTCAGCAAATTGAATTTTCTCTTTTGAGAATTATTTTTAAATTTCACCCAGTTTTAAGATTGTGTATTGTTTTTCTTAAAGTACACTTTTTTCTCTTTATTTTTTTTCTTTTACACCAATTTATCTGAGAGCGTGATGGTTAGAGGATAACTTGAATGGGGTCACTTCTCTTGTTCCACCATGTGCGTTCTGGGGATTGAAATTGGGTCTTAATGTACACTTTTTTAAAAGCTTAGTATATATATTTTTGAAAGTTTGTTAGGATTCTGCACTAAAACCATCTGCCCATAGGATTTTATTTGGTTTAGAGACTTTGAATTATTGCTTCTGTTTCACTAGGCATTACTTAAATTGCTTGTCTAATCTTGATTTAATTTGAGTAATTTGTACCTACCAAGAAAATTATCCATTTCTTTTAAATTTCCAACTTTTTGGAGCACATGCCTTTAAACTATGTCCTTAAGATTCTTTGGATTTTCTCAGTTGTTAAGTTCTGGGTAAAATATTAAGGATTAGATGGAATGTTAATACTTAGGTAGCTGCTACCCTACCTGGCTAGCCTGCTATTATGAGGAAACTTACTCATATGTTTATGTTGTTACAAGGAAACTTTCTAATGCCAAGTTTATTACATATTCTGTTATATTTTGTGCCCTTAGAAACAATCACAATAGAAGTCATTAGAAATGCTTTGTATAGTTTGCCACAATAAGCTTGGACCCAAACCAATCACCCACCAGCACTTCTTGCACCTGTGTATAAGCTTTTATGGCATTTTCTTTGAAAAGATGACCCTGGGATGGAATGCAATATAAGAGAAACCTGCACCAATCATAAATAATGGAAACAGGCAACCTTGGGAGGCAGGAGGTTGGGGGACCCTAGAGAATGCACCAGAGTCCTAGGATGTAAGAGACTCTCAGGGCTCAAAGGGAGAGACCTTAGATGAAATGCTCCACAATAGGTAGAACGAACGAACATATACAGTCTACCTCCAGCAGGAAGACAGGGCATCACATGAGGAAGGGGGTTATCATCCCACAGTCACAACTCTGACGCATAATTGTTCATGTCTAAAAGAACTGCAGGGATAGAAATGGAGAGGAACCTGAGGAAAAGAATTTCAAACGACACACCCAACCTGAGATCCAGCTCAAGGGGAGGTCTCAAGGCCATGACACAATTACTGAGGTTATAGAGTGCTCACAGAAAAGGATCTATCATGACTGCCCTCCAAATAACCCAACAAGCAGCTGAAAGAGTCCGATGCAGATATTTGCACCCAACCAATGGATAGAAACTATGGACTCCTGTGGTTGAATTGGGGGAAAAATGGAAGAAGTTGAGGAGGAGGGTGACCCTGTAGGAGGACAAGCAGTCTCAATTAATCTTGAACCCCTAAGATTTTTGAAACACTTGATCACCAAACAGGTAGCATACACCAGCTAATATGAGAAACCCCCTCCCAACATATATACAGTAGATTACTGCCAGGTCTGGATTCAGTCAGAGAAGATGCACCTAACTCTCAAGAGATTGGAGGCCCCAGGGAGTTTAGAAGTCTAGTTGGGTGGGTGGTGGGTGGTGAGTGGTGGGGACATCCTCGTGGAGACAAGGGGTGGGGAGAAGGTATGCTATGTGGAATAGGCAGAGGGTGAAAAGAGGAGGGGTAAAAATCTGGAGTGTAAAAATAAGTAGATAGAAAGATAGATAGATAGATAGATAGATAGATAGATAGATAGATAGATAGATAGATAGATAGAAGATATAAAAAAAAACATTTTTTAATAAGTCTTCCATTTTGAGTAGTGGTTCAGTAAAGTTTACGTTCCGAAGACCTCCCTGGGAACTGACATCAATCTGAAAGAGACATGTATGTGTATAAACTGACATTCTGGTTGGCAACCAAAGACATGAACTTTACACAAGGCAAGTCCCCTTCCACAGTTGAATAACTCAACAAATGGGAAGAGTATAAGTGTACAATAAGAACACCAAGGAAATCCCCATCCATAAATCATGGTTGATGAAATAATTTGGCACAGATGTTTGTAGGTCTCAGGCTTAAATACCCTGTAGTATCTTAACTTAATGTCTTGAGCCTGAATGGTGTTCATGATTGATCAGTTTTGGGGTGTGGCATTCAAGAAACTATCGTAGTTGACAGAGATCTGTTTCTGAGGCATTTGGGTGATAATTTCCAGACCCTAACAAATGTCTATTTTTATATTCTCCTTTTTATTTCTGAATTTGTTAATTGAGATATTCTCTCAGCACTTTACTTAATTTGTATAAGTGTTTGTCAATTTTATTTTCTCTAAGAAAAACCTTTCATTTATTCTTAGTATTGTTTTTTCCTTTGAATTCAGGCCCCAGTTTGATTATTTCTTTCCATTTACTTCTTTTATATGCTATTTTTTTATTCTAGCATTTCAGGTATGTTATTATGCTCTTATATAAGATTTCTATATTTTTTTACCTAGTGTTTTGTTTTTTTAGAACTGCCTTCAATGTGTCCCATAAGTTTTGATATATACTGTTTTATTTTTTAAACCATTATAATTTCTCTATTATTTTCTGTCTTGATACATTGTTAATATAGTGACTAGTTCAGCTTGCATATGCTTGTAAGCTTTCTGTTGTTTCTGTTCTTGATACCCAGCCTTAAAGTTTTATCTTAATTTCTCTTTTGTCTGACGTGACTGCTTTCTGTCCAAGTATGTGATCAATTATGCAGAAAAGTTCATGAACTGTTGAGAACAAGATATGTTGTTTTGTACTTAAGTGAAATGGTATGCAATATTTTCTGTCAGTTTGTTTTATAAAATCATTTATCTCAAGCATTTCTCTGTATATTTTTTTTGTCTGGATGACAGAACTGAAATATCCATTTGGTATATCTTTCTTTGATAATTATGTACTGTCCTTTGCTTTCTCTTCTGATAAGTTTTGGTTTGAAGTCTATTTTGTCAGATATTAAAATGACTAAGCTAGCTTGATCCTTGGGTTTATTTCGTTAGAATAGATTTCTTCATAGTTTTATCCTGAGGAGTGGTGATTATATGTGTGTGTGTGTGTGTGTGTGTGTGTGTGTGTGTGTGTGTGTGTATTTCTTAGTTTGAGTTTTCTGCTATGAACAGATACCATGACCAAGGCATCTCTTATAAAGGACAGCATTTAACTGAGACTGGCTTACAGGTTCAGGGTTTAAGTCCATTATCATCAGGGTGGGAAGCATGGAGCATTCAAGCAATCATGGCATTGGAGAAACTGAGAGTTTTACATCTTCATATAAAGGAAGCCAAGAGTAGACTGTCCTCAGGCAGCTAGAAAGAGGGTCCCAAAAACCACTCCCACAGTGACATACTTCCTCCATCAAAGCCACACCTTCTCCAACAAGGCTGCTCCTCCTATTAGTGCCATTTCCTGGGCCAAGAATATTCAAACCCCAAAATATCTTTGATGTTCAGTTGTGTTTTATAGATATAGCAGAAGACAGATCTTGTGTTGGAATCCACTCAATTAGTGTCTTTTTTTGAGAGAGAGAATGATGTTGAGAGTTCTCAGTGAGCATTGTTTGCTTCCCCACCCTATTTATATTTTCTAATCTAATATTATTTATTTCAAGTTTTTCTTTGGTGTGTTTAACTTTTGCTGCTTGAAGTTTTCCTTCCAGTTATTTCAATGGGGCTGGATTTACAGATAGATACTGCTTAAGCTGTTTTATCCATAAATGCCTGTTTTTACTCATCTACTGTGAGTGAGAGTTTTGTTGGCTATCGTAGTGTAGTCTGGCATCTGTGGCTTCTAAGAGTTTGTATAACAACCTTCCAGACCTTCTGTCTTTTCGCATTTCTATTCAAAAGTCTGGTATTATTCTAACAAGTCAGTATATTTATTTGCTCATTTTCCCTTGAAGCTTTTAATATTTTTCTTTGTTTAGTACATATTTTTCTTTAGATTTTTATGTGCTGAGAGTACTTTGCTTTCTGGTTTCATCTATTTTGTTGTTCTCTACATATCTTGTACCTTATTATGCATCTCCTAGTTAGGTTAATGAAATTTTCTTCTATGTTTCTCTTGAAGTATTTTTTGCACCTTTGACCTGGATTTCTTTTCCTTCTTCAATCCTATAATTCATAGACGTAGTCTTTTCACAATATCCCAGACTTCCTAGATGTTTTCTACCTTGATTTTTGTTGTTGTTGTTTGTTTGTTGTTTTAAACTTTTCTTTGACTGGGTATCCATTTCTCCTTTCTTGTCTTTTGTGCTTGAGATTCTCTCTTCTATTCTTTGTATCCTCTTGGTGAGGCTTGCCTCTGAGGTTCCTGTATGTCTTCCTGAATGTTTTTATTTCCAGATTTATTTCAGTTTGGATTTGCTAATGAATATATCCCCAATTTCACATCTTGAACTGCTTCTTCATTTTATGCTACTGTTTGGTTTTCATAAATCGATATATTCATATTCTCTTTTAAAACTTCTAACATATAAGTGATACCTAGGCTGAAGTCTTTATTGTGTGTTTCAGTGATATTGCATTTCTGAGTGCCTACTGCAATAGGCTTGCTCTACTTTTATAGAGACATATTTGTTCTAGCTGCAACTGATTGTGTTTTTATGCTGGCCTCTAGGCATCTGGCTTTAGACTAATTGTGATTTATGGTGCTGGGTCTTGTCTTTGTTGGTTGGGTGTCATGTTCCTTTTTTTTCTGTTCTCTTCTCTGATTCATAGAAGAACATCTTCACTGTGGACCACCTGGGAGTAAGTTCTTTTTGAGATCCTGGCAGCTGTGGCCACTAGGGGTCCTGGGCAGAATGTGTTCCTGGCTGGCATCTGAACTACAATTTAAAACTTCACTTTTAGTAAAAGGCAAAAGATTTATACTATCAACCTGAAGAGAATTTGAAATGTAAATAAAGCACATATCAAATTAAAAATACACTTTTACCCTTGGATAAAAGCAAAATATGTGTAATTACAAAAGATAGAATGGGAAAAAATAATAAGTAAAAAATGAAATTAAAAAATATATTTATGTACATGTATGACTATTTATCTTAGCATACTTGACAGTTTATAATTTTTCCATTTCAATTTGAAACGCTCTACTTATTATACAATAACAAATTACTTTCAGTCTTTCCTTCTATAATTGGTGTTTTGTTCAATTAATCTGTATGCTTATAGTAGCACTGGTTTACACGTAATTTTATTACAGCTTTATGCCAATTGATTTTACATTATTAAGCCATTGCTATAATTGTTGATGCATATATCACATCAGAAAAAGAAGACATGACAGTCATTTCATACATATAGTATGTGAGAGTCAAGATATAAAATATCTTGACAGAAGCACTGATAGTCTATAAATCCATTTAATTTAATTCATTTTGATATGGCATTTTTACTGATGGTCTTTGTACTGATGAGTGACTTGAGCTCTTGCTCTCAAATATGACAAGCAAGAAGATTCTGACTAGAAGTAAAAATGGAATTATCCAAAAATAACTGGGATAAGTAAAAACCGATTGAACATGAACGTAATTTTATTTTCCAGAGTAAAGCCATGCATAATTTGAAAAATTGAGGCTTTGAATTTATTGGTGTGAGCATTTTCTAAGTTCATGGAGAATAATATGTATCAATTTATTTTCTTATCATATTCATGTTTAAAATTTCAAAGGGATGCCATAACATCCATCTAAGTTATTTACCAAAGTGCATTATTTTTCACCTTGCTACTCTATCATTTTTAATAGAATACAGAAAATAGGCAATAACACTGATAAACGGTGTGATGGTTTCATTATTCCTATAATTAAGAAGATATTGACTTCTTTTCCTGTTTCCTGAATGTAACAAAAGTTCAGAAAAAGTAACAAGATGTGATCTCAGCAGATTTGTCCATAAGGATAAATACGAGTAACATTATGTCTTAAATTAATTTTCATTAAATGTTCTATAAATTCAAGTTAAAGATATATTTTATCAGGGCTGGGCAGATGATTCAGTGATTAAGATAACCACTGCTTTTTCACTGGACATGAGCTCAGTTCCCAGCACCTATACTGGGCTGATGGCAACAGTCGCTCATCTCAGTTACAATGGACTCAAAGACAAAGAGCCCCTTTTCACCCTCTTCAGGCACTGTATTTATGTCCTCAAACACACACAGACAAATGTACATGTTTGTATACAAATGAAAATAGCATATAAATAAAAACATGATGTTATTTAAAAGTCCACGTTTTCCCCTCAGATCCTAGCAAAAATGTGATTATCAAGGGGAGACTATAAGAGAGAAGGAGAAGGTAAAATGCCAAGAGAGGTATATTTGTCTCATACCAAGCATTTTATATAGGTAATATGTACCTTCCAGTACTTGGTAATAGGACATATAATTTTTACATTTATATATTTTTTTTAAAAAATAGAATATAGCAAACTATTCTAATTTTGAAATATTGAAATATTATCTCTAACTTATCAACAAAAAACTAAAAAAAATCATTGCAATTCTTTCAGTCCATTGGAGTTAATAAGAAAAACTCATTCAATATTGGTAAATGGAGCAAGGATATCATTTTTCAAATTATGCCAAGTAAACTGTTTACACCATCTAAACAGATCATATTAGATTATGTCAACTATGCCAAAAATAACTTTTAAAAGTGATAACAACCTAATAAGAAATAATTTTACAAAATTAATCACCCTAAACCCACAATTACTAACTAGCTATAAGTGATTTCATTTACCATTTATAAGTTGGCATAGAAAAATTCTAAAAAAATGAAATTACTTTTAAAAGACTGAATTTTTACCCTAGTACAAAGAATCCAAGTATATCAGTGCCTTTTTATTGTTACAACACAGTCATACAAATGGGCATTTGAAATGTTTAAACTATGTGCATTAAATAAAAAAACAAAATAAGAATAATTCTACTTATATCAAACCCATCACAGTCCTTTCTACTGCTTAAATCTTATTGCTCATGTAGTTTAGGACCCTAAACTAGTATATTTGTCAGGTTTTTCTAGAAAAGCAGAACATAAGTAATGAGTATCTATCTCTATCTCTATGTATTTCTATGTCTACCTTTTTAAAGAAAGGCAATGTATTAGAGCGGATTATTTATTAGACACGCCAAGGTCTAGCTAGTGCAACAATGGCTATCTACAAATGGAAAGTTTAAAAACACAGGAGTTAGTTCTTTAGCCACCAAGGCTGAACATCTCAACTGGTCTTCAGTATATTTCAGAATCCAAAGAAGTAGGCTTTAATACCAGTGATGGAATACACTTGCCGTTGACAGTGAGGGCAAATAGGCCAAGATCCAAGAGTTTTCTTCTAACATATCCTCTACATAGGTTGCTACCAGAGGGTATGGCCTAGACTAAAGGTAGACCTTCACACCAGAAAAGATAAGTGTTAAAACTGAGATTTCCCACTGTAAGTGTTTTAATTATGAAAAAACCCTCTACAAATATAACTTACAGCTTGATTTTCAGTTGATTCCAGATTTAGTCAAGTTGAAGGCAAAGAATTGTTTTCACTATCAGTTTAAATAATCATTGTATTACCATTCTTTTGTTTTGTTTTGTTTTTGTTTTGTCCTAATTTTTAACAAAATAAATGTCAGACTTAATGTATTAGTATAAAATTTATGTCTCAACATTATCTGTTTCCAATTGCATGATAGACCATTTGTTTTATGTATTTATATCCTTTCCATACTGTTTGCTTTACCAGAAGTATCCTTATTCATCTTACCCCTCTTCAAATTCAAGTTAGTTACTACTGTTTCTATTCATTTATCAAAGTTTATTCAATGTAGAGGAATATTAATCTAGCAACACTGCTGCTCTAGCATGGGATCATATCCCAATATATGAATTGTTTGGAATGTAGACACACACAACATTAATACATACCATTGATACCTCTTACTGGAATACAGACATGCCTTTAGCACATAGGTTTAATGCCAAACAACCATGTCTAACTTAGAAAGTCTGTTATATAAATCAGAGAAAGATTTGTTAGAATGAATCAGAGATGGCATATACTCAACAGTCATGAGAATGAAAAAGAGGGTACATAAAGAGTTGTGAGCTACAGAGAATTCAATTCCTTTCAATTCAATTGTGCTTAGTTCAGTATGGAGTAGTTCAGTTTGGCAAAGTTCATTTGAGTGTAGTTATGGTCAGTTAATTTCAGAACTAGTAGCCAACTTCATGGAGTTCAGAGCCAATCTTTTTAAGTAGAACAACTCAGAAGCCAAGAGAAGATAATTTGAATCAGTCAGCTTGGAGAGAAGCTTGAGCCAGAACAGCTGAGTTGAAACCTTCAGAGTTCAGAAACAGATACAAAGGGTGAATTCTAGCAGTAAGTCTCTGAGACTACAATTATATCTGGCAAGTCAAAATTATTTTCACATTATTACTTCTTGATGAAGAACTAATTCTCTTTTCTCTTTTCTTATATGGGTTTCTTTTAATTGCTCCTATCTAAAGGAAATATGGGGACAAAGTGTGGATCAGAAACTGAAGAAAAGGTGACCTAGAGACTGTCCCACCTGGGGATTCATCCTTTATACAGACACCAAACTCAAACACTAGTGCTGATGCCAAGTAGCACTTGCTGAAAGAAGCATGGTATAGCTGTCCCCTGAGAGGCCCTGCCATAGCCTGACCAATATAGATATGGATACTTGAAACCAAATATCAGACTGAGGGCAGGGATCCCAATGGAGGAGTAACGGGAAGGACTGAAGGAGCTAAAGGGGTTTGCAATCCCATAGGAAGAACAACAACATCAACCAACCCCACAGCTCCCAGGGACTATGCTACCAAAGAGTACACATGGAGGGACCCATGGCTCTAGCTACATATGTAGCAGAGGATAGCTTTATCTGCCATCAATGGGAGGAGAGGCCCTTGGTCCTGCCTGTGAAGGCTCTAATCCCCAGTGTAGGGAAATGCCAGGTTGGTGAGGTGGGAGTAGGTTAGTAAGAGAGGGAGAACCCGCATAGAAGCAGGGGGAGGGGAAGGGGATAGGGAATTTGCAGAGGGGAAGCGGGGAAAAGGTATGGCATTTGGAATGCAAATAAATAAAATATCCAATAACAAATTGAGGGACCTGAAGAGAACAGGGACTTCATGGGAAGATCAAAATCGTCAACTATCATGGACCCTTGGGAGCTTCCAGAGACTGAATCACCTCCCAAAGAATGATCACAGACTGGAAACAGACCCACTGGAAATAAGTAGCAGATGAGCAGCTTGTACTCTACGTGGGTCCCACAAACAACTGGAACAGTAGCTCTATGTGAGCTAGTTGCCTGTCTGTCTTTATGTAGGTGATGAACCCCCAAATCAATAGCCTTGCCTGTCCTCAGTGATAAAGGATGTGCCTATTACTGCCATAACTCAATGTGTATGTGTTTGGTGGGGGAGAGAGGGGTTGACACCCAATGGGGTGCTTTTCAGAAGTGGGACTGGGGAAAAGATTTGCATGAGCAGGTACTGGGAGGAGCAGAATGGCAATTGTAACAGTAATAAGTCAATAATCTTAAAATTTAAATTTAATACTAAAAAACGTTTTCCCTTTTATTTGAAGAAACATATGATTCAAAAATCAGTGAGGTAATTTTTTTGCTAGGTAGCTTACATAATTAACTTAGAAAAATTTTATTATTTAATTAAGATTTTAAAAAAGTAGTGGTTACCTAAGACACAATTCTGAAATAATTTTAGTATATAACATAACAATTGTACTACATATTTCTTGAAAAATAAGAATTACTATAAGAGATTAGATGTTTCAATCACTTATGCCTTTATTCCACAAACATTAAATTAGGGTAGTTCTATTTCTGCCACATCCATCCTGATCATGTCCAATTCAAGCTAGCTTTGACAAATCATTGCATTCATATTTTCAAAGATATAGGTTTCAGATAAGAGGTATTATTAGCTCATAGATTCACTGTTACCATAATAGTAAAGAAACTATGTTTATAGATAAATACCTGTATATTTAAAAACAAAAATGATAAGGATATGAAAAGAAACAAGGGAGGTCAGTATTTACATAGAATGTTTTAGATGGAAGAAAGGGAGACATGGTTTAATATTATATTCTTAAACAATAGAAAATATAAAAATGAAATTGGATGCAGAAAGCATCTTTTTTTTCACTGTTGTCTTTATGAATTTGACGTTTACGAATAGATGAAATCTGAATGGTGTATAGTCAGTCATTTCAGGCAAATTGATTGTCAATAAATATCCCCTTTTATGATTGAAAATTCCTAAAACACCACTTTTATTTTTTTCAAATTTATTTTCTGTAGATAAGTAGGAAGCAGAATGTAAGTTGTATCTAGAAATTTAATGGGTAAATATATGAAAATAGTACATAAGGGTGATAACTACAATAGGATCCTATAGAAGGATTTCCAACTTTCATCCGCTGATAACAGCAACTTGCTGAATTTACCTATGTATGAACATCATTCAATAAGAACTAGCAAATCCAGGAAACAGATAAACAAAGTACAGAAATTTTTAAAAGAAGACAATAAAAAATATCAGTAATGTAGTCTGTCTCACCTCACCCAGATCACTTCACTCTCAAGCAGAGAACATGGAAACACTGTCTGAGAGCAAGAGACTGAGTTAAGCATTCCACATTATCATAAAACACGCAACCAAGAATGCTTCACTAAACCCTAAAATTAAGTAGTCTTCACCAGCCCCAATTCCAGGAGAACCTTAGTACCTACAAAATTAGTTGTAAGAAAGGGTGCCCTTAGCACTGTAATCACTGACTGAATGCTCCATGCTCTGTCTCATCCTATGGCTCATGTTCAATGTTGCTCCCTATAATTCTAGTTCTTATATTTCCTCACATTGGGCCCACATTCGTAGCTAAGGTTCAAGGTCAATCTATACAGACACTACAACTAGTCTTATTCCATTACCTGGTTGGATTCTAATGCCTTTGATGCTTGTTCAACACCTAAATAGCAAGCACCAAGCAGTCCCTATTACCGAGATTCCCATATCTCCTTTGGTATCAAACATAAGGATGGAAACTTGTATTCCCAAACTTCAGGGAAATTTCCGTGTATCCAGGGATCCTCTGTTTTTGGACCACTTGCTAAATAAACAAGTATCAGGATTTCTTCTGTAAATTCAAGCACAATATTATTCTCAGTGCACTCAGGGTTTAGGAAACCTCCTTCATACTCATATCATTAACACATACTTCTTCTCGATAATACCCACAGACACAACCTAAACACTATCTCCTAGAATGTTGAAGAGATATCACTTACAAATACATATTAGTGATCAGACTGTAAGGCATTAAGTACCAGAAAACACATTGATCAGGCCTGACAATCATGTACAAAGTTCTTGATTTGTCCCTGTTGATTCATTTATCAGACTGAACTTACTGTTTTTGGGATGAAGCCTTTCTTCAGAGACCATGTGCCCCATGCCTATTATCAGTGACTCCATTTACCGACCCCACCATAGTTGACCAATGTGTCATAATATTCTACATGGACTTAGAAAATTTAATAAACCATACTCAAAGACCTCTCCACTGAGCCTAAAACTCATAACTACCCCCCCCACGACCTGAGATACCAGTATTAAACCTATGAATTTGTTTGCCATGTCATCTGTATGATAAGCCAGGCCTCAGAAGTCATTCACACACAAATCTCATTGGATAGCTTACCTAAAATCTGTGGGCAGGCTGGATAATGAAGGGGTTTTCTCTGTGGAAACCAGTCTATTAGAAGTAGAAATATATATTTATTTTGGTAATCTACAAACTTTCATGATCATAGAAACATGATACCATCAAACCAAGCAAATAAAGTCAAATAACAGAAGTAATGGATCTTGATACGGTACATGAAAAACTACAACAATTGTCTCCAAGATTTCTAATGTGTAAAATGACAGATAAGATAGTAGAGAGCAAGTGTAATTATGCATTAAGATTGAAGACCTGTATGGATGCAAAAAATGTGGTATATCTACACAATGGAGTACTATTCAGCCATTAGAAACAATGAATTCATGAAATTCTTAGGCAAATGGATGGAGCTAGAGAACATCATACTAAGTGAGGTAACCCAGTCTCAAAAGATCAATCATGGTATGCACTCACTAATAAGTGGATATTAACCTAGAAAACTGGACTACCCAAAACATAATCCACACATCAAATGATGTACAAGATGAACAGAGGAGTGGCCCCTAGTCTGGAAAGACCCAGTGTAGCAGTATAAGACAAAACCAGAACAGGGAAGTGGGAAGGGATGGGTGGGAGAACAGAGGGAGGGAAGGGGGCTTATATGTGACTTTCTGGGAGTGGGGAACCAGAAAAGGGGAAATCATTTGAAATGTAAATAAAAAATATATCGAATAAAATTTAAAAAAATGTGCCATTAAGCAATATTATTGTTAGGAAAATGTCATACAGCATAGGTAGTATAAATCAACCACTAAGCACGGATGCTTAAAGCAACGAAGAGCTATGGTGAACAACAGAAGTATGATACTATTGCTATCAGAACATAGCAAATAGTTATATAATAAATATTTTTTGTTCTCTAAAATGTTTTTAAAGTGTAGTAAATTTGTAAATCAATAACACTGTAATTTATTAACTTTTGACTCAATATAATTCTATACTTTGCATAATTCATTTTAAGTGATATACATTTGTACAATTGGAAAAAACTTTAATTGTTTAAATACCAGCACTACAGATCCACATATGATATGGAAATTATATTTAGAGTGGTACGACATCATCAAGAAATTTTCAATGCCATTACAATTTTATGATACCAGAGGGACATCCATGTTTTATCATTGACAAAGAAGCATTATGTGGCACAATGAATTAAGAAGGCAGAAGCTGGAAAGAACTCAGGTGTCCCTCAACGGAGGAATGGATACAAAAAAAATGTGGTACATTTACACAATGGAGTACTATTCAGCCATTAGAAACAATGAATTCATGAAATTCTTAGACAAATGGATGGAGCTGGAGAACACCATACTAAGTGAGGCAACCCAGTCTCAAAAGATCAATCATGGTATGCACTCACTGATAAGTGGATATTAGTCTAGAAACTTGGAATACCCATGACATAATCCACATATTAAATGATGTTCAAGAAGAACGGAGGAGTGGCCCCTGTTTCTGGAAAGACTCAGTGCAGCAGTATAGGGGAATACCAGAACAGGGAAATGGGAAGGGGTGGATGGGGGAAGAGAGGGAGGGAAGAGGGCTTATGGGACTTTCAGGTAGTGGGGAGCCAGAAAAGCAGAAATCATTTGAAATGTAAATAAAAAATATTGAATAAATTTAAAAAATGAAAAATATTCAACAAGGATTTCGATGAGGAAAACCACAGAGGTCCTAAGAGATGACTCAAAAGTTAAGAGCATTTGTATCTCTTCCAGAGGACTCGACTCCTTCCTACTACCTATGTCAGATGTTCCACAATAACTTCCAACTCCAGTAATAAATGATCAAATCCCCTCTGGTGGCCTATTAGGACACATGTGCACACATGGCATACAATATGGAGATACACTGTGAAAGAACTTTTTTAAAAACATGTTTAAAAAAATTGTAAGATGAATGCAGGAAAAAAATGGAACTGAGCACCATCATAATTGCCTTAGATTCCTGGGATTCATAGCTACTATGGCCCAAGATCTTCATGCCAAGATCCAGGTAAAAAACTTGTGTCTCCCAGCCTCAAGATCTAGATCATAGGTGAGCCCTCCAATTCTGGATTGTACTTCATTCCAGATATACTCAAGTTGATAACCAGTAATAGCCATTATAATATGGCTTCATATCTCAAGAGAATTCTTGTATTTCTTTCAGATGTTTTAGTGTTCTTACCATTGGTAGTATTGTCCACTGATTGTTTTATAGTGACATCAGCTCCTATGACCACATTTTACAGTCAGATAAATCTTGGTTTTATTTAAATCACACTTTACAGGCCAAGAGGGTGTGTGATATATACTACTAGCATTAAATTGAATGTATACAGTTCAGATGAGAAAAACAGTTATAACTTTAAGCTGCATCTTTTACAGGACCTAATTAACAAGGTCAGATAGTATATGTGCTGACAAAATTAAAAAATATCTGCTAATGACAAACATGGAATTATAGATATTTAATATAGTGAAATTATGTGGATACTTCATCATGATACATTGAAGATTCCTGAAACTCCTATGCAGACTTCTACTATACATTCTTCACAGAATATATTTTCTTTCACAGGAAAGATGTGTCCAGACCTCCTGCTAACTCTGAATATTTCTTACCAGCATCTGGCTTGGATAGAGAAGAGATCCAAGGATCTCTGTCCTCCTGAGAACATTATTTTCCTACTATGCATGTTCACCTTGGCTAGGCAATTTGAACACATCTGGTAATACCTGAGAAACAAAACTTTTTCTCTACCTCTAGTTCACACCTGTATTGTCTCTGACTGCAAAAGCAAGAAAACGTATAATGCCCTGTGTGTTTTCCAGTTTCTGAAGATAAAGCTGGTAGAATCGCCAGGTCCGTCAACATTATCCAAGAATAACTCACCAGCCCATGCCCACCCTGCACTAATTATTCTTTATGAAGTAAGAGCATGTTTCTTTTGAACTGAGCCAAATCACCTTCAGCTCTTCCATCTACAAGTCAATATTATAAGAGTGTCTCCAGAACTGAATCTTAAGCTTTATAGACTAGGCCAAAATCTATGAAGCAAGGAGAATAAAAATGTCAAAAAATAGCTACTTAAGTCAAGTATGCCAGAAAATACTAACTCAATAACTCAAACTAGATGGGTGAATTCCAACATAAAAAAAATCCTGAATGAGGTAACTCAAAGCCCAAAGGACATACATGCAATGCGTTCACTAATAAGTGGATATTAGCCAAAAAAGTAGAGAATACCTATAATGCAATCCACAGAACTAAAGAAGGTTAACAAGCAGAAGGGCCCAAGTGAAGATTCTTCAGTCTCACTGGGGGGGGGGGGGGGGGAGAAGGGAAGTATCACAGGAGACAGAGGGAGGGAAGGAGCTAGGTAGGAGAGGGAAGGGGGAAGGGATAAAAGGAACATGATCAGGTATGGAGGAGGGGAGACAGGAGAGAGAGAAGCCCTGAAGACCAGCAGAATGAATGGAAAAACACAACTTCAAGGGTGAGGAGGATGGGGTAACCCTCTAGAAAGCACCAGAGACCTATGAGATGAGAGACTTTCAGAACTCAATGAAATGTCCTACAGTGGGGAGAGACAAGTTGGAGAGTTCACCTCCAGTAGAAAGACAAGGCATCAAGTGGAAGGATGGGATTGCCATCCAATAATAATAATAATAAAAACAAAAAACAAACAAACAACAAAAAAAAAAACGCAGGGGCAAAATTGGAAAAGAGCCTGAGGGAAAGGAGGTCCACTGACCAGCCTAAATTGGGATCCAGCTAAAGGGATGGTTCCAAAGCCTGACTCTACTACTGATGCTATGGTGTACTTACAAATAGGAGCCTAGCACGGCGGCCCTCAGAAAGGCCCAACAAGCAGCTGACTGAAACAGATGTGGATACTTACACCCAACCAATAGACTTAAGTCTGGGAACCCTGTGGTTGAATTAGGGAAAGGCTGGAAGAAGTTGAAGAAGAGGGCCACCCAACAGGAAAAACAGCAGTCTTAACAAACATGGATGTGCAAGATCTCTCAGACAATGAGACACCGACCAAACAACATACACTAGCTGGTAGGAGGCCCCCAACACACATACAGCAGAGGATTGCCTCATCTGGCCTCAGAGGGAGAAGATACACCCTTAAGAGATTTGAGGCCCCAAGAAGTGGGGAGAGCTGGGGGGATAAAGAGATATCCTCTTGAAGACAGAGGTGAGGAGGAGTGGAATGAGGAACTGTTGGAGGATGGACCAAGAGGTGGGCAATGACTGGACAGTAAAAAGTAAAAGTAATTAGAAAAAAATTAAAACTATTAAGAATGGATGAATAAAATGAATGAATAAAAGGAACACAACACTTGAAATTTTAAAATAAAGACTTTTCTAGATATTAAAATAGAGTTAAAGAAGTAAGAGCTTAGGCAGACGGCTATAACAGGTTTCTTCTGTGGGAGAGCATGCTCTATTTAAAGATTTTCCCTCTTCATAGATTAGACTCACTACAGTGTATGGCCCAACTCACACAAGAAAATTTACAACATATATTGGAGTTGGTGAGGATTTGTTTAAAAAAGAATGTGGAGTTGGAAATACATACAAAAATGGGAGCAATATCTGAGGGGAGTTAAGTAAAAAAAAAAAGATTTAACATGATTAAATAATTTGTACACATGAGAGAAATTATCAAAGATTTAATAAAAAAAATGTTTTTAAAAGAAAATTAAGGGACATCTGTGTTTCTTCCACTTTGCTGCTATTTCTAATAAGGGTGCAGTGACAATAGTAGAGCACATGTCCTTGTGGTATGGTGGAGCATCTTTTTGATATATGCCCAGGAGCACTATAGCTGTGTCTGCAGGTAGAACTATTTTCAATTTTCTATGGAACCTCAAGATTGATGTCTAGAGCTGTTGTATATGTTTGCAATCCCACCAGCAATGAAGCAGTGTTCCCCTTTCCCCACATGCTCACCAAGTATGTACTGTCACTTGAGGTTTTTTTTTTTTTTATCTTGACCATTCTGATGGCCATAAGGTTGAATTTCAGAGTCATTTTGATTTGCATTTCTCTGATGACAAAAGATGTTGAACATTTAAGTGCTTCTCAGCCATTCAAGATTTCTCTGTTGAGAATTCTCAGTTTACCTCTGTATGCTATTTTTTTCTATTTTATTTTGCTCTGTATGCTATTATTTAGCTTTTGGAAGTCTAATTTCTTGAGATCTCTATATATTTTGGATCGTAGTCCTCTGTCAAATATAGGGTTAGTGAATATATTTTTCCAATCTGTGAGCTTCCTGTTGTTTGTGTTGTAGAATTCCAGCCTTAGTCCTTGGTGATCTGACAGAATTTCAAACTTATTGTATCTGTGAGGCTTGCTTTGTGTCTAATTTTATGGTCAATTTGGGAGAAGGTTCCCTGAGGAGTTGAGAAGGTATATTTTGTTATTGGTCAAATTATTCTGTAATTATCTGTTAAAACCATTTGTTTCATAACTTCTGTAGGTTTAATTGTGTCCCTGTTTAGTTTCTCTTTCCAGGACCTGTCCATTGGTAACAGTGGGGTCTTGAACTCCTCCTATTATTGTATGAAGTTCACTGTGTATTTTGAGCTTTAGTAAAGAGTCTTTTACAAATGTGGGTATTCTTGCATTTGGTTCATAGATATTCAGAACTGAAACATTGTCTTGGTGCATTTTTCCTTTGATGTCTATGAAATGTTCTTCCCATCCCTTTTGATTACATTTGCCTGGAAGTCTATTTTATTGGATATTAGAATGGCTACTCCAGTTTGTTTCTTAGGATCCTTTGTTTGGAAAACATGTTTACAGGCCTTTAGTACTAGGTAGTTCCTGCCTTTGTTACTGAGGTGTGCTTATTATATGTAGCAGAACGATGAAGTCTGTTTAGGTATCCAGTCTGTTAGCCTGTGTCTTTTTACTGGAGAATTGAGTCCATTGATGTTGAGAGATATAATGACCAATGGTTGTTACTTACTATTATTTTGATGTTGGAGATGGTACTATCTGTGTGCAGTTCTTTTCTTTGGGGTTTGTTATGATATGATTTCTTGACTTTTCTTGGGTATAGTTACCCTCCCTTGTGTTTGAGTTTTCATTCTCTGTAGGGCTGGATTGGTAGAAAAATATTATTTAAATGTAGCTTGGTCATGGAATACCTTAGACTCTCTATCTATGGTGATTGTGAGTTTTGCCCGGTATAATAGCCTGGGCTGGCATCTATTGTTTCTTATTGTGTGCAAGATATTTGTCCAGGATCCTCTGCCTTTCAGATTCTCTTTTGAGAAGTTAGCTGTAATTCTGATAGGTCTGCCTTTATATGTTACTTGGCCTTTCCCACTTATTGCTTTTAATATTCTTTCTTTGTTTTGTATATTTAGTACTTTGATTATTATGTGGCAAATGGTTTTCTTTTCTGGTCAAATCTATTTGATGTTCTGTAGGCTTCTTTTTTGCCATCTCTTCCTTTAGCTTAGGAAAGTTATCATTATTGATCTTGTTGAAAATGTTTTATCACTATTGGAGATGGAAATTATCACCTTTTTCTATACCTCTCATTCTTTTTCCTTTTTTTCTTTTGAATATATTCTTCATTTACATTTCAAATGTTATACCTTTTCCCAGATTCCCCTTCCCAGAAAACTCCCAATCCACCATTCCACCTCCTACCTCTAAGTATATGCCCCTCAACCCTACCCACTCCCACCCACCCCCCTTTGATTTCCCAATACTGGGGCATCTATTGAGCCTTCACAGTATCATGGACATCTCCTCCCACTGAAGCCTGACAAGGCATTCCTCTGCCAATCTTTTGGGTGGAACCATGTGTACCCCTTGGTTGATGGCTTAGTCCTTGTGAACCCAGGGTCTTCTGGTTGGCCAACATCATCTATCTTCCTATGGTGCTGCAAATACTTTTAGTTCCTCCAGTCCTCCCTCCAACTCCTCCACTGGGGACCCCATGCTCAGTCCGATGGTTGGCTGCTAACATCTGCCTCTGTATCTGTAAGGATCTGGCAGGGCTCCTCTGAGGACAACCATAACAGGCTCCATTCAATATGCACTTCTTGTCATCCATAGTCATTTTAAGGTTTGGTGATGGTTTATAGGATGAATCCCCAGATAGGACAGTCTCTGTGTGGCCTTTCCTTCAGTCTCTGTTCCACACTTTGTCTCCATAATTGCTTCTGTGAGTATTTTGTACTCTTTCTCAGAGGAACCAAAGCACCCCCACTTTGGTCTTCCTTCTTCTTGTGCTTCCTGTGGTCTGTGAATTGTAACTTGTATATTTTCAGTTTTGGGGCTAATATCCACTTATCAGATAGTACATATCATGTGTCTTCTTTTGTGATTGGGTTACCTCACTCACGATGATACTTTCTAGTTCCATCCATTTGAAGAATTTCATGAATTCATTGTTTGTAATAGCTGAATACTATTCCTATGTGCATATATACCACAATTTCTGTATCAATTCCTCTGTTGAAGGACATCTGGGTTCTTTAAGCTTCTGACTATTATAAAAGGCTGCTATGAACATAGTGGAGCATATGTCCTTATTACATGTTGGAGCATCTTTTGGGTACATGCCCAGGAGTGGTATAGCTGGGTCCTCAGGTAGTACTATGTCTAATTTCCTCAGGAACCACCAAACTGACTTCCAGAGTGGTTTTACCAGCTTGCAATCCTACCAACAATGGAGAAGTGTTCCTCTTTCACCACATACTTTCCAACATCTGCTGTCCCCTGAGTTTTTTCATCTTCACAATGTGGACTGGTGTGAGGTAGAATCTCAGGGTTGTTTTGACTTGCATTTCCCTGATAACTAAGGATGCTGAACATCTCTCTAGGTGCTTCAGAGCCATTTGAATTTCCTCAGTTAAAAGTTCATTGTTTAGCTTTGTACCCCATTTTTAATAGGGTTGTTTGACTCTCTCTGGAGTCTAACTTCTTCAGTTCTTTGTATACATTGGATATTAGACATTTATAAGATGTAGTATTGGTAATCTACATCTGATCTTTTCCCAATCTGTTGGTTGCTGTTTTGTACTATTGACAGTGTCCTTTGCCTTACAGAAGCTTTGCAGTTTTATGAGGTCCCATTTGTCGATTCTTGTTCTTAGAGCATAAGACATTGGTGTTCTAATCAGGAAATTTCCCCCTGTGCCTATGTGTTCAAGGTTCTTCACCACTTTCTCCTCTATCAGTTTCACTGTATCTGGTTTTATTTGGAGGTCCTTGATCCACTTGGACTTAATCTTTGTACAAGGAGATAAGAACAGGTCAATTTCCTTGTTTCTGCACGCTTACCTTCAGTTGATATAGCACCATTTGTTAAAAATACTGTCTTTTTTCCAGTTAATGCCTTTAGATCCTTTGTCAAATATCAAATGACCGTAGGTGTGTGGGTTCATATCTGGGTCTTCAATTCTATTCCAATGATCTTTCTGCCTGTCTCCATACTAATACCATACAATTTTTATCAAGATTGCTCTATAGTAGAGCTTGAGGTCAGGGATGGTGATTCACCCAGGAAATCTTTAGTTGTGGAGAATAGTTTTCACTAATCTGTTTGTTTGTTTGTTTGTTTGTTTTTGATATTCCAAATGAATTTGCAGATTTCCCTCTGTAGCTCTAAGATTTGGAATATTGATAGGGATTACATTGAATCTGTAGACTGCTTTAGGCAAATGGCCGTTTTTACTTTATTAATCATGTCAGCCCATGAGCATGGGAGATCTTTCCATCTTCTGAGATATTCTGATTTCTTTCTTCATAGGCTTGAAATTCTTGTCATACAGATCTTTCACTTGCTTGGTTAGAGTAACACCAAGGTATATAATATTATTTTTGATTATTGTGAAAAGTGCTGTTTCCCCAATTTCTTTCTCAGTCTGTTAATCCTTTGAGTATAGGACGGCTACTGATTTGTTTTAGTTAATTTTATATCCAGCCACTTCGCTGAATTTGTTTATCAGGTTTAGGAGTTCTCTGGTGGAATTGTTGGGGTAACTTAAGTATATGATCATATCATCTGTAAATAGTGATATTTTGACTTCCCCCTTTCCAATTTATATACCTTTGACCTCCTTTTGTTATCTCATTGCTCTGGTTAGGACTTCAAGTACTATACTGAATAGACAGGGAGTGGACAGCCATGTCTGGTCCCCACTTTTAGTGGGATTGCTTCAAGTTTCTCTCCATTTATTTTCATGTTGGCTAGCAGTTTACAGTACATTGCTTTCACTATGTTTAGGTATGGGCCTTGAATTCCTGCTCTCTCCTGGACTTTTATCATGAAGAAATGCTGAATTTTGTCAAAAAATATTTCAGTATCTAATGAAATGACCATGTGTTATTTTTTCCTTTGATTTTGTTTATATAATGGATCACATTGATTGATTTCCATATATTGAACCATCCCTGCATCCCTGGGTTAAAGCTGACTCGATTATGGTGAATTATTGTTTCGATGTCTTCTGGGATTCAGTTGCCCAGAATTTTGTTGAGTATTTTTGTATCAGTGTTCATAAGGGAAATTGGTCTGAAGTACTATTTCCTTGATTTTTTTCTTTGTTTGGTTTATGTATAAGCATTATTATGGCTTCATAGAATGAATTGGGTAGTGTTCCTTGAGTTTATATTTTGTGGAATGGTGTGAAGAGTATTGGTCTTAGCTCTTCTTTGAATATCTGATAGAATTCCCCACTAAACCCATCTGGTCCTGGGCTATTTTTGTTGCTGCTGTTGTTGGGAAACCATTAACAATGGCTTCTATTTCCTCGGGACTCATAGGACAATTTATACGGCTTATCTGATCCTGTTTTAATATTGGCACCTGGTAAGTATCTAGAAAATTGTTCATTTCATCCAAATTTTCAAATTTTGTTGAGTATAAGTACTATAGTAGGGTCTGATGATTTTTTTGAATTTCCACAGTCCTGTTGTTATGTTTCCTTTTTCATTTCTGATTTTATTAATTTGGGTAGTACCTATGTTCCCTTTGGTTAGTCTGGCTAAGGGTTTTTCTATCTTGTTGATTTTCTCAAAGAATCAGATCCTGGGTTTGTTAATTCTTTGTATAGTTTTTTTTGTTTCTATTAGGTTTATTTGAGCCCTGCATTTGATTATTTTCTGCCATCTACTCCTCTTGAGTGTATTTGCTTCTTTTTGTTCTAGAGCTTTCAGGTATATTGTCAAGCTGATAGTGTAAGCTCTCTCCATTTTATCTTTGGATGCACTTAGACCTCTGAGTTTTCCTCATAGCACTGATTTCATTGTGTCCCATAAGTTTTGGCATGATGTGTCCTCATTTTCGTTAAATTCTAAAAGGTCTTTAATTTATTTATTTCTTCCTTGGCCAAGCTGTCATTGAGTAAAGCATTGTTCAACATTCATGTGTATGTGTGTTTTCCATTATTTTTGTTTGGACTTAAGACCAGACATAGGCCATGGTGATCTAATAGGGTGCATGGAATTATTCCAATATTCCTGTATCTGTTGAGGCCTGTTTTATTGTTGAGGCCAATTGTATGGTCAGTTTTGGAAAAGGTAACCTGGGGTATATCCTTTTGCTTGAGGATGAAATGTTCTATAAATATCTGTTACAACCATTTGGTCCATAACTTCAGTTAGTTTCACTGTGTCTCTGTTTAGTTTCTGTTTCCATGATTTGTCCATTGCTGAGAAGGGGGTATTGAAGTCTCCCACTACTATTGTATGGGGTGCAATGTGTGCTTTGAGGTTTAGTAAAGTTTCTTTTATGAATTTGAGTGCCCTTCCATTTGGAGCATAGATGTTCAGAATTGAGAGTTCATCTTGGTAGATTTTTCCTTTGATCAGTATGAAGTGCCCCTCCTTATCTTTTTTGACAACTTTTGGTTGAAAGTTGATTTTATCTGATGTAAGAATGTCCACTCCAGCTTGTGTCTTGGGAACATTTTCTTGGAAAATTGTTTCCAACATTTTACTCTGAGGTAGTGAGTGTCTTTGTCACTGAGGTGGGTTTCTTGTATGCTGCAAAATGTTGGGTCCTGTATATATCCAGTCTGTTAGTCTATGTCTTTTTATTGGGGGAATTTATACCATTGATGTTAAGAGATATTAAGGAAAAGTGATTGTATATTCCTGATATTTTCAATGTTAATGGTAGAATTCTGTTTGTGTGGCCATCTTCTTTTGGGTTTGTTGAAAGAAGATTAAATTATTACTCTTTCTAGGGTGAAGTTTACCACCTTGTGTTGGTATTTTCCACACATTATCTTTTTTAAAGGAGGGTTTGTGGAAAGATATTGTATAAATTTGTTTTTGTCATGGAATACCTTGGATTCTCCATATATGGTAATTGAGAGCTTTGCTGGGTAGAGTAGCCTGGGCTGGCATTTATCTTCTCTTAGGGTCTATATGACATCTTCCCAGAATTTTCTAGCCTTCATGTTTTCTGGTGAGAAGTCTGGTGTAATTCTGATAGGTCTGCATTTATATGATTCTTGACCTTTTTTCCCTGCCTGTTTTTAATATTTTTTCTTTGTTTAGAGCATTTGATGTTTTAATTATTATGTGTGGGGAAGAGTTTCTGTTCTTGCCAGTCTGTTTGGAGTTCTGTAGGCTTCTTGTATGATCATGGGCATGTCTTTCTTTAGGTTACAGAAGTTATCTTCCATAATTCTGGTGAAGATATTTGCTAGCCCTTAATGGTGTAAATCATTGGTCTCTTCTATACCTATAATCCTTAGGTTTGGTCTTCTCATTGTGTCCTGAATTTCCTGCATGTTTTGGGTTACAAGCTTTTTTGCATTTTGCATTTTCTCTGACTGTATCCCAATATTTTCTATGGTATCTTCAACACCTGAGATTCTTTCTTCTATCTCTTGTATTCTGTTGTTGATATGTGCATCTGACTTCTGAATTCGTTCCAAGGTTTCCTATCTCTAGAGATGTCTCACTTTGTGATTTCTTAATTGTTTCTACTCCCATTTTTAGAACCTGAGTAGTTTTGTTGAGTTATTTCACATGTTTGTTGCATTTTCCTGAAATTCTTTTAGGGATTTTTGTGTTTCTTCTTTAAGGGGTTCTAACTGTTGACACATGTTTTCCTGCATTTCTATATGAGATTTTTTTGTTTGCTCTTTAAGGGTTTCTACCTGTTTCCTGTGTTTCTTTAATGGATTTTTTTATATCCTCTTTAAGTATTTCTACCTGTTAGCCAATATTCTCCTGTATTTCTATAAGGGAGTTATTTATGTCCTTCTTGTAGTCCTCTATCAGCATCATGAGATGAGATGTTAAATCCAGCTCTTACTCTTCTGGTGTGTTGTGGTATCAAAGATTTGCTGTTGTTGGAGAACTGGGTTAGGATGGTGCCTTGTTGCCTTGGTTTCTTTTGGTAATTATCTTGGATTTGTCTTTGGCATCTAGTTTTCTCTGGTGTTGGCTTGTTTTGCTGTCTCTTGTTTTGATTGTGACTTGTCAATCCTGTAAGCCAGTGTTTCTGTACTCCTGGGATTCCAGTTCTCTCTGTTCACACAGGGATGTAGGCTCTCCTGGGAGACAAACTCTCATGTGCTCCCAGGCTTCTCCACACTCCAAAGACCTGAGTTTGGCTGGTTCT